>NC_052503.1:55324855-55655674 GCF_016617805.1 Bactrocera tryoni
CTGTTGTTAACTCGGCTATAATCGCGTAAGCGGTGTCTACGCCAATTAAGAAGAAGAAGTTCCCAGGCGAAGGAGGCTTTACTAAATATTAAAACGGTAAAAATTACATTGCATCAAAATTGGGCAAGTGCCGTACAAAAGAATTTATATATTCTTATTATAAAAACGGAATGATTTGATGTTTTATATTGAAGATGGACTCAAGAATGTACTTGAAAAAAACTGTAACAGTAGCGAAACTTGGTCCAGGCGCGAAGGGTAGCGCTAGCAAGGGAATTGAAGCCCAAGAGATAAACAACACCAGTGGCAGTCGGTACCAAACCCTGAAGTCAAAGTTTGGCTGCTCAAGAAATAAACAACACCAGCGGCAGTCGGTACCAAACCCTGAAGTCAAAGTTTGGCTGCTCAGCAAGGGAAGGGGGAAGATGCCAAGTAGTGAGTAGTGCCTTCAGAGAATGGCCATTTTTTAAGATTGAAAACCCAGCGAAGACAAGGTATTCGAAGAAGCGATGTGCAGCCTACCTACTGAGAAAAGTACAGCTGCAACCGCTAGCCAAGGAGGAACTAACAAAAAATCTCCAAGAATTCATGGATTGCTCGAGAGCAGTCTTGGCAAATTTTACACTTGTACCCCCAGCAGTGGCGCCCAGTGAGAAGTCAGCTAAAAGACCAATGAGTAAAGGTGTAAACATCCAAAATCATTTGATGATGTGGCCCGGAACCGCATTATGATCGTTGTGATGATTGAAGGAGATTCCGATGGAAGAGTCGCCAGAGCTCAATGGAAATGGATGCAAACTGCGCTGACTAATAATGTGGCGTTGAAGGTGCTATTAAACAATCGGGTATCTCACTGGCTTTACACAGCAGTTGTAAAATCGATCACGACTTACGACAATTGGTGTGGTGGACAAAATACGGAAAAGAAATACGCGGTAAGACGTATGAAAAGCATACAAAGAGCAGCCAGTATTGCAACAGTAGAGATCACAGCAATTAAAGAAAGCCTTCTTGTTTTGACAAGAAGTGTGTAATTTTTTCATGCCTTTTACAACACATAATACCATAAACTAAAGTCTCAACGACTTTTTTGACGGATTGAGTTTATTTCGACAATACCGAAGTTCAAAATTTCAACAAAAACGTAGTTGATTTGAAAACCGCAAAAGGAGTTGCAATTGCCCTAGATATAAACTCGTATATTGATATAAAAATTAGTTCCAAGAATATTTAGCTCAAATTACCCGGCATTTTGCAGAAATCGAATGAAATTTAATAATTAGTTGTAAAAATTGTTAGCTCAACTTACATGTTCTTGAACATTCAGTGAAGGTAACCTTATATTTTAAATATGAAAATAAATAAATACACATATCAATGATTCAAAAAAAAAACTCTTGGATTTTTTAAATAGCTATATTTTTTGATAACTTATCTTCATTAAACATATTTTTAATCGGCTTATTTTGAAGCGAATATTGCAAATTCGTGAATAATTAATAATTCCATTTTTTTATTTAGTAATAAAAATTCAAAAATAAATCTTTTTAATAAACGGAATCTTTTCCGTACTTGCAGCCTTCGGCCATTGTCAATATTGCTAGCAATATAAATTTTTAGCAATCTTAAATTGTCTAGCGAGTTGCCCCGTTAGAAAAGGTAGGAAATACTTACCAGAGAACGAGGTGTTGCCAGCATGCCGGAATGTCAGAGAAGGTAAAGCGCAAAGCGAATGATATAAATATTGGCAGCTGTAATGAAAAGAACATTCGTGCCCTTTTTTTTGAGAATGTTAGATCAAACTTTCGAGTGGTGTTCGGAAAAAAATAATTCGCCAAACAACGAATAATTTATTTAATATTGTTGAATATTCTTGAAATATGCCTTGGTATAATATATGCAATTGAGAAACGTGGAGAAAACTTGTGAAAGTGCGACACTAGTATAAGCGCAAGAGACGAAACGCTTTGAAGCAATTTGTGTATTAGACGGAAGTCTTGCAGTAAATTTAATCAGTGGATTGTGTTTTTAATTAAAGGAAAGTAAAATAATTGAAATTAGCTTTCAAAAAAGGCTAACCTACCTCTCCCAGTCAGGAGACTTTAGGTTTATGAATAATTTTGATAATAATTGAACCATCAATAACATTATCAACGTAAGACAAACAAAAATGAATTTATCATTTGCTGGATGTGGATTTCTAGGCATTTATCATGTAGGTGTGGCAGTATGTTTTAAAAAATATGCACCACATCTGTTGTTGGAGAAAATTGGAGGAGCATCTGCAGGAGCACTTTCAGCATGTTGTTTACTTTGCGATTTGCCCTTGGGTAAGTTTAATAATTAATAAATTTTAGTATATCATCCTAAATTTATCATATTTGTATTAATTATTATTATTTTTAAACAATTTAGTAATTTTCCATTTTTCTAAAAGCAAAGTTAAAACGTATTTTTATTTTGAACGGTAGTTGTGGAAATAAGTTATACAAATAGTTCAGCAACTCTGTAAAAATTTCGTTAAATGAATGTGCTTTTCAGGAGCCCTAGCATGAACGCTGTTGATTGTCCTATTAATATTACAATTATCAATTAATTTATTCATTATTGCACTTATATTGCAAAGGCACAAAAATAAAATTCTACCTCAAATACATAAAGCATAGTAGTGTGAAACACCAATTATTTCAGTATATACCTTCTGCGGTCAAAGTTTTAGTAGCGCTGCATACTCTTTGTGTTTATGTGACTTTTTTATTTTATATTTTTTTTTGGATTCACTTTAGAGCTTGGATTTAGAATAGCATCCCCCGATTTCGGGGTTAAAATGGGTATGTTCTTTTTAATAGTCCCTCTCTTACGTTTGCGCACTTTTAAGGATTTGAAATATTTTTTTTTTAATAAGCCACACTGCAATTGTTTGTTAATATTGATGTAATTTTTTTAGAGACCAAAAAAGAGTATATTTTTTAATTTTTATTTTTGAATATGAAACACTGTAGACAACGGTTATATTTTACAGTTACAGTTTAGAATGGGTGTGCGACGTAATTTTACCACCGAAATAGTATGAGAGAACTTTATGGGAGCCGCGGTGAAAATTGGACAATGGGCGTGTCACCTCCCACTTTTTGGTGAATTTCTATATCTCGAGACTTGACCAAACGATTTCGACAAAATTTAGTACGTGGCATACTTCTTTTATTCTTATGTCACAATGTAAAGAGAAGCAATTAATAAAACGGGATAAAACTTTGCACTTGCCTCATGTCCAAAAATTATTTAAATTAAATAAAAACTGTTATGTATGGTATATATAACTGCAAATAAGGGATAATCCTTTTCTTATAATGGTATGTGATTTTGCACCGCATATATCGGCCAATATGCGACTTATCCCAACGAAAATAAGACAGTGTACTTTTTCATAACAGTGTATCTTTGTGCCTAAAGTAGATAAATTTGAGTGAAAACTTGGCCTTGCCCTTATGTAACTAATATCAGGATTTTCGAACATCCGGCTGACTTTATTCTATATGATTAGTTTTACACCTTAAAGTATTTCCCTGGCTTTGATTCTTGAAAGCTGCGAGAGTATAAAATGTTCGGTTGCACTTTAGCCCTTCCTTACTTGGTAATATTATGTTTACAAAGTGGAAACCAAATAGAAAGAAATTAGTTTGGTGACTATTTGTTTGACCAATAATCAGTCCGTGACTTTGGCACAACATGAATTTCGACGCAGGTTTCCTGGCCATCCGACGCCTATTGGTGAAACACTGCGACGTTTAGCCGCTCGCCTCGAAGAGACTGGCACAACACGAAATGCTGCCAGGACCCGGAGTAGCCGTTCTGTAAAGAATATTACTGCTGTTGCCGAGGATGTCATGGAAGCGTCGACGCCATCGACCAGACGACGTGCCACACAAATGGGTATCAGTCGACGGTGTTTACAGCGAATTTTGGTACATGATTTGAAGATGTTTCCGTACAAAGTCCAGACGGTGCCATACGCTCAACCCATCCTTATTCACCACCAAGAGGAAGATGATTTTTCATCAAAAATAATCATGAGTGATGAGGCCCATTTCCATCCTAGCGGGTACGTAAATAAGCAAAATTTACGCTTATTATAATTTCTTGGTTCAAAAATTGGTTTTGATTTTAATCCTATTTTTAAATCTAATGAAAGCCTAAGATGAGCAAATTCCTTTTGAATTATTTGCTCTTAATAATGGTTTTTTTTACTGATCTTTACAAAATCTGAACCCTATTGCTTTGTCTATAACTGTATATGTATGTAGATAAATGCGTGTGAAATTCATGCATTGAAAATATCAATTATAATAATACATGTACATACATACATATGTACAATCATATATTAAATGTACATATACACATAGTACAATGAAGGCAATAATAAATCTAATGTCCCATTATTGTTCTTTGTTCGTATAATACTTAATTTTCTTTGTGCTTTTTATTATTTTACTGCCAAATACGTTATTTATGCACATTTATATAATATGTATGTTTGTATGAAGATAGGGATTCTAAACTGGGTAGGTATTAGAGTAAAGTTCATTTTTCATTTGTGACGATTATTAGCTGTAATGATGATTAGTGTACTCCTAATTATGTTTATTATTATTTGCACGATTTTATTCCATTTCACACGTTTCAAAATTGCTGGGACTACATTTTATTTGTCAGATTTAATGTTTACAAAATATGTTCTTATCACAAGTTTAGAGGAATTTCCTTTTTGTCGATTCAAGCAAGTTTAGTGGTAAATTGTAAATGGCACAAATTTAGAGAACGATCAGTGTCTTTTTAAAACTGTTATTTCTGAAATCAATCTTCCGTGTACAAACAGAGTTAGGTTAACGAGTATAAATAATATTGAAACAAAAAATATTACATTAAACCGAAATGAAGAATCCATAGAAAACTTATCAATTTGGAAAATTCTCTCGATATCGGATATAATCGGCGTTTTTGAATTGATTTGGAGAAGTTTAGCTGCGATCCGATCATAATATAATTAACTGTTAGCAAAACTGCAAAATTTTCGTACTATATCCGTTACTGTGTCTGAATGCAATTCCGAAATTTTTGAGGTTAGTAGAAAGTCTTGGGGGAAAATCTATTAATTTGGAGTAGGCGTTTTCATCAAAACAATTACATAATCATTAAGCAAAGCTTTTCAAAGAGACATGGTAACTTTTTCGCTTTGCTTTGTTTGGTTGATCAATTCAAAAATTTGTCTTGATATAAGTACATATGTACATAAGTATGTAAACTTGTAAATCCATATGTATGCATGTACATTGTTTTATGTCAAAAATGGGAGAACCTGAAAAATAGATCGGAAGGTTTGAATTGACGTCAACAATTGTTTTTATTAAATTCTTTTGTATAATAAATATTATTCCGTTTAAAATGATATGCGTACTTCTATATGAATGCTTATCTACAGATGTACATACATATAAACTATGTATATATAAAAATGTGTAAGTGCATTGACAAATAAAAAAAAAACTGAATGTACATACATACATACATACATACATATGTATGTAGGGTATGTGCCGTATGTACATTCACACATTATTCACATTTTCCTATTAATGTAATTTCCTTCTGTGATAAGGAGGTTCTATTCTTTTTAATATACTTACGTATGTATTTCTATACATATGTATGTATGTACATACCTACATATTTCACACAGTATATGTACTGTGAGCGTCAAAAGGAAGTGAACAAAAATTTTTGCAACGTTGAAATTGTTATTACAATGCAGTAATAACACAACAACAAGAAATTTTGTAACAGAATGCAAGGCTTATATCATAAAATTCCACCGAGGCGAATTTTCAACAGATGACGTTTACCACATTTATCAATAATAGTGCCTTTCAACTATTACAATTTCACGTCCGGATTTACTTTTCTTATGTAAATCTAATATAATTTTTCGCTCTTTCAGTGGTTCTTTGCTTAACTATTGCAAAATTTTATGTTTTAGCGAGTTAACCCCAGAACTACAATAGTGCTATGCAAAATTATTTTTGAAAACAATCATTCGCTTTACTAGTAACTGTTTCCAAAGAAATTTTATAGCGTTTCCGAAAAAAGTATTAAAAAGACAGCGTGTGCTGTTACTATTTACTTTATTTTAAAGCGAAAAAACGAGATTACTTTTAGTTTTTGTTTGTTATTTTTACTACTTCTTATAACATAATCCTTGCATTCTGTAGGAAAACTTCTTGTAGTTTCATCGTTAGTAAAATTGGTGTTTACCTATTTTTGACGCTCACAGTACAAGTATGCATATTTGAATATATTGGATAGTCGAAAAACTTCAACTATTTTTTTTGTTTTTATATTTATATTATACTAATAAATAAATAAACAAATAACCATTGTTGTGCTACACGAACTGATATAGCATCGTCTCCGTAAACTTCACAAGCTTGCGTGGTAATTCTTCCCTTTTTTATGAAAAAACAGTTGTAACTTTTTTTCACCTTCTCCGATTTTTTTTTATAAATGAAGCTTAAAATCTCACCTTTCCAACACTATATGGAATGCTCAATGGGATTGGTAGCACTTGAGATACTAATACAACTGCAACGACATCTATTAACAAAATACGAAAAGACTTTTTCGACTACCTAATATGTACATAAGTATAATACATTACAAATGTGAATACAAAGTTGCTTGGGAGTAAAAACTATTAACCGTTCGCGGCATCATCAAATGTATTTGAAATTATCAGTATTATTTTAATTAAATTGAAACCTTATATGGCGCGCAAACTCCGCATTGTTTACGGCTCATTATGCATATGAATGTATGTATGTATGTATGTATAGTGATTCATATAATTTTTATTTAATAGTGATACACCCCCATTCACTTGAATAGGTACATATGTATGTATTTTACATATGTATGTACATATATTATTTTTAAATTGCGAGACGAAATCTATGTAAATGAAGATAGCCATCGTAGGAGCTCCGTAAAACTGGATTTTAAAGATGCATTAGTAAACTAACCAAAATTTAATATTTGCTAGTATAATTTTGATACCGCTTACATAGAACCCTTTTAGTACTCAGCACTCTAATAATAATTTACTTTACGGAGGCGGGTTTCAGAAGTTCGAAAAAATGGTAATTTTACTATATTTGTTTAATATACATATGTACATATGTATGTATTTAGTACCTCATCTCTCAAATCTTAAAAAAATGTTCTTGCCATAGTCAAATTTTCGTCATGTATTGGCTCGAAGAAATTAGTTGTAATAAAAATCCTTCGTTCAATAACAATTGGTACTTAGCTATTTAAAAAAACGCTTGATGGGTGTAACTTCTGAAGAGTCCATCTTTTAGAGTTTTACTCGGATCGATTTGATTTTAAGAAAATATTAGGTTGTCAAAAAAGTCTTGCGGTATTTTTATTGAATTTGTTTTTTTTATTGAAATTGAAATGAATTTTTGATGACTCATGCCCAGCTCTTGACCGATGCTACGGCTGCTACTATGCCAGTCTCTGACAATTCAGCGATTTTATCGCAATTTTCGACGACAGGCCTTCCGGGAGCGTGGCGCATCTTCGACCACCTCTACACCAGAACGAAAACGTTGAAACCATCGTTGTGCGGTGGAAATGGAAACTGTATCGGGTCCATAAACTGCACAAATTTTATTGGCGGCTTGAGATGCATTTTTGCCTTTATCGTAGTAGTACTGTAAAATATGCCGTATTTTCTCTTTATTTTGCTCCATGTTTGCGACGCTATAACTCACGAACTACTTAAAAGAAACGACAATCAATCAAACACGTGTTAGCGAAATGAGCTTTTCAAAAAGGTATAGCATGACCCGATGCGACGAAAAAAACTAGAACTACGCGTTTCAGCGCCAACTAGCGAAAATACCGCAAGACTTTTTTGACAACCTAATATATCGTACCATTTCCGACCCCATGTGCTGTTACCATTTATTTGGCTGAAGTATGACTATACGAATCGAAAATGAATATACTTACCGAATATTTTGACCTTCCGAATTTCAATATGTTTTTCTGGCATTTTGAGTTTTTACCGTAACGTTAATTCATGTATCGTCATATCTCACACAAACTACAAAAGAGTCACTCAAGTAAACATTTTTCAAAATCAATTTTTTTCTATACATCAAGTGGTAAAATACTTCTCCACCTACCCAAGAAATTTCGTTAGGGAGTATCAACTATAGAGTAATCTCTGTAGTTGTCTCACTACAGTAGAGACCCGTTAATCCGGATCAATTAAAACCGGCCCCTATCCGAAATATCAGGGAATCCGGATTACCAAAGACATATTAGAACTATGTACTCGTATTAAGAAAAAATATTTATAAATTTCTGTTTGTTTATTATAACAAATAATACACATGTTCCAAAAAAAAAAACTTAAAACAATAAAGCATAAAAGTGAATGTAGTGAATAATAAATATGTGACCCGGATTAGAGAATACGGATAGAGAATGTCGGTCCGGATTACAAGGGACATAATAGAAAATTTGAATTTTTTAAACCTGTCCGGATTACAGTGAAATCCGGATTAGGCCGTGTCCGGATTAGCGGGCCTCTACTGTATCGTAAATTTTGTTCTCTATTTTGTGAAGTGGTGTCACTATGTCTGGAAAAAAGTGAGTTTAATCATCAGTGTTATTTGAAATACATACATACATACTTATGTCTCTTTCGATGAAATAATTGTCACTTTATCCCTATTCTCCCTTTTCTGAAACATTTGTATTATATTATGAATCACAAAGATACTGGCATATTAAATACATGCGAAGAATACAGTGCGTTCAAAAAAGTAGCGTTTTCGTTTTACAAAGTGTTGATAGCGTGTATTGGGAAAAATGCTGTAATAATAGAGAAAAAATTGGGCGAAATTGAACATGTGTAAATTTGAAAAAAAAAAATAAATAAATAATTAAATAATTTTCCACAAATTGATCACGCACAGGAAAAACTTGAAAAAAATTAAAATTTCCTAACATAATGTAAATATTCATTTTAAACCGAATGCTATTGCAACTACAAAAGAGTCTGTGTGTGAACCGGCTCTTTCGATAAAAAAACCTGTTCAGCATGAACATATTAAAAGGGCTCGTCTTGGGTGTGTGTAAGCACTCGGCAATAAAAAAGAATTTACGCAGCAAACGCAATAATAAATAGTTGGTGCTTACAAATGATTAATGATTCTACCGAGCATACAAATATCCAGATAAGAAAAACACCAGTACACACAATATTATGTTCAAAGGCTGAAACAAGGCCACAGAATGAATATAAAAAACTGTACTGTATATACAATATGTGTACATCTGTGAAGATATAAATATATAGTATATATGTACATACATATGTATAATTACAAACGACGTGGATATGCTTACATATTTGTGTACCAAATGTATACATAACTTTCTCACAACGCAATTAAAAGGAAAAAAACATATGGAAATGACACACCCCTTTTTCAAGTTTGAACTGTTTTCGTAAACAACAGTCATACTCGGTCTCGTGCCCCCTTATTTACGCGTTTCGTACAAGCGATTGCATGCTCATCGAACAAACCTGTTTATTATTGTTAAAATCCATCGACGTATGATACATATTTACTTATGTACATAAGTATGTTATTAAAGAAGGCAGATATTCATACGTAAGTACAGTTGTCCACAAAATAATAGAAGTGTTAATATGACGGCTCGTTTAAAAGATTAATGTTATGACATTTCCTTTCTGAAATAATTTTTAATCAAAAATAAATATTCATAAAAATAGAAAAGTAAGTAGTGCTCCATAATCTGGCAGCAATACAAATTAGTTGTTATTAATTTGATCATTGAATTGTTTTTTGGTGGGTAAAGGAAAGCATTGTAGAAGCCAAGGTGGGAAATGAGAAAACAAATGAAAAATGGTAGCAATGTCTTAAATTATAGTAATAAATATTAAATACCTAGGCGAAAGCGCCAGACATCCATTGCCAGCGATCCCAATATGAAACACTACTACAAAATTGATGCTTTTATGTTAGCCAGAAGAAACAACGATGAATTAAAGTAGTGAGTTAATAATGCAGATCTTCATACATATGTACGTTCGGTAAAGAACCAAAAATCTATGAAAAGTACCGCTACAAAAAAATAAACACAACAAAAAGAACATACCGCTTGTCCGTAACTAAATGGCGAAATAAATTTTGGTCAGATAAAACTGTAATTGATTTTTTGGGTATTAGTAGCATACTATTGCTTTTTAGCATCATTTAATAAAAGAAATTTGTAGATAAAATATAGGAAAAACCTTCAGGTGCTGGCAAAACGTTATATTAATGTTGCGAAAGAATTCGACATGCATCATTAAATTATATTATAGGCTGTAAATTACTTAGCCTCATTCTATATTTTTCTTCATATCCGGGGTATTGGTACTAAAATCAGCCTAGTTAACTCAAATGAGATATACATAAGTACATACATACTATGGACATATAAATGGCACATTCATTTAAGTATACTTTCATATGCTAAAGTATCTTTAATATTCTTTCAAACAACCAAGTTTTTGCGGTTTTCTGAAAGTTTATTCCTTACATCTAAAATATAGCACAAACTCAATTTCGAATTCATTAATAACACAACAAAAATTTTGAACAGGTAGAAATAGATGGACGCATAAATGGCACAATCTGCAAAAGAGGGGAAAAGTCGAGTTAAAAACGTGTTTTTATCTGGTTCTTTTGTGTACAAACAATTTAGTAGCTAATATTTTGTGCTGTAGCCTTTGTTTTTAATGACTGCTTCACACCTGCGACTCATACTCTCAACCAGTTTTTCACACTTGGTCTTAGGTATGGCATGTCAAGCTTCCTGAACGGCAGCCCAAAGATCGTCCAGATTTTTATAATTTTTCTTCGCGACTCTAATCTTGACTTCACTTGACTTGACTTAAGTTTTCAATGGGATTTAAGTCGGGGCTCTGCGCTGGCCAATCTAAAACATCGATTTTCTCCGCTATAAACCAATTCTTAACTAGTTTGGAGGAGTGTTTGGGGTCATTGTCTTGCATAAATTTCCATTTAATTGGCATGTTATCGAAGGCATATGATTCCATATGATGTCTCAAAATGTCTAAGTATTGAAACTTATCCATCTTGCCGTTTATCCGTACGAGTGGCCCTATGCCATGCCAGGAAAATGCACCCCAAACCATACTGTTTCCGCCCCCGTGTTTGATTGTCTTCTGTGTGAACCTTGGATTAAATTCTTGGCTTTTAGGACGATGAACAAAGACTCTTCCATCTGGCCCTATCCTGTTGATCTTCGTTTCGTCACTCCACAATATGTTTTTCCAAAAATTGATTGCTTTTTCTTGATGGGCTCTGGCGAAGGCCAATCGTTTAGAAATGTTTTTTTTTGACAGGAGTGGCTTCTTCCTAGAAATGCGCCCAAACAAGTTTGCTTCATTCAGTCGTCTCCTGACAAGCCTACAGGATATTTCTGTATCCAATGATTGGTTGATATCGGCTGCTATCTGTCGTGATGACTTAAATGGGTCATTTTTGGACATTCTTACAATAGCAGCATCCGTACGCGCATCTGTTTTTCGAGGCCTTGGTTTTCGAATTTGTAATTTTATCAATAAATCAGGGTTCTTCACACATGAATTAATTGCATTGTATACTTTTTTCCGAGAAATATTTAAATTTTTAGCAATTTCGGCCACTTTCTGTCCTCCTTCATGCATTTTCCATATGATTCGTCTTTCTTCTATTGTGGTATGCTTTCCTGATCCCATTTTCTATAACTTATTTACTCAAAATACTTTTGATAAAAAACTATCCAACTATGGTAAATATCATGCGCTTCTATCGAAGTTTACGCGGGAACTGTGTATGCAAATTAGTTTGTGCCATTTACGTGTCCATTCAATATTAGTGTTGTTTACACAAAAATGATAACGGTAAGTTTGCGATTACATGAAGCAACTTTAGTTGCTAATTCTCGGGCGATTCTCTTTTGCTGTCGCCCATTACCTTCACACGAGCAACTTGTGTTGCGCAACTCAGTTCGAGTTTTTTTTCTCATTCCCTTTCACTTTACTTTAACCCATTGTCGTTTCTTTTTCCTTATAGGTTTTTGGGCCACTCTATCACATATATTAATCAGCTCTGTCAATTAAGAAATACATTTTATTTATTAAAACAAACATATATCACCCTTTTTACTATCATCTGAATCAATTTGTATGGCTTCCTCCATACATTTCACAATATCTTTAATTAATTTGATTTTTTCGTTATACTCCATTTTCTAAAATATTTATATTATATTATGTATATTTGTTTACATATTTGCAAATTACTTACCAAAAGATGAAATTAAATTTTTTAAATATATTCAAAATATTAATTTCAAAAAAAGATACGCAAATGCAACTATGTACTACGAAAGAAAGAACATGAACACTGGAACTCGGCGCGATTCTCCTCTCCTCGTCGCCCCCTCGCCTATAAACCAAGAGTTGCCGCAACAAAAGTTGCCTCGTGTAATAGCGCTCTTAGATGTTTTTTACTAACCCGAGTTTCTCTCTAATGCAGGTATATACATGGGTAGCGTTTCTCTCTTACGGGGCATCTCGACAGGCAAAAATTTATTGTATACTAACTGTATTGCTGTGCGTATTATGCTCCATGTTGCTTATGGAATACAATATATGGAATATTAATTAGTATGCCATATATTGAAAGCAAAGAACTGTCACTTCAGTAGTTTGACAGATCAGTTTTCATTTCTGTGAAAATTTCGAAGAGGCAACACATATACCGACGGCAGTTTTATTTCGGTAATATTAAATTTAGTAGAGCGAGTATTAAGCGGTTGTATTAAATTATAAATATAAAGTCCATTTTCATAATAATTAAACACATTTTTCCAAAAAATTAATATTTAGTTTATTATTGTTAATTTCTGGAAAAATTATAGAAAATGGATTGGCGAATGAGCGAAGTCTTAAATTTAATAAACTTATACAAGCATAAATTGAAATATCATTGCTCATATTAAATTTATTATTTTAATTCGTATAGAAAATTTATGCTACAATTATTCTATAGTAGTCCGAAAATATGAATTCTTGTTTTTTCCAGAAATACATTTGTAGAAAGGAATACATACATATATTTCTCCTTTTTTTATTTTCCACACAAATTTATATAAAAATTTAAACAGTTCAAGAGCTCAAAACACGCGCTACATCAGCTCGAACCTACCTACCCGAGGCCTTTTCGAAAATGTTTTATGTTATGATAACAAATGCCTACATACAGATTTGGCAACCGCGATGTCAATAGATTTGACAGTTAGTATGCCATAAATTTTGCCTGTCGAGATGCCCCGTAATAGATGTACGAAACAATAACAAGTTACAGCAAGTACGAATGTATTGTAATATGATAAAATTATGTGAATAATATGCACAACATATATTATGTACATACTTACATACATATAATATATATTTTTTATTGTGTGTATATGTTATGGTCATTAGATTTCGACATACAGTGAACCAATAAAGTACCTACACCTAGTTCTATTAAATTACGACACGTTTATTATAAAATGAATAAATTTTTAGTTTCTTTTCTATCCATTTCAAAAGATGAATATTTAACATTAAATATAGCATATCAAAATATTTTTTTATTTACACAAATAAAAAAAAATTAACGCTAAAGCTTAAAATGCGCCTAATTCATATCAAAACCCCAGTGATTATTTATATACTTACATAATTCAAAAGTAACTACAATAGTTTTAGCGGTTTTTGGCCTACATTTTGTTGCAATTATTGTCCCTAGACGTCGACGCATGCTCCCCGCTCGATTTCTAGTATTATTTCCGTATATTTTGACCCACTAAGTCGATGATCCAGTATTTTGACCTTATTTTGATAAAATTCGATGTTTTCGAATACGGTTTTTCAAAAAGTTCCAGATATTTTGAATAGGATTAACGTCTGGTGATTGCGGGACCTATGAAGCTATTTTTTAATTCCATAGCAACCATTCACGTACAAGATAAGACGTGTGTGTTGGGTGGTTATCCTGTTGTAAATAGAAGTGGCTGCTATTAACAACCGATTTAAGCACTCTTAAAATTTAATTTTTTTTTCTTAAAATGTTTTAAATATTATTTTTTCTTCGCATGTCAGTTTCTTGCATTTCGAGCTCATTTTGTAAAGCTCACTAACTTTCAATGATTTTGTCTATAGTTGAATGTGTTTTGTTCACTGGGGGTGTTTTTTTACGCGGCGGGTCCCAAACCCAGCGCACAACCCTATGCAGGGGATGTTTTCGCCTTCTCACTTTAGCTCGCCTTCAAACGGATGTTCTTAGGCTACCCAGAGGATACTTGGTAAGACCGGAAGTAGTGAGCTGCTTGAGCCATGTGTAAAAGAATCGTTTCTGGCCACTCCCAAGTGAATGGCGATCAGAGAACTTTCCTCACTTGCGTGAACTTCTACACATGACTCCATCCTCCTCAACTCCTTCAACCTGCTTCTGGAGAAAATAGTTGGAGTTTAAAATAGTTTTTTTTTTAATCTTCACACTTGTTCAAAATGTTTCTTCGATTGTTACAATTAAATTAGAATAGTTACAATTATTTAAAATCATATATTTTCATAAAACGATTATTAAATGGATTTTTTTTTTTAAACTAAATTAAATTATTGGTTTACATTTATTTGTTCGTTTATTTTTCGTCTGTCTTTAGTTTAGTAAGTGATTTTGAATTATCTGTCTGTTATTTCATTAATTTGCCTTTTTTTAATTTTTCTGTCAGTTGTTGTCATATATGCTTGAACTGCAGATGTTCATCTCTGTATCATTATCATTTTAATTATTAGAAAACCTTAATGGTTTTTTGTAATATTGGTACGACATATATTTTCCAGTTTTTCTTTCCTATTTCAGTTAAATTATTTCTTACTATATCTTCACTTATTTGATTATGCTGTAATTGCTTTAGTGTAGATTTGATTGTCGAAGGAAATCTATCATTATAATTTCTAATACAGGGTTTGTCCGGAAATTAATAGGACTGAGTCGATGGTGGTGCAATTTCCAATCAGCTGCGATGTCTTGTCGGCCACGTAAAACTTGGCTTTGACAATTTGTCCAGGAGAAACAAATTCATGGTGGAAGATGTCTTGATGTCATCGTTTTCACTTTGGATTTGCTCATTCTTCCGGTCTTCATCAGCGACCTCTTCCCGGCTCTCTAAAAAAGCCTGGTGTCACCGAAATACTCCACTTCTTGCTAAAGCAAGCCTGCTTGATCAAATCAAGCGTCTCTGTCGCAGATTTACCGAGTTTCACACAGAATTTAATCTCGAACCTCTGCCCTAACGAACGCTGCATTTTCGGCTTGCACCACTCATAGAAACACGTCGGCCGAAAATGTTTGTCCTGACTCTCCAGGCGCTTGGAGACTACTGACCGGCCGCTCGTTCGTTAGTTAGGAACGCCCTCTACCAAATCCAGTCGGTGCGTGTACGCTCCGAAGTACAGACGCGGCGGAAGAAAATCAGTCCTATTACTTTTCGGACAAGCCAAGTAGCCTTATGTAATAATGTAAATGTGTAATGTAAATATGTAATCTTTTGTTAGAATTTGCCAGATAAATTCTGTTTCTCTTTTTATAAAATTTACATTTTTATTAAACTTATCCCTTTGTATTTAAAAATTGTATGAGCATGTCGAACGAGTGTTTTAGCTCGTTGGCCGGTATGGCCGCCAGAATGGCCTTTACGTCTGCATAACGTCTTCCTTCACACGGTGCCATATCAGGTGAATACGGGAAGTGGTTAATGGTTAAAATGTGATTTTTGGGCAAATAATCGGTCACAATGATGTCCTTCGAATGTTGGATTCTGAGCAATTTTTGGTCGTCAGTCAATTTGTGCGGAACAAATCGTGCACGCACCTTTCGTAAGCCCAAATGTTCGGTCAAAATGCGATGTTTTGGAGATGTTCAATTCCATTTCCCTAAATTTCAACGATGATTTCGGCTGATTTTTGATGAATTCACTCACAGTTTCGATGTAATTTCCGGTGATCACGGATTTTGATTGGGCCACATGTTGATCGTCATTTATGTCCTCACGACCACCGCACCGGTAACACAAACATACTGTCACTTAAAACGCAATAACTTCACTTCCAATCGATGAATGTCATGAAATGAACGAATGTCTCACTGGACAATCGATAAAGATAGCAGATTCTAACGCACCAGTCGACATGTAGATGGCGCCACCAGGGGGCGCTAGATTCAAAAAGTCCTGTTTAATTTGGAAAGCTCCTTGTACTACGCAAGTTTTTTAATAAAATCTCGTAAAAATTTCATTCATAAGGCGTTGAAAGGTTGCCGGTACATTCCGAATGGCATTCTTGTAAATTCATACAAGCCATGAGATGTTACGAACGCTGTTTTGCACCTACATATCTTCCTCTTTACTGTATTTTGATATAACCTATTGCCAGGTCTATAATTTTTTTGATGATAGTTTTTCCATACCCGCTAATAATGGCAAAAAATGGTTGATAAATCGATACCTATTATCGACATATTATATTTTTTCCCACTTTTTTACCATGATGCGGAACAATCGCCACTTCATAATACGGATTATGTTTTAATTAAATGCTGTTGCTCTACTTGTACATAGGCATCTTCTTTTATCTAGCAAAATAAAATTGGTTTGAATTCATATTCTTCACTTTCTTTACCCATGAATTAAAGTTATGCCTGTAATCACACATTTATGACATATGTTTGGTAACTTTGTCCATATTGATGAGAATTCTTATCCCTACATTCTTTTTATGTAGGATATATTTGTCTAATTTTGATAACGAGTTATTTTCAACATTTATTTTATTTTGTAAAAATTTTAAATATTTTTCCTAACTTGATCTGATCAATTATTTTATCGACATATTCTGACCACTCCTGACTAACAGAATCACTAAATTACCATTGTGACAATTAGAGACATGAGACAATCGTGACAAGCAGAATACCGACCTTAAGCTATTTAAAAACTGCTTATAATAGTAATACAAAAAGTGTTGTCATATGTACATATGTGTTTCATATGTTATAATCGCATTATTTTAAAAAATGCAAATAAAATACAATACTTTTGCAAACCTGGATAAAGTTAAAAAAACTCATTTTCAATTTGTTTCCAACAAATTTGCAAAGTTAATAGTTTTGATTCTCACACATTTCTTGAAGCACACTGTCCTTATTATTTTTCACATAAAGGTAGATACATACATACATATGTATATGATTTTATATTTTCAGTTGGATTTTACTGAAACTTTATTAGGAAATAAATTATGATGATGTCTATGCATTTTTCGGTATTCGTAGGCTATGATACTTTAGGTACCAAACATTTCCGTTATATTTGGTGGTTGAAATCACCATTGTGCAGATGGTAGATTAACAAACGCCATGTGTAAAAATATCCCACATCAGATAAACACATACCTTTGTAAATATGTCTGTATAGAATGCCTACTTACATTATACATATACTTATGTATATAAATGTTATGTATGTACATATATTTAGACATCGAACTTATCCGTTTTTCTAATACGGAATCGCGTTAAAGTTTTTACCACTTATAGAACCACTTTACGTCGAAACATTAATAGGTATACATAAGTATGTAGGTATTGTACACGTACTTTTAATCATTTGTGTGTGAATTTATACTTTAAAAAGTATCAATGCTACTGATAAATAAATTTTTTGTTAAAGGATTTTTATATTAATAAAACTCTTTAGATTATCCAGAATAATTTGATTTATTGTGATTGATAAGAAACACTTGACGCACGTTTATTTCTTATAGAAAAACTAAGTAATGATAATAAATCATTTTAAAAGTTTTGTTAAATGCAGATACATTTATACAGTTATGTTCATGAGAATAGTAGTGCAACAGGGTATATTAAAGATCTTTCCTAACATATTTATGTATACGAACTTGCCAAGTCAACAAGCGTTATTATTTTGGTAGAGTTGATAGAATAGAAATAGATATTTTTCATCAGTCCAGAAAGAATGTCCGACCACTACCAAACACAATTTATCACTCCAGGTACAGAATCAAAACTTTTAAACAAGGTCTGAGCGTAATGATATAAGCTTGCTTTTCGTACTATAGGGTCGGTCCTACACATTTGATCTTTGACATCATGGAACTATCTTATGTTACAATTTTCTACTTTAAAAAGGTATAAGAATTACGTGTGAGTAGGATAACGACCCAAAGCACGCGACCAAACTATCTACGGAGTGGTTTGCATCAGAAAAGATCAACACAAATTTGGTCAGTGGTCAAGGAGGCATGGGATGAAACAACAACAAGAAAACCGTAATTTTGCACAAGAGATCGAAGTAGCAAGAAACTCCTGAGTGAAAAAAAAATTTGAAAAATGGGCGTATCCCCGCCTTCTAAGAAGTTTTTGGGGCATATCTCCTAAACCACTTAATATACAATATCCAAATTTGCTAAGTTCGAATCCCTTAAGCACCCCTACCGGTACTGTAAAAATGAATGAAATCGGTTGATAACCCCGTCCACTCTAACGGTTTTGTTTAAAACTATTAAAAGCGCCATAAATCAATAAATAAAAAGCCAGAGACAAAATAAGACGACGGGCGTGGCACCGCCCACATTTAGGTGAAAACCCATACCTCAGGACCTACTTAATCGATATCGACCAAATTTAGTATTTTATATTATGTTCCAGTGTGAAAATGAGCGAAATCGGACTGCCCCTACCCCCACTTTCTATTTAATATAATTTTCCATCTTCTTCCACTATGTCAATCCAACCACAACGAATGTATCGGGATGCAACTTTGTCCGGGTTGTGCGCTTAAAGTAGGCCACCTTATTAAAATTTGCTTCTATTCAAGATAAGAAATCCTAAGATACTGATCGTGTGGCCCCAAGTTTTTACAGCGAACAGTAAGTCTGTATGTAAAAAATACATCGGATGAAGGCTTCTCTTGGCCGCATTATACCTAATAAAAAGGTTGACTTTACTCCTTGTATCATTAGCCCCACTCCCACATTATTTTCGCTTTTCCAACATGTGTTATGACGAATATGTCGTCCAGTGTGTGAATTATCCATGTTAATATATAAAATTCTCGTGCCAAGGTGTTTGTTACCAAACTCCTTCGAAACAGCTGGTCCAATTTTGATGACTTTTGGTTCGCTTATGGAGTAAAAGGTATCTGAAAGTTAACCCAAGTTCGGAATTAAATACAAGGAATCCCAAAATTAACGCCAGATTTAAATTTACCGTCATTTATGCAGTAAAGTGTTAACAACACAAGCACAAAAAAAAGAACATATCGACAGCTGACAGTTTAGGCTTAAAAATATAAAAATGCGGTGTTACACGATAGAACAATGTGTCTTCATTACTGAACAATATACAAATTCCAATAACAAATGAATGCTGACTTTCGAGCAAAATCATCCTAAGCGCTGAAACACATTTTCACCTTGATGGGTCTGCTAATCGCCAAAATTGTTGCTTTTGGGGTTCTGAGAACCCATATGTGATTGTCGAAAAACAAATTCATCCACAAAGTGTCACTGTTTGGTGTAGATTTTGAGCTGGAGGCATTAGACCATACTTTTTTGGAAAATGCCCGATATCGGGACATAACCCAGTTAGATGATATTGAGTGGCCAATACGTGGTTTCAGCAATACGTTGCTCCATGTCATACAGCCTGTGAAATAGGTTTATTGCAACAAGCCCACAACACTTTGGACTTTAAAGGAGGAGATTCAACTTCGGCCACATTTATGCAGAATGGTCATGAAAATTTTGGACAAACGAGATGTACGGAAAGCCGTGGAGGCCATATGGCCGACGTGTCTTTCCATAAATAACTACAGTTTCTTACTTGTCATTTTATAAAATTGAGAAGCACTGCCCACAGAAAATACTAGGTTGGAAAATATCTCCCTTCCGCCTTTTTGTCTTTTGAATTTCGCAGCTATATATAAAGCGCTACAGAGCTCGTATCTGGCAATACTATACATCTTTGAAAGATCTTCAACAGTTCAACAGTTATAGACGTGTAAACATTAAAGTCTTCCTTACTTAAAGGCAAATCCGCTTGAGGAGGTATTATGAAGTTGCTGTCTAGATGGAAACATTATCGAACGAAACATTATCGGCGCATATTTGAACTAAATTCGATCGCTGCAACACTTTTTATAAAGCATTGAATAAAGAGCAAAAAAGCGGAAGGCAGATATTTGACAACCTAATAAATTGGTGATGATAATTATTATATAATCAGGCAGATTCTATAATTCTCTTTACAGTGAATTTCAAATATTTTGGTGATTATTCATTTCAAATGAAATGTGTGAATTTGTTAATATATAGAATAGAAATCTTACTATTATAAAGGAGGTTTCTTAAAAAGCTTTGAAAACTTACTTCGATAATTTGAAATATGAATGTCTTTCCCCACGAATTTTTGAAAATTTGCTTTCCATCTGTGACGCGTCCTCAAATAATACTGTTAAGCAATCTTAAAGCGTTATTAGACTATTGCAAAAGCCTTTGAAAATAATAAAAAAATAATGGATTCATAGTAGGATGAAACCCATCGGAAACGAAACATTAAAGGAAAAATAATTTACGTGCAATCTGAGGTCGAGAAAAGGAAAGGGTGGTTAAGTATTAAGAATGGTTTATCTCGATTTGCACCCATACTACGACTAATATAGAAAAAATTTATATGACAATATTGTAGGAAATGGAAAAGTCTATAACTTTTGTATATAGATTTTTATACCCTGAACAGGGTATATTAAGTTTGTCACGAAGTTTGTAACACCCAGAAGGAATCGTCGGAGACCCTATAAAGTATATATGTATGTATATAAATGATCAGTATGTCGAGTTAAGTCGATTTAGCCATGTCCGTCTGTCTGTCTGTATATATAACAACTAGTCCCTCATTTTTTAAGATATCGTTTTGAAATTTTGCAAACGTTATTTTCTCTTCAAGAAGCTGCTCATTTGTCAGAACGGCCGATATCGGACTACTATAACATATAGCTGCCATACAAACTGAACGATCGGAATCAAATGCTTGTATGGAAGACTTTCACATTTGACAAGATATATTCACGAAATTTGGTATATATTATTTTCTAAGGCAACAATGTAATCTCCGAAGAAATTGATCAGATCGGTTAACTATAGCATATAGCTTCCATACAAACTGAACACATAGTTACTAACAGAAATGCACCTGTGAAGGGTATTTAGCTTCGGTGCAACCGAAGTTAACGTTTTTTCTTGTTTGTATTCAAATAACCAAGATTTTGGACTTTTTACTTTATCTTTTTCTTTAATGACATTCGGTGGAAACTTGTCTTCTTATGTCCCAAAGGTGCTGTATTTTTTTGAATTTAAAATATTTATTTATGCCACTTATATTGACCTAATATTATAAAAATATCATAGTTTTTAATCAAAAATTCTCAAATGAATATTTCAGATTTTCTTAAAATGTAAGTAGGCTTTAATTATAATTCAGTCCGTTTAGTAACGTATTTCTCTCAGAATTTTCAACGTTTTATGTATTACTTGTAATTAATAATTAATTAAAATGAATTCTACGAAATAATGTACACGCAAAAGTCTGCGTACAGCTTTCTTCAACGGCGATTAGCGTTAGATTGTTTTAGTATTGACCGTATCCACAATATCTAGGCAATTGATATTGCACACTTTTGTTTTAATTTTGCATCACATTTCGGAGAATTACAACATGGAGCAGAAAGGCAAAGAGATTTCAGTTGGAAAGCGAAAAATTATTCTAAAACATTTCTTAGAGGGAAAGACTTATAGATAAATTGGTAATCTAGTTAGAAGAGCCTTCTTCGCTATTCAAAAGTATTAAACAAGCGTCATTCCAAAGGCTTGATATGACCGCCCGCCGTTGCTAACAGATCTCTAGTAGAAAACCATTATTAAGTCCATTCGACGTAATCCAAGAATGACAGCTCACTCAATCCATCATCAGATCTTATAGAACTTTTCCAAATCGATCTCCGAGGATACGGCACGTCGAATTGTAAAAACCATAGCAGAGTCCGTAAGAAACCCATGACTGCAGATATCAATAGGAAAAAGCGCCTATATTTTGTTAATGAGTTCATCTCAAAGCCGACAGACTTCTGGAGTCACGTTATATGTTACATATAAATATTCGTATAAATTCTAGGCGGAGAAACATTTAAAAATGAAAATCTCGTTGGCGCGGTAAAACATGGAGGAAGCGGCATAATGTGGGGGTATATGGCAGCAAGTGTTGTAGAAAACCTGACTTTTATGGAGACATTCATGGATGAGAGTGAATACATGAACTTTTTTAAAAACAATTTAACTGAAAGTCCTGAGAAATTGGAACTTAAAGCCCATACCGCCCATAATACAAAGCAAGGTTGTTGTATAATGTTAAGAATCAGCTGCGAACACCTCTTCAGACTCCTGATCTTAACCCAATAAAGCATTTGTGGGACCTGCTCGAGCGAAAAATAAGGAGGCACACAATTATAGCAAAAAAAACTGCCCAAAGACGTCATTGTCGAGGGGTGGGACAAGATTACAACAGAGGAAACAAAAAAACTGATGAATTCTATGCCAAAACGCCTTACGGAGGTACATTTAATACAATTAATTAGTTGTTAGTTGATACCAACTGTACGCAGACATTTGCATGTAAAGTTTTTCGTCGAGTTTGAATATATGTATACATAAATGGGTGTATGCAGACACAGTGAATCAATAAAGTTTGCATACACCTAGTTGTAACAATTTATGGCACGCTTATTTGCTTTAAAATAAGCATACTTGTATATAGTATTGTGGTTTTTTGTAAATATGGTTTATCGAATTTTTTTTTTTTACACAAATAAAAAATGAATAAAAAAGCTTAAAATGCGCTTAATTCATATCAAAAGTCTTATTTATATATGTACATATATCAAAAGTAATTACAAAAGTTATAGGATATATTTATTATTTTATCATACTGGCCATCCTTCTGTTACATTATTGCCTTCAGACATCGACAGACTCTTTTGATGAAATTCGATGTTTTCGAATACGGCTTTCCAATAAGTGCCAGATATGTTCAATAGAGTTAATGTGTCGAGATTGCGGGGGCATATGGAGTAGTTTGCAATCATATAAAACCATTCACATACAAGAGACGACGTGTTTTAGATCCATATCCTGTTGGAAAGAGATGTTACTACTGTTAAAGCCCAATTTAAGCACATTTAGACGTACATATTTTTATGTTCAAATAATTGTACATATCCATTTCTTCACTAATAAAATCCAAGTGTCCAACTTCAGATGCAGACATACGCTCGCAAACCATAATACATTCCCACCGTGCTTTACTGTTGGCAATACAGTTTTTACTTGAAACTACACTTTTCGTGCGCCATCCGATCAAATATATTAAATTTTGAAATATTTTCCGACAGCGAATACGGTTTGTCTAAATGTTTATCAAACGCCCACCTATTCTATTTGTTAACTTTACTTATGTATGGCTTACGTACGAGGTGCGTCTCGTCCATGAAAACCGGCACTTATCAAATTATTCCTTACGGTTCGTTCGTATACGTTTTTGAGCATTAAGAATTATGTCCAAGTGCACTTAAATTGAGTTTAAAAGCATCTATTTCCACAGGATAACGACACAAGTCGTATCTTAGGCGAAAAATAATAAGACTTTTTAATTTAAATTTCCCGCGAAAACCCATTCGTCGAAATATTTTTTCTAGGTTCGTATGACTGTCAGTCACATCTGTGCCAAATGGCACATCAAAATAATCATTAGTATTTAGTATAGGTTTGTCTTTCTGTAGTACCTTCGGCGATTTTTACGATGAGTGAAATTATTCAACATAGCCATCAGCAAACATAAACGACCGCTCTGTTTTGAGATGTTCAGAACGATCTGTAGAACAATTCCCGCATACGCGATTTTATAGAAAAATATCGACCCGCTCTAAAGTACATATACTAGTATAAGTAAATAAGGCTCAAGTTCATTGACGCCAGAAAATATTTAAAATAATGCACCACAATCATAATATTGAGTTAATAACTCAATTCCGTAAAATAAGATGATTTGCGTCAATCTTTGTGCACAGTTTTATTTTTTTGTTTAATACTACAGCCACAGACATGTATTTGTACCCCCTCTTATTGGCTGTGAGAATTGAGCAAACAAATTTAAAGTTTTGTTTTAATTATTAGGTATACAACTTTGCTTGGATATAAATATAGCAACAAATGCATTACATTATATTGATTTTGTATTTGATTTAGTTTATAATACGTTTAATTATTCGCTAAGGTTTGATTGTTTATAAAGCAACAATATTGTCTTCTAGTCAAAATTCTCATGCCAACTATAACTTTACAAAAGTACTGATAAAGAATTAAGAATTGTTTTTATTTTATGTATTTTTTCAGGTAGCATGACATCTGACTTTTTTCGTGTAGTTAACGAAGCTCGACGTTATTCTCTCGGACCTTTTAGCCCTTCATTCAATATACAGACCTGCCTGTTTGAGGGTTTACAAAAACATTTGCCTGAAGATGCGCACAAACGTGTTAGTGGACGTTTGCATGTCTCATTAACACGAGTGCATGATGGCAAAAATGTCATCGTTTCTGAATTTGAGTCACGCGACGAACTCTTGCAGGCTCTATTGTGTGCATGCTTTATTCCGGGCTTTTCTGGCATATTTCCACCTCGGTTTCGAGGAGTACGGTATATGGATGGAGCGTTTTCAGACAATTTACCGATATTAGATGAGAACACAATAACCGTGAGTCCTTTCTGCGGAGAAAGCGATATTTGTCCACGCGATCAAAGTTCGCAACTTTTCCATTTGAATTGGGCGAATACGAGTATAGAAATATCTCGACAGAATGTTAATCGCTTTGTTCGTATACTTTTTCCACCACGTCCAGAATTTCTTTCGAAATTCTGTCAGCAGGGTTTTGACGATGCGATGCAGTTTCTTAATCGTAATAATTTAATAAACTGTCGCCGTTGTGTGGCAGTACAATCAACGTTCGTAGTATCAGAAACCGTGGCACAGCCACAGGACTTTGATCCTGAGTGTAGAGAGTGTAAAAAGCATAGAAATGTGAGTACATCACTATCTTGCAATTATAGAGAGATTGCATTTCATTTTATAACTGTGTGCATGTCATTTTAGGATGCTTTAAGCTCAAACATGCCACAAACTGTATTGGATGTGATTCAGGATTATATAGAGCAAGCTAATAAAGGACTGGCGAATTGGATATTCAGACATCGTGGACTAAAATTGTTGTCATTACCAGCAACAGTGCCATTAGACTTCTTTATGGCAACAATGTCAAAGTAAGTTATTCACTGCTCTTTGTATATGTAAATAAGTATATTTGTTTTAAGTAATTTTTTTTACACAAGCTCGTTGAATTTATGATTACGATTACAATAATCACAAATAATACATACATAAGTATAAAATTTTCATATGCGAAATTGCATTACGGTTATGGCGCTCAGTAATAACACAACTTGCTAGGCAGAATTTCTAATTGTTACGCTTAGACCATGTTAAAAGAAATTTAATCATAAAACAAGTAAGCAAATAATTATTAAATTAAATTAAGAAATCGTGATGAAACAAAATTAGCAAAAAATGGGGAAACATTAAATAAAAACTTATAAAGTGACATGACTAAGCACTAAATTAATATATACTACTGTTATCAAATTGAAAGGTGAATTTTATCCATTTCATTTCCTTCGAAGTAATCCCCTCCCGCTGCAATACACTTATGCCAACGAATTTTCCAGTCATCATAGCACTTGGAAAAATCCTCAGAGCCTTCTTCGATTCAGCTTTTATATCCTCAAACAAAACGGTGTCCTCGGAGTGGTCATGTGAATTTGCTGAATAGCCAGAACTTTCACGAAGGTAAATCAGGTAAATGCGGTGGTTGCGGCACGTTATTAGTTGAAAATCTGTCGAAATGATCACGAATACCCAATGCAGTATGTGATGGTTCATTATCGCACTTCTTTGTTCAATAAATTCAAAGAATTCACTTTTAGAGCCTCACAAAATGACGTGTATCTCAAATACTAATGAATATTTTAACGTGAAATTTAGCATAGATGTCACTGACAATACTACCAACTTACAGAAAAAAAATTTACCGATTCGAAAAACTCGCGAAGTATAAATTAAAAATTCGCCTTTCAATTTGCTCACAGTAGTAGAACAGTAATTTGGCACAGGGGTCGCAGTGGCAAGGGGCACCTGAGGGCAAAAAATTTTGTAAAAATAGGCGTGCCACCGCTCCCTAAAAGGTTTAATGTATATATCGCCCAAACCATTGAAGCTATAATAACCAGGACAAATCCCTTGAGAGCACCCCTACGAACTTTATAAAAATAGATGACATCGGATGATAACCACTCACCATATAACGGTTCTGTTAAAAACTGCTAAAACTCATATCATTCGGACTTGAGACGAGATTTCTTTACAAAATATCCATGTAAATTCCATCTTTCCCATATTGTTCCATAATATACAGTCTCAAAGTAGCACTTTACCTAGTTTTTAACAATAAAAAAGGGTTTTGTAACATATGGGGTATATGAGGAAATCTTCAACCAAAGTTTGGGAACCAGTTTCACTCTGGGCTAATGAAAATCATTATATGTAGTATATGGGAGCTGGAGTAATTCGTGGAACAAATTCACACATTTAAAAAAACACTATAGTATATTCAATATTATTTATACTTCCACTTAATTTTGCTAAGATATATACGGTATAAATCCAACAGGAAGTTTGAAATTCATATATAATTCTTATTAATACTTTTATATACATACATATGTATGTATGTATATGGGCCATGGAATGTTTTTATCCAGGTTTAGTATTACGGCATGCAATTACCAGAAATAGAGGCCTTCTGAATTTAATTAAGAAACCTCATATATTGACCAAAATTTAAGGTATAAAGTGAAGCAGATATTTTAAAATCCGTGTATTAGATATATGAGAACTATTGTAAATTCCCGTTTAAAAGCGTTTTGTGGGCGTGGAAGTAGTCCTATCTGAAATACCCACCTCCTTTGGGTGTCAACAACGATATGTAGCCAGTTTCATCAAGACATTTCTGTTTTAATCAAGTTTTTTCTAGCACGGACAGACGGTCAACCAGATTTCAATTCGTCTCGTATCTCGATTAATTTTAGGCGATACAAACTATCGTTAGATGAACAGACCAATTATTATACTCTGTAGCAACATGATGCGAAAGTATGCAAATATTCGCTGCACCATTATGAACATTTGTATTTAAACTTTTAATATTTTTATACTTCAAATGTAATATATGTATATTATTATTTTTTTAATTTTGTATTTGGTCATTTAATTCTAGAACAGTGAAGCAGCTTCCAAAGCCATTTGGGAAGACATTTACAAGCGCTTAACATAAAGTAAAAGTTTCACGAGTAAAATTTAGTAAAATTGTTTACTTATAAACTAGTTAATTGCAAGTAAATTTAATATAAATATTATACTTTAATAAACGAAAATATCGAAAACAATTACAGGTGTGTAATATTTACATAGTTAATTAAAATTGTAAAGTTATTTCGATTATTTACGCATTTCCTTTATTTCTTTAATTGATTTTTTTATTCGTATTTGTTCAATAAAAATTAAATTAAGTAATTAATAATTAAACAATTTTAACATATTTTGAAATTCGTATGAACTATTTTGGTTAACATTATCATATTAGAATACTTCCACTTCATACTTTTATTTGGCTTTTCTAAAATAACTAATTTAATCGCGTTTATTGAAACTACATTTAAAATATGTATGTATTTGGGCGTCCATTGTCCACTGTCATTATTTATGTATGTATCTTGTTTACATTTAACATATTTGAGAAATAAGGATAAGCTATTAAGTGAGTATATTAAGTATTTGAGTTCTAGATAGGTTTGCCAAAGATCGTTCAAAAAATAATCAATAAAATACGTTCAAGTGCTGCAAAGTTGTGCAAGGGTGTAAAAACATGAAATTTTGCTAAAGAAAATGTATAACGAAAATGTAAGTTACAGAGACCGTTATATAAATTTTATTAGCTTACCAAATTGGCTTGGAAACTTCACTTCTGCTTAACTATTCTTTCAAATTATTTGAATTGTCGTAATCTGCAAGAGCAAAATAAAATAACTAATAAATTGTTATTTCACAATTTATCAACCATATCACTTTTGTTTCCACTATGTATGCACTCTCTACTTTTGTCTTCGCTTCATAGGATAACTACACTCACACCAAAATTAGGCAAACACATTCGCGGCAGGATAGATAATATTTTAAGAAGATTAATTGAAACTGTACAAACCCACATTATAAGCAAATTCACAGTAAGTTAAATTTGTTATTAATTTCTACTGGGGTAACATCACTTAAATTGTTTTCCTCTAAATAGATCTGTGAACCGCCACACTTTGATACGACGGGTTTACTGCATTCGAAACGTCTATACGGACCAAGGGTATCAATATTAGTTGATGAATGGTAAGTTTTTCAAAAACATATTTATCTATCTATATATATAACAAGTAACGAAGGACTAAGTTCGGGTTTAACCGAACATTTCACCTTCAGGTGTTCTCAAAACTTCATATTAAAAAATTTTGGGAAAAAATTCAACATTCAATGCCAAAGAGATATATCTGACATAAATGTGATTTTGATGTGCAAAACGGTATAAGGCCAACCGGAGGTTTGAAAATCCTTTATTAGGTAAATGGGACATTGACACGATTTTACATATCTGTCTTTAGCATTACTACATATGTATTAATGAGTTTAGTGAGGTACCTCCCGTACCGTTAACAATATATAAGGAGCAAAGTCAACCGGATGTTTGAAAATACTGATGTTAGTTATATGAGTTATAGGCTAGTGCAAATTTTCACACGATTTTAACTATTTTAGGAACAGAGTTGCAATATTAATTAAGATCATATTGACTGTGGGGTATAAAGTCAAACGGAATTTCGAAAATCATTATATTAGGTATATGGGAAGTAAAAGAAACATTGATCCGATTTGCCTCGTTTTTGACACATAAACATACTATTATCAGGAAAGGATTATCTTCGAATTTCAATAATATATTTCACTGTGGGGTCCACATTTACGGAATTGTGGGCTAGAATAGTTACGGTCCGATTTTGGCAATTTTAAACCTGAGATAGCATACCTTGAAGGAAATATTCGCACAAATTTGTATCTCGATTTTTGTAAACAAAAAACGTTTTGTCGTCGAAAATGTCTTCGGAAATATTCTGAAAGTACCTATTTAGACTGAGATGTATAATGGAGAAATGGTCCTGTTACAGCAAGCCATTATTCAGAAGTCTACCGTTTCCCATTTAATTTTTGTTTAGATTTTGAAAATACAATCCCCTGGATTCCCATACTTGCAATAAAGCGTTCGTCTTTATTTGTAAATAATATCTACATGGTATTGAATAGTTGTTATAATAGTTATAGTATACACAGCACACGGGTGGTCCGATCTACCAATTGTATTATTTATACTCCTAAAATTTGACAGTAATAGTAAAAATTTTCGGAAGACGCTTTATCATAAAATATAAAATTCTCTTTTTTTAAGTTTATTCCGTATGAAGCTACAATTTCATTAATTTTAAGTTAAGCTGTATAAATTTTTTTTATATAGTGTATAATAAAGTTATGATTTTTTTCCAGTGGTGCTCCTTCAATAGAAGGAGATGTGGACAACTATGAACATGTTCTCAAAGTAACTACCCATAACGATGCGCTTTATGCTTATTATTATACCGACGATCTTACAAATAAAGTAAGCAATTTGCTAAAAATATTACAGTATGAAATTTTCATTAAAATATCTATCCTACAGGTCAAAGTTACAGAAATATTTGAAATTGACGAAGAAGAAAAACTTGCGGTTGATCCGAAACTATTCGAAGGCATTGTTGAAGATCATCCAAACCCTCGTCAGCATCACCATAATGTTGTTAGTGAATGGAACGGAGTAGAATCTGGTAAGAGCAACAAATAGTGCATATATAACCTATATCTGAAGTTCATTAACGACGTATAAAATGGCAAAACGCTCATAAAAAATAGGTTAACTTAATATTTCCATCAACATTATGAATTTTAGTTTTTAACTTATATGGAACTTCAGATCGAATTACTAATGATACAAATGTCATATTCCCGAAATCATCGCTTTCAATATATCATCGCTTATAATATAAGATTACTTCATTATTGTTGCATTTTTTCTTTTACAGTACAAGTTATACCCAGCATACCTGAAAGTCGTCAAGATATTTTTTAAAAGAAACGATTACGATACCAAAATTATTAAAGTTACGCTGACAATATATTGATCAAACATATTGTTTACAGTATTAGATAATACATGATGGACAGAGATAAATTGGCTACCAAATGACAGATTTTGCTAAAAGCTGAAACGTTTGTATTTTCTTTGAACTTGAAGTTGTTTTGTTATCGTTTGTAATTGGTACTCGTACTAACTGTTTGCATTTGTAGAAAGTATATAATCATTATTAGTTATGTTGAAAACTAAAGTATATATATTTTCACTCAGTTTGTCTTTATCGTCTATCATCTTTCCAATCAAATTGCGAACTACTATTATTGTAAATCAGCTACTTTACTGATTTACGAGTATATTTGTATCTAAGGCCTAAAGTCTAGTGCATCTGATCGATTTTCAATACCCAATGTGTGAGGCACTTGAAGAAACTTGTGCTAAAAGTGGTTACAATCTAATATTTATGAATAAAATATTTTTCAGATATATTTAATTGAAATTCAAAATGAAAATGTTTTGTGGGAAATATGTTTGTAACAAGCTCATTTTTAACAAGTAAGGAAAGGCTAAGTTCGGCTGTAACCGAACATTTTATATTATTGCAACTTGCAAGGTTCATTCGGTTTGCGTGTTTGTGTAACAATTTTTGCGTGTGTTTATGTACATACATATATAACCCCCTAACTCGATAACTCGATTAGTTTTATACTATGTTCGGACCGACATTGAAAACATTTTGAAAACACATTTGTATGTTGTGGAATCTAAGTCGTTCGGACCGACAATGTGTGTTTTCGATGAGTTTTCCCTGACAACTATCAATAGCGACATTCTCTTGCTCTTGCAAGATTGCACGATGACACAAAATGCAAAAATCCTTTACCGAAATATGCAAGGCCAAGAGAGCACCCATTGCAGAATGTAGTGATATATGACGGCATGAAAATAAACACCGGTTTTGGTCTGACATATTTTACAGCCATTGCAAATAATTTTCTGCGTGTGTTTGTTGTTGTGCCGTTGCACCAAGAGAAAAATTCTGCAATTTCTGCACCGTGCAAGGTTTTGCAAGAGCAAGAGAATCCTCCTAATATGAGAATATTAAATGACAGCTATTTTTGTATATGGAATGTAAACAAATATTGAGTGACAATTTAGGGCCGGCAAAATATGTCTTCCAAAAACATTGATTAAACTAGACCAGGCACCAATTATAATGAGTGGAATGTAAGTTTTCAAGTAGTTTTTAGCGAAAACTGTGTTTTCGTTTGACAGATTTTATATGGACGAAAACTAAAGTTTTCGTGCGAAAACCAGTTTTTCCCACGAAATGTTTTCGTTGTCGGTCCGAACATAGTATTAGGTGATGCAAACAACCGTTAGGTAAACAAATTATTATACTCTGTAGCAACAAATATTAAAGACCATGGTTGCCTTTTTATTTCGGGCAAAAACAAATTTTAATCAACGAATATTGCTTTATTATTTTTCAAAATATTCTCCATTAAGATATATGAATGTACATCTTTGCATGCATTTGAACTAATTGTCGAAGCAATTTTTCCACCCTGATTCAGATATCTCCCAAACATCCATACTGAACGCACCAACTTCCCCTTCAGTTGTCGTTGACCTCCTAAATTTTTTCGTACGGGATAAAAGAGAAGTCATTACCACTCAGAATTTATTGGAAACAAGTTTTGTTGTATTCAGCTCATCTTGAAACATCTATACAGTCGACTGCTGTTTACTTTCGGGCTCATACGCGCAAATCCAGGATTCACGATGCCATAATCGTGTTTCGAATAAGCGTTGTCGTATTTTTTTTAACATTTCTTTCGATTAATCGATACGAGCCTTTATTTTTGAATGATTGACAAATTATGTGGAGTCCACCGTGAACAAATTTTTTTACAGTCAAATATTCATGCAATATTGAATGTATGCTAGTCCCACTAATGTCTATAATTGTCTATATCTCACGATAGGTTACAAGTAGGTCAGTAGTTTCCGGAAAAACAACTGATTTTGAACGACCATCTTGGAATTTGTTTTTGAGTGATCTAAGACCACGATTGACCATCACCACACTATCGATAAACAATGGTCCTTGATAGAACGTCATTGTCAAAAATAGAATTATGTACATCTTTTCACTCTCGATGAGTTAATTCTCGTCGAAAGTTATAAAAAATAATCCGGCGAAAGTGTTCGAGATTTAATTCCATTTTTTGGTAGAGAAGAATATTTTATGTTACTGTAAACAGCAAAAATAGCGCTGGTATGTCAAAACGTTCTGATTATGCATACCATTTAAAATGTCAAATTTTACGATCAGAATGTGAGGTTCCAGAGAAACCTATTCAATTAATGGAAATAAAAAACACTGAATTGTGAAAACATCTGCAAGTACTTAGTTTTGAGCTTCTACGAAATATTCATAGAAACCTACACACATTGGGTATAACTCGACTGAACCAGTTTGCTTCTATTTTGTTTGCATATTTGCCCAGTCCATTCATTAAGTAGAATTAATTGTAGAATTGATCCGTATATTTCGCACATAACTCATAACAAATTCATAAACAATCATTCAGTTCGCAAAACTATACATTTATATATCTACAATTGTATATTATTATTTCCATAGCCTTTTATATTGATGAATATGCGTCTAACCAAAGGCCTTTCGAACGAGACATTAAACGAAAAACTCATATAAGCACTGACACTGGATACGAGAATGAAGACGAATATGCGATCATTAACGAGAATGACATTGCCAAAGAAATCGAATATGAGGTATTCAGCGACCCAGAAGTTGATCACTACTTTGGCATACAACAACAAAGAAATAATAGAGATGGAAAAAGAGACTTCTCTAATGCTAATATATTTACATAATAAATTTGTGGAAACACCCTTTTTGGAAACGGAAAATTTAAAATCCTATAATTTAAAAATTGGATCGTTAGTATTTTTTAATTTATTATAAATAATACTACTAAATATAAGATTTGTATGTGAGTAAGTGTTATAACTCTTTAGTTTACGGTTTTTATTTATTAAATTCGAAGCAATATGGTAGACTGTCAAAAATCATTAATGTAAAGTATTCGTTTTGTATTTTTATGTTATAATAGGTGAAGGTGTCGTACGTGCGCAACTATCGGGACCTGATAATTTATAATAACTTGCGGATTTTTGACACAATATTACCTCGATGATTAATAATCGAAACAGTTTAACACTTTGCATTAATTACTTTGAGAGTTTACTATTATTTTGCTATTTTGGGTAGAAGACCAACTTGATTTTAAATATGAATAATTAAGAAAATGTAATAGCAATTAATAAATTAGGTTATTACCTAAAATTCGATGTATTCAATCTAGCAAAGATAAGGGCGATTGCCTATTGACTATATGAATACTCTTTATTTTGAGTATTAACCTTTCGATGTCTCATTTGATCAGATTATTTAACTATCTATTATTTCAGAAATTAAGTGATGTGTTTTTAATTTAAGTACTCGAGATATATGAATTATATTAAGAAAATGTCAAAAATATTTTAAAAGTTACATGTATGTACATGCCAGTTTTCTAAAAAATATATATATTTATTTAAAGCAATGAGGTAAAATTTATCGCTGTCCTATACATTTAAAAAAATTAAAAATATAATAATAAAAATAAAATATTGGAATTGTAAAAAATTCCGGAAAAGCATATAATTACTGTTGATCCCCTAGCATAATTGAACCCCGTTCATTGGTTTCCCCGCATAATCGCTTAAAAATATGTGTTATTGAAACAAAATTTACCTTTAATTTCCCCCGGTTAATTATTTTAGTTAAAAATAATAATCTGGCATGCCCCATCTAAAGCCTCCGTAAGTTCTTGAATACAATAAAGCAGCTTGAAACATATTTTTTTAAGAGAGCAATATAACAAATGATTTAAAGAATATGAAAGTACATGATATTTCAATATTGAACAATATACAAAAAATACAGATTTGAATTCAAGTGCTGCATATGTACATATATATACACTATAATATGAACTGTTATTGTTCCATAAATTTATTTTATTTATTTTTGATTTTTTAATACAATGATGTCCATATACATATATATGTACCTATAAATGCGTGCAACTAATTAACATTGGCATGCTTCTTCTTCTTATTAATTGGCGCAGACACCGCTTACGCGATTATAGCCGAGTTAACAACCGCGCGCCAGTCGTTGACGTGGCGCCAATTGGATATTCCAAGCGAAGCCAGGTCCTTCTCCATTTGGTCCTTCCAACGGAGTGGAGGTCTTCCTCTGCTGCCCCCGGCGGGTACTGCGTCGAATACTTTCAGAGCTGGAGTGTTTTCGTCCATCCGGCTGAACTATGTCAAAGGACCATAAATCTTTCGCAGAACTTTTCTCTCGAAAACTCGCAACGTCGACTCATCCGTTGTTGACATCGCCCAAGCCTCTGCACCATATAGCAGGACGGGAATTATGAGTGACTTATAGAGTTTGGTTTTTGTTTGTCGAGAGAGGACTTTGCTTCTCAATTGCCTACTCAGTCCGAAGTAGCCCCAGTTGGCAATAGTTATTCTGCGTTGGATTTCTAGGCTGACATTGTTGGTGGTGTTTACGCTGGTTCCAAGATAGACGAAATTATCTACAACTTCAATGTTATGACTGTCAACAGTGACGTGAGTGCCAAGTCGTGAGTGCGACGACTGTTTGTTTGATGACAGCAGATATTTCGTCTTGCCCTCGTTCACTGCCAGACCCTTTTCTTTTGCTTCCTTGTCCAGCCTGGAGAAAGCAGAACTAACGGCGCGGGTGTTGAAGCCGATGATATCAATATCATCGGCATACACCAGGAGTTGTACACTCTTATAGAAGAGGGTACCTTCTCTATTTAGTTCTGCACCTCGAACTATTTTCTCCAGAAGCAGGTTGAAAAAGTCGCACGATAGGGAATAGCCTTGTCTGAAACCTCGTTTGGTATCGAACGGCTCGGAGAAGTCTTTCCCGATTCTGACGGAGCTTTTGGTGCTGCTCAACGTCAGCATTGGCATGCTCCTATAAATATTTTGCACCTATTTGTAAAATACTGAGGGAATAAAAGTACTGTTAAAATTAACTTATTTTACGTAAAACTATTTCCCCTGAAATTTGTCAAGGGGAATTTTATAAATTTTTTAAAATTTTAAAAATTTCCTATTCTGTTCGTATATTTCCTTTTTTTTCATATTAAGATGATTTATGCAAAGCTTTTACTATATTTTGATTAAAAGTCACAAAATTTAATAATTTTTGTGAAAAAAGTATGATCAAAAGGAATTATTGTGCTGAAGATGGGAGAATGGTAAGTTATATGATGAAATCGCAAAACCGCTCAATATCCCGAAAGAGATGGTGTTTAATGCAATCAGATTCCGCATAAAACTGCTAAGAGGAATTAAAGCATCGATTTTTAGGCAAAATGAGTATGCAATAGCCGTAGATACTATGTATTAGGTGATTGCGAGAAGCAATAGTGTGTGGACGGATACGACACTTGACAATAAATTAATAAAAGAGGTGTTAGTTAAATTCTTTTGTTGAAAACAATTGGAGACTGTTTCCCACGGTATAAGACTCAACAAGCAAAGTAGTTTTCAATGCTAATCGCTGTTCCGTCTCGATATCAAAGCCGAAATAACAACAAAATTTATAACATTAGAAATTATGCATGTCATTTTATTAAAATTGTTTCCACTATTATTTAAATTTTTTTTCATTCTCTATTAGCTATCGACAGATCTTTTGACATTTCTTATTTTTTACAAATGTTCAAAAATGGCTGCTGATCAATACTAAATAAGAATCCAAAAGATACATATGTATATTATTGGGTCGTTCACTAAGTAATTTCGTTTTTTAAAGCTGCAAAAGCTTTTGGCGAGTCATTAAACTTGTATGAGGTTTCGCATTATCCTGGTGGAGCACTACAACTCATTGCTCAATTTGTCCAGCTGATCACAATACACCTCAGAAATAATTGTGGTACGGTCAGGCAAAAACTCCAAATAAACGATCCCTTGAAAATCCAACCAAACAGACAACATAATACTTTTTTGTGACTGCAGGCCATCGAAATGGTTTGAGCTTGTTCATTCTTTTTAGACCATGATCTCTTGCGCTTGACATTTTTGTAAACAACCTACTTTTCATCGTCAGTAACAATGCGCCTCAAAAATGGATCCCTTCTTTGCCGTTTGATAAGCAAATCTCATTCTGTAAGAACATACTTATGTATGTAGCGTAACGCTAATTGACTCATCTTGACGATACAATAACAGCATCTACTTATTGCAACATTTTATGTTATGTGTTAAGGATTACGATTTAAGGGCATGCACCAGGGTTATCCGGTCCGGGAGGAAGGTTCCGCTGCCCAGCTGGTTGAAGTCCTCGTTAGAGTAAAGTCTGATATCATCGCCGTCCAAGAAGCGCAATGGACGAGACAAGGACTGAGGCGATTAGTCCGTGTAGTATTTACTACAGTGGAAATATAAAGAAGCACAAAATCGGCGAGGGATTTGTTGTGGAGACGCCGAGAACTGGCATTCATCTCGGTGGATGAACGTCCACAATCCGTATCAAAGCGAAGCTTTTCAACATTTCTTCTATGAGCGCTCCTATGAGAGCTGCTCCCGCCACGATGCCAAAATCGTGCTTGGCGACTTTAACGACAGGCTGGGCAAAAAAAGTATCTTTTGCACAAAGGTCGATAAATTCGGTCTCCATGATGAAATATCCCCAAAGGGGTTGAGGCTCGACTTCGTCGGGTCCCGAAATTTGGTTATTTGTAGTATTGGATTTCTTCTTTACTGGCGTAGACACCGCTTACGCGATTATAGCCGAGTTAAAAACAGCGCGCCAGTCGTTTCTTCTTTTCGCTACGTGGCGCCAATTGGAGATTCCAAGCGAAGCCAAGTCGTTCACTCCCCGACCCATTTGTTTACTTGTCCAATCTGGAGAAAGAAGAACTATCGGAGCGGGTGTTGAGGCCAATGATATCAATATCATCGGCATACAGAAGCAGTTGTACACTTTTATAAAAAATTGTACCTGCTCGATTAAGTTCTGCAGCTCGAATTATTTTCTCCAGCAGCAGATTGAAGAAGTCGCACGATAGGGAGTCGACTTGTCTGAATCCTCAGTGGTATCGAACGGTTCGGAGAGGTCCTTCCCGTTCCCGGCGGAGCTTTTGGTGTTGCTCAACGTCAGTTTACACAGCCGTATTAGTTTTGCGGGGATACCAAATTCAGACATCGCGGCATAAAGGCAGCTCGTTTTCGTGCTGTGGAAAGCAGTTTTGAAATCGACGAAGAAGTTGTGTGCGTCGATTCTCTTTTCACGCGTCTTTTTAAAGATTTGGCGCATATGAACATCTGGTTGGTTGTGGATTTGCCAGGTCTAAAGCCACACTGATAAGGACCAATCAGTTTCGGTTGCAGCTTTACGTAAGGAGTTTGAAATGCCGTCCCACAGTTCCCTTATACCGAGTTGTTGACGTGCGCTCTCAGAGAGCAGGAGTGCAAGTCGAGTAGAAAATCGTTCGGCTGTCTGTTGTGATTGCAGCTTCTCTACGTCGAACCTTCCTTGTGTTTGTTGACGTGCGTTTTTTGCTGCACAGAGGCGGGTGCGAATCTTGACTGCAACAAGGTAGTGGTCCGAGTCGATGTTAGGACCTCGGAGTGTACGCACATCTAAAACACTGGAGACGTGTCTTCCGTTTATCACAACATGATCGATCTGGATAGTGGTTTTTCGATCCGGACGCAGCCAGGTGGCTTGATGAATTTTCTTATGCTAGAATCTAGTACTAGAGATAACCATATTTCGGGCCCCGGCGAAGTCGATCAGCCTCAACCCACTTGGGGATGTTTTATCGTGGAGACTGAATTTACCGACCGTAGTGCCAAAGATACCTTCCTTGCCCACCCTGGAGTTAAAGTCACCAAGCACGATTTTGATATTGTGGCAGGGTAGCTCTCATAGGTGCGCTCCAAGCGCTTATAGAAGGCATCTTTGGTCGCATCGTCCTTCTCTTCCGTGGTGGCTGGGCACAAATCAGCGATATGTTGAAGAACCTCGCTTTGTTGTGGAATCTAGCAAGACGTTCATCCACTGGGGTGAATGACAGTACTAGGGGACGGAGATTTATATGGATACGGTAGTAAATGCCGCAAGGACCTACTCGCCTCAATCCTTGTCCCGTCCATCGCATTGCTTGGACGGCGGTGATGTCAGCCTTCACTCTAACGAGGACATCAACCAGCTTGGCAGCGGCACCTTCCCAATTAAGGGACCGAAAATTTCAGGTGCATGCACTCAAATCGGAATCCTTAACTTGTTTGCCATGATCGTCATCAAAAGAGAGGTCTCTCATCCGATGCTGGTTGTTATTTTTCATCGCCTTCTCACTTTAGTTCGCCTTCAAACGGATGTTCTTAGGCTACCCAGAGGATACTTGGTCAAAGACCGGAAGTCGTGAGCTGCTTGAGCCATATGTAAAAGAATCGTTTCTGGCCACTCCCAAGTGAATGACGATCAGAGAACTTCAGAGCTCAAAAATAACTGTCGACCGTTTCTCGTTGTCTGCAAATAAGTGTCTCTCCTGACTCTTTACGAAAAGACTCAGAGAGCAACCGTTTTATGGGTTAAGTTAAGTTGTGAAATATTTGTTTCAGACAGTGTCAGAAAGCAAAAAAGATCCTGTTTCTGCAAAACTTATCAAAATTTATGCTGACATCGAAAACTTCGACGTAACATTTGGTCGCTTGCCATTAAATTCAAATAGTATATTGGAATTTTTTAATGATTTGCAGCTTAAGATTCCGCATATATGTAAGTGCACTAGCGCAGGTTGTGCTGGCTACACCTGCAACGCAAGTGTCCGTCGAACGGGCATTCTCAGCCCTACACTTTATATTAAGTGAACGAAGAAGTTCGATTAGTGCAGACCGCTTGCGTTGAGTTTTTCGGTCTTTTGCTGACTCTCTTTGTGCGAGCGTTTCTCGTTCCGCTCTTTACGCACTGCTCATTGAAAGACCGAAATACAAAGAGCTCAACGAAAAGCGCTCAACAGAAAACATAAATGAAGACAGCAAGAGTCTCTTGCTCAGAGCGAGAGCGAGAGAGTATGAACTTTTTCGGTTGTGCTCGCAACGAGAGCATAAGAAGAAAAACGGTCGACAGTTATTTGCGAGCTATGGAGAACTTTCCTCACTTGCGCGAAGTTCTACACATGACTCCATACTATATTCCAACATTGAAAAATTCATCAAGCTACCTAGGTGGATCGAAAAACTACCTACTAGATCGATCATGTTGTGATAGACGGATGACATGTTTCCAGTGTTTAAGGCGTGTGTACGCTTCAAGTAACCCGGCATTTTAAGCCCCTTACGTACAGCAGAAATTGTAAAAGGCAAAAGAACAGCTAGTACGATGAGGAGTGCCTTCTCGCAGTGAAGGGACAGACTGCCAACCCCGGAACTTTACAATCGACCACAATACGTCCGGAATGGAATTAATACCGAGAGTTGAAGAGGGAAGCGAGACGCAAAAAAGAGAGGTCGGAATGTGTGAATATGAACAGATTGACAAGCCTCCTCAACAACGCATACAAACTTTTATCGAGCGTATTGTGTGAAAGATTAAAGTCCATGGTCAACAAAGTTATTGAACCTTATCAGTGTGGCTTCAGACCTGGAAAATCAACCACAGACCAGATATTCACTATGCCCCAAAACTGACGTTGAGCAATACCGAAAGCTCCGTCAGGATCGGGAAGGATCTCTCCGAGCCGTTCAATACCAAACGAGGTTTCAGACAAGGCGACCCTCTACCATGCGACTTCTTCAATCTTCTGCTGGAGAAAATATTTCGATCTGCAAAGCTGAATCGAAAAGGGACAATCACAGCTATGAGAGAGTACAGCTGCTGGCGTACGCCGGTGATATAGATATCATTGGCCTTAACATTGGCGCCGTTAGTTCTGCTTTCTCCAGACTGAATAAGGAAGTGAAGCAAATGGGCAAGTAAAGTCCTCTCTCGAGGACGAAAGATCAAACGGTATAAGTCACTCAATATTCCCATAAAAAAATTTGAATTTTTTTTCAACCCCCTCAAATGTTAGTGATTGACAAACAAAAAATCCTCCCTCAAGCCAGGCGCTGTAGCTTAACTCTAAGGGGTCGCTATTTTTGTTTTAAGTTCCCATACATTTTACATAGGAATTTTCGTTTTTTCATTCAAACTAAAATTTCACCAACTAATTTTCGTTACAGCGTATAGCGACAAATTTCAATTTTTTTTGCTGTTCATAGGATTAGAGTCCCATATTTTTAAACACTGATTCTTATGTAGAATTTAACGAGGAATCGAATGGAAAAGTCAATTTTGAAAAAAAGTTGGTGGAAAAGAAACAATATTCTTCTCCTGGTCTATATTATGATATTCTAAAGTTTCGTTAAAATCGGAGAACTACGGGTACAAAACCATGTCGCCAATTTATGGAATGACCCTTATATAAAATATTGCTTAATTAAAGTGTTTAAAGTTTATTACCTCGCAATATTTTATCAAATGGTCGTGCTATCAATAATAAGTGAAAAAATGTATTTTATCTATAAATTTTTAGTTAAGCTTTAAAAAAAAATACAGCTAACAAAATGTCCAAAATTTCAAAGATTCGTAAGATACAAGCCATTTCTTTTGAAGTAAAATTAAAACTCCTGAACTATTTGCCAAGAGGTGAGATTTTGGCTTAAACGAAACTACTATCGGGACCATTAAGAAAAATGAGAATGAAATACGGAAATCTGTCGAAAGATGATTTTTAATAATTTGATAGATATCTCCAGTGATGACACCGAATTTGGTCCAGTTCGTCGCAAACAATTGCGCTTATCAAGTAATGTTCAATAAAATGCCATATGAACATATAATTTGTATGCATATGCGAAATTTTATAGTTTTCAACATTTTTTACACGGCTTTTCGAAGTAAATATAGTTCTATATTGCATTGCCTGTTATTTTACACGGATTTCTGAGGAAAGTGTCTAAAAGAGTTGGGTGTATTAGTATGGCTGCTACGAAGTTGTGTCCATACAAAATGGACAACTGTGCTGTTTTGTGTACATGCCGGCCATTGTTATGTCGCTGCCTTCTTACAAATGTTCATGTAGTAGGATTTACGACGCCATTTACAGTTCATTGTCGAGCTGCCGTGTTGTGTCCTTTCTATGTGTTCGGAGCGTAATGTGTAAATAACGTATCTGATAAACATCTAATTCTTTTTACATAATTTTCTCTTTCAAGTTTCGCTGGAGTAAATATTTTACATTCAATTTCGTCACGGAATTTATTTGAAAAATGCTTGAGGCAACGAGTCATGACATATCTTTACGACAAAAATTATTTTTTGATCTTAACATAAGTATAAGATTGATTATGATAACATTTCGATTTAGCAGATTTCATTCCTTAAACGAGATATAAATGTCCTTGATGTTCCAAAACCAAATTTCTTCGAAAGAATAGCTATGCACTTATTTTACCTAAGACATAAGGAGCTGCAACGATAAACATATTAATGAAATGACTTAAACGCATTAATATTTCATTTATTTACGTACCAATTCGGATAGCAGCACATAACACCGTAAAAAAAACAAAATTGTTACGCACATCTGCTTGGGTTCGTTTTTTCTCCTCAGCAGGATCGATTTGTGGTGGCATTCGAAACATATTTCTTTTATTAATTTAACAAATTTTCTATATTAATCTTCACGTGTTTGTTGTTTAGAGAATAGAGATGCAAAACAATCAATAGTTTATTTTGACTATCGATGACTTAAGGCCTAATTAGACTTGCCAACCCTTTTCATAGAATAACTAACTTTCACTTAACAAAAATAAGCTACCCTAAACGACTATTAAAATTAACAGCCCTGTAGGCGATTCGGTACTGTGATACAGTCACAAGTCTCTAAATTTGAAATTTTAAGTTAGAGAAATTTTTTGTGACTTGAGACGATATCGGTATTCTATAAGTAACAGTCACAAAATCTATTACATTTCATTATTCAAAGATGTTTTTGCACTTGACTGAAAATAAATAAGTTGTCGTTAACAAATATTAAATTTTCTATAACATAATCAAAGAACGTAATTACCAATAAAAATAAAAATATGTGTTGATTTTGTTTCATAATATTTATAAAATTTATGTAAAATTGATTTATTTTTAACCTTTTCGTGTTTGAGTTACTTACAAAATATAAAAACAGCAATCGATCAATATCTATGATGAAGTTTATTCAGAATATTCAAAATGGCAAACAAGAGCTTTTTTTTAGTTTTGTGACCTGCTAACTATCAGGTAACAAATTAGAAGACAATATTTTGAGACTAAACCTAAGGACTGTTTAGTGAATAGTAACTTTACGTCAAAATGTCTCAAATAGTGATTAGAGACTGCTTACAGAAATTGAAATTAAATTTAAGAGGAAGAGACTGAACAGACTAGTCGGCAGGTGTTCTCAACTCTCTCCTAATGAGGTATGGCTCTGAGAATACTTCTGGGTGCACACCAGAAAATCCTTTTCGGAGGATTTCAAAAATTGCAAGAACGCCGCCAAATGGCAAAAATGAGGAGTCCACCGTTGCTGGACCAATAAAAAATAGTGAATCTGCTGACAACGACAACAAGAGTGGCATATCCGATAGAGCGCAAAGTAAAGAATCTGTCAATAACTTTGCGAACTGGGCAGGAAAATAAAGAAACACGAAAATATGATGTCCGGACAGAGACACATAGACCAAGCTATGCAAGAACTTGTAAGCAGCATAACGAACTTGTATGACAAAACAAATAATCCCGAAATCCAATCTAAAATAGTAATGGTAGGGAAAGCGTCACAAGTATCTCCCCAAAATACCCCAAAAAGAGCACGGGAGACATTAGGCTTCCTACCACCTACGAAGAAGCCAAAAAACGTAACTCAAAAAGTGCAAGAAACATTAAGTGAAGTCATGAAAATAAATAATGAAGACACCGCAGCAAACAAACCAGCACCCGAGAAATGCGTAGACGTGTAAAAAAGAAGAGGTCCATGGAAAAGAGATTTAGGTCGAAACCAGACGCTATAATTCTAACAAAACAGGACGGAGCCTCGTATGCAGACCAGCTCATAGAGCTAAAAAGCCAAGGAGACAAAGGAGCTGAAACTATTCAAACCCTAGAGGGAGTGGTTGGCGAGATGGCTGTAGTACAACCAAAAACACACAACGTGACTGTAATGTGCAAAGATCTAGATGAGATCACTATTCCTGAAGAAATCTGCTGCGCATTACAGAAAGAGTGCTGAATGCAGAACATAGAGCCAGCTAATGTTAAAAATATTCGGAAAACAAGAAGCGGCGCTCAAATAGCCCTTATATCCCTGTGTGCTTAAGATGCAAAGACTGAACTTAATTTTGGCAAAGTAAAGATCGGGTGGTCGATCTGTCACTTCCGGGCGATGTTACAGATGTTTCCATTCAGGCCATATGGCGCGTAAATGTTGCAGTCTGATCGACAGGTCCTTTCTTTGCACACGTTGTGGAAGCGTGGGACATGTTGCAAAAGTATGCATTAATACACCGAGAACATTCGGTTCTAAGTACGACTGGTCCCAAATACGTGGAGGTGCTAAAAATAATTGAAAATGAGAATATTGCAGCTGAATTTAAACCACTGCGCCGCAGAACAAGCCTTGCTGCAACAAATCGTAATTGAAAGCAACATTGATGTCGTCTTTCTGAGTGAGCAATATTCCCAACGTTCGGAAAGTACTTGGATTAGAGATAGAAGTGGCAATGCAGCAATGGACAAACATTCACGTCTTGCTGCAGCGAAGCAAAAAATGGCTTTACTTGGAGAGGCAAATCGCCGATAATAATGGGAGGCGATTTTAACGCATGCTCTACTGCCTGGGGTAGCAGAAGTTCAAACCATCGTCGGCGCCTAGTTCTAGAATTCCTGAGCCAAACCAATCTCACAATAATGAATAGTGACACGAAAAATACTATAATAGACCTGATGTTTGCAAATGACGCACTAAGCAGACACATTAAGTGGGAGGTGCCAGACATGTTCACAAATAGCGACCACATGGCAATCATTGTCAAAATGTCACAATAAGCGAAGACCTGTATACTGGTGGAATGAAGAAATTTCCACGTTGAGAAAGCTCTGTCACTTAGCACAACGTCGCCTACAACGCAATCAAAGTAGCGAAATCGAAAACCGTCTCAAAGAAGTTTTTAAAAGCCATTAGAAGCTTCTAAAGTCAGCTATAATCCGTAGCACAAAAATATGTTTTGAAAAGACATGTAAAGAAGCGAATATAGACCCCTGGGGGACTGTTTATAAAATCTGTATGTCCAAATTCCAAAATAAGCGGCAGCAACCGAAATGCGCTCCGTTCATGAAGAAAGTCGTTGAGGCATTATTTCCGACGCACGCCCTGATTACCAGCGCGGTGCGACGAAACAAAGCTGCTGAATCACCCCCACTGGTTACAGAAGAAGAACTATTGGCCACAGCTAAAAATCAAAAACAACGAAGCGTCTGGTATCGATGGCATACCAAACAGAGCTCTTAAGGTAGCCATAGTTTCAAAGCCCACTCTTTTCGCAAAAATGTACAACGCATGTATAAAAGAAGGGTTGTTCCCCGATCCCTGGAAAGTCCAGCGCCTGGTTTTTGTCCCAAAACCACCAGATGAACCTTTTTCGTATTAACCTCTGTGTATGCTCGACACAATAGGCAAAGTGTACGAAAGCATAATAAGAAACCGCTTGGAGAATGCTATCCTGGAAGCCGGCGGACTATCAGAAAGACAATACGGCTTCAGAAAACAGAGGTCTACTATAGATGCACTGAAGGAAGTTGTCGCCACCGCGAAAAGTGCAGTAAGTGGCAAAAGATGGAAAGGTGGTACAAAAAAATATTGTGCGCTGATCACCCTGCATTCTACTCTGCTAAATGGACAAATTATATGAAATACGCACCCCTCAGTACCTCATAAATATCGTTATGAGTTATTTTGAAAATAGAAGGCTGATCTACGACACCACCGAAGACATCAAGAGCTACCCTATTTCAAGTGGTGTACCACAAGGTTCTGTTTTAGGCCCTCTCTTATAGAATCTAGTGTATGATGGGGTGTTAAGAATTCCACAACCAAAAAACATTAAGCTAATTGCATACGCGGACGACCTTATAGTCGTAGCAGTAGCTAAACAACTTGATGACCTCCAAAATAAATGTAATTTGACGAGATTATATGAACTGAGAAAAAAACTATATGGCAGCAATGGTGGCAAACCTCAACTAAAGGACGGTGGACCCACAGACTTATACCTGACATCCATACGTGGATAAGTAGACAAGATGGGGACCTGGATTTCCACCTGACCCAAATATTATGCGGTCATGGGTGCTTCAGAGGCTATCTATACAAATTTAAAAATGGCGTTAGTCCGTATTGTTCGATGTGTACGGAGTCAATAGAAGACTCTGAACACGTATTTTTCCATTGTCCTCGGTTTATAAATATAAGAGAAAAGTTAGAAACAGCAATAGATGGTAGTTTAACGGTGGAAGTTTGACTGTACCTATGTCTCAGTCCTCTGAGAAGTGGGATGCTGTTCGTGAAGCGGAAACTTCCATCGCGACAATATTAAGTCAGCTACAGTAAAATAGGCGTCAGTCCGTCCGCGCTAGAGAGGAGACGTAAAATGTCTTGTCACTCCCATGAAGTAATACCTTATCTGGTGGTTCCATAGGAGAGTCTTGAGTTGGGAGTAGGTTAGGTTTAGCGGATTAAAGTCCCGCACTCCGGCTTTCGATGCTTCCTCCTACTACTAAAAAAAGAACGCGCTATTGGCCAACATAATAATTATAATTAAATATAGTTCATTTTGAAATTTTGTATAAAACTTACCAATCTTAATCCACATTCCTTAAATCGCAATGAAAATATTTATGTTGCTACACACATATTACGCACAAAGTTTATTTTCTTGCTCTGAAATAGTAGTTTGCATAAAAATGTGTAGACCATGTATTAGGGGGTTTCTCTTGCTCTTGCAAGATTGCAGATTGCAAAACTCCTATACCGAAATATACAAGGGTATGAGAGCACCCATTTCTGAATCTAGTGATATAAGTATGAACGCCTGATTCGGTCAATTTATTGTGAATGATCAAAAATGATAGAAAGTGTCGGGAATGGAGATCTAATGTTCTTGACTATTTAGACGAAGAACGTTATTAACAAATCCTCAGAGTCTCAAGCGATCAATTTACGTTGCTATTGTCCTTGATCAAAGACAGTGCACAGTTTAACAATTCTCAATCCATTAGGCAATTTTCAGTAGATCTACAGTTAGCTATAACCTTATATCGTTTGGGTTCATCGGGTGAAATGCGTTTAGGTATATTAGGAATTAATTTAAAGTTTATAATATCATTTCAAGCTGAGTATTATAGCACTATTTCTGACTTAGACCATGCTGACATTTAAACAAGACCTGTTTGTCAGACACAGTGCATGTGGATTTTATTCGCCTCTTACGACAGGCATGCCTTACCACGGGTATATTCTTCCCCCTGCAAGGGGAGCGTCACTGTTGACAGTCATAACTTTGAAGTCGTAGATAATTTCGTCTATCTTGGAACCAGCACCAACACCACCAACAATGTCAGCCTGGAAATCCAACGCAGGATAACTCTTGCCAACAGGTGCTACTTCGGACTGAGTAGGCAATTGAGAAGTAAGGTCCTCTCTCGACAAATAAAAACCAAACTCTATAAGTCACTAATTATTCCCGTCTTGGTTTATGGTGCAGAGGCTTAAACGATGACAACCACTGATGAGTCGACGTTGCGAGTTTTCGAGAGAAAAGTTCTGCGAAAGATTTATGGTTCTTTGCGCGTTGACCATGGCGAATATCGCATTAGATGGAACGATGAGCTGTATGAGATATACGATGACATTGGTCATGTTGTCCGAATGGACGAAAACACTCCAGAAGCAGAAAAAGAGGAAGACCTCCACTCTGTTGGAAGGACCAGGTGGATAAGGACCTGGCTTCGCTTAGAATTTAATAAGCATTGTGCAACAATTATTTAAGCCTTAAAATATGAAATTTGTTTTTTTTTTTAAGAAATGCATTTATAAAAAGGTTCATTTCATTTTTTATCATCCTCGTAAAATTTTAAATGCTTCTAGAGATCAAAGCCTTTACAGTGTCGGACAAAACATAAAAAATCATCATCATTTTAATTTAACCAAGTTTCCTTATATAAAAAATTGTGACGTGATTAAAATTTCACTTATTTGGAAGAAATTAATAAAAAAGGGACCATGGCTGGAAACAAAAATTAAATTCTATTAAAACAATTAATAGTAAAAACTACTAGTAATAGTAAAACTACATGAATTTTTATGTCAACAAATTAACAGTGAGCTTTATTATAAAGAAATTTAGGAGCAATGGATCTGTGGAAACTCACCATCGTGGAAGACGGCCCAAAGCTACAACACGACATGATGATTCAAAAATACTTTGAGAACTAAAATAGTTTCCAGATTAGTCGGCAGCGAGCGTGGTTAAAGCCTTATATTTGGAAGTTACCAGCCTTACTATACAAAGAAGCTAAAAAGTCTTTTATATCAAGAAAAAATCTACTAAGACGTATACTGGTTAGTAAAACGATGGAAAACAATACTTTTCTCTCATGAATTAAAATTTATTTTGAAATATTCAAACGGAATGAGAAGAGTTCGCCAACCAAAAGATAAAAGGTCAGATCCCCGATACTGCCAAGGTAAGGTTAAGCATGGTGGAGGTGGCATTATGGTATATGGACGTTTTTCCGAGCTTGGCCTTGAACCTCTTCATCGAATCAATTAGATCGATTCATATACAAGGATATCTTTGCGAGAATAGGAGATGATAATGTAATTCGTTGGTAGGAGTCCAATATGTTTTCTCCGACACTGTATATCAACTTGAACATACCTACCAGACGCCATTTCGATTATTTCATGATATCAAATGCCCATACAACAACATTACCAACCTCAATAGCAATTATTTCACATATTAGCTGGTACTTTTCTCTCACTGAACACTCTTCACAGAGTTGCTTAGATAATTTTACATCAATCTATTGTTAAATAAATAAAAATTACTTACCATTAGCTTAGTTAATTACTAAACGGTATGGTTAATGTGTACAAGTAGAGGTTAAACTATGAAAATTAATGGAAATTTTAAGAGGAATCTATTATAATTTAAAATCTGTAATCTTTTGGCAGCGACATCTACAGTGCTTCTATAATTTTCTAGAACGAAAATAACCTTTAGGAAATTTCCAGTATCGAACGACAATAGAAAGAGAAGGTGAAAACTAGCATTTAGTACTCAATAAAACACGCTGAAGAAAAGTGATATTGTGGTAAATAAAATTTTCTTGAAAGAACACGTACACTTTTTAATATAGTAAAAAATCATATTCATGAACAGGTATTTTAGATGACTATATCCACGAAAAGAAAAATAATTATTTGATTTGAAAATGTGAACTGTGCAAGAAGTTAAAGATGGGATAAAGAGCAAAGATATATGTAATTGAATGAGAAAAAATATATACCGAACACGGAAGCTGTAGTTAATCAAAATTAGTAGCACTGTTGATTTAATTCTAAGTATTTAGTAAACATAAAATCTTCCACAATATATAAATAAAATACTGTATATCAGAGAAGTGATTTAATATTACAATTTGATACAAGTACATACATATAAATCGAATAGGTTAGTAACAATTATAGTACAATGTAGTTGAATAGTGGGGGGAAGCTTTCAGTCCGGTGCAAAATTTTCGTTTCGTTATCCACATGTTCGGTTTGGGGCGAGTTATTAATTCAAAGTGTTGAGTCGCGTGGTGGTGGATGAGAATTAGGCTTGTCGAAATTGGTTTGAAACTTCTGGAAAGAAAAAGTCGTAAATATTCAATCGTTTCTTTAGATATTTTGTATTTTTTTAAATAAAAACTTAAAGAAAATGAAAGTTTTCCTGTGATTTTTCTTCTATTGTCAAAAATTATAGAATTTGTGACTCATTGTGCTGAAAGGAAAACTAGCAGTAAATCTTTCAAAGGAACGAAAGGGCAACACACTTTTAACGACGGTGCTGATTATACTACACTTGAACAGAAGTTATTAAAAAGTAATTGAGGTATCTGAAATAACGTATTGAAGAAATGTCTGTGATTGGAATCGATTTTGGCAATGAGTCTTGCTATGTTGCTGCCGCCAAGGCCGGTGGTATTGAAACCCTTGCTAATGACTACAGTTTACGTGCAACGCCGTAAGTATAATAATTATTTTCTTGTAAAATTAAGGAACATCACATAGTGCAAAATAAATGCATGTTTTAAATTATACATTTTGAGGTTATGGTTGTCTCTTATCGCCGCTGTACTCTGTCTACGACGAAAAAATAATATACATATGCCAACATATGTATGTATGTATGCATAATTGCTTGGAAGAAAAATAAGTCAGACAATGAATATTGTAATATTTGTATTTAAAGTAACAATATTGGTTGAATACTTTCTTAATACAGTAATATCTGAAAAACAAAATAATAATATGTATGCAATTTTCAAATAATAACTTTTTTTATTGTTAAATAAACGTCTCATGTTAAATTTTATTTCTGCATCAGTAAATATTACTTAAGAATCGGACTGGGATTTAGAATAGCGTCCCCCAACCGTACGATTAGAGGAAGTTTGCCAGATATGGAAAATATATACATACATACATATATTATATATAGTTGTCATCGGCTTATGATTTTTGAGATATTAGCATTGATTAATAATGAATTTTACGTTTATATTTTGATATCAGGCGAACTTCCTCTAATTCTCGCTACTCTCTTTTTAATTCTGAATTCGGAATCCGCTATTTTAAATTTCAGTTGATAGTCTTTGTCAGGATAAAAAATCCGGGTACTTTCCGGTTACATAGACCCGACTGTTTTGGAAACGGTGAGCGTTGAGTAATTTTTGTTAGTTACACATTAAAAGATAGCTGGCGTCAACTTTAGCCGGCTTTTTTTTCTTATAAAATAAACCTGTATGCTTTATTTTCTAAAATGTTAAATTATAATAACTTTTATAGCAAAAAAATATATATAATTTTGATGTTAAAACTACTCTTATTTTTTTTTGTAAGCGGTTAGGTGCATGTATAAATATATTGCTCACTGGGTTAAATAAGATAATGTCAATGCTTAACTATTTAAGAGAGTTACGAGATAAATTATATATTAATTATCAGGGAGTGTGTTATTTAATATATACTTTATTTTAAATCGCTTTTATTTTTTCAGAACCTTTGTGGCTTTCGATGGAAAGAAGCGCATTATTGGCGTGGCTGCTAAAAATCAACAAGTCACAAATATGAAAAATACAGTGAGTGGTTTCAAGCGTTTGTTGGGACGGAAATTCAACGATCCACACGTTCAACGAGAACTTAACAGCATTCCAACGAAAGTGGATCAACGTTCTGATGGCAGCATTGGCTACAAAGTTAATTACTTGGATCAGGAACAGTACTTTTCCCCCGAACAACTGACAGCAATGTTATTCACTAAATTGAAGGAAACATCGACAACTGCTCTGCAAGCACAGGTATGTTTTGGTTCTCTTTTATATAAAGTCTTCAATTTCATCTTCGTGGTTTTATTAATTGAAATTAGGTTAATGACTGTGTAATCACTTGCCCAGCATACTTCACTAACTCGGAACGTAAAGCATTGTTAGACGCTGCTCAAATTGCAGGTCTAAATGTTTTGCGCCTTATGAACGAAACGACAGCAACTGCGCTCTCATATGGTTTTTATAAGCAAGATTTGCCTGATGAAAGTAAACCACGCAATGTTGTATTCGTCGATTGTGGCAATTCTTCACTTCAAGTAAGTGTGTGCGCCTTTACTAAGGGTAAATTGAAAATGCTTGCAAGTGCATGGGATCAGATTGGGGGACGCGACTTTGACAATGTGTTGGCAGAACATTTTGCCAAAGAGTTTTACGATCGTTATAAGCTGAACGCCAAGACAAATCCTCGTGCTTATCTACGTTTGCTTACTGAAATTGAGAAATTGAAGAAGCAAATGTCTGCGAACAGTACAAAATTGCCTATAAATATAGAATGTTTTATGGATGATGTTGATGTTTCTTCGTCAATGCAACGTTCCCAGATGGAGGATTTATGTTCTCATTTGTTTCAACGAGTAGAGATGACGTTTATTAAACTGTTACAAGATTCCAAGTTGTCGCTGGATGACATACACTCAGTTGAAGTTGTCGGTGGTACTACTCGTATCCCGGCCATAAAGCAACTTATTGAACAGGTAATAAACATAGCTAATATGAAGCTTACAATTTTTTGATATTCAAAAGTTATTATTAATACATTAATCAATGTTTAGGTATTCGGAAAACCTGCTAGTACCACATTGAATCAAGATGAGTCGGTTTCACGCGGTGCCGCATTGCAATGTGCAATCATGTCACCAGCAGTTCGAGTCCGCGAATTTGGTGTAACTGATATCCAAAATTACGCTGTTAAAGTGAGTTGGGATGGTGAGGGTTCTCAAGCCGGCGGTGAAATCGAAGTATTCCCAGCTTTTCATTCCGCTCCGTTCAGTCGCTTACTAACATTGAACCGAAAAGAACCCTTCTCAATGACTGTGCAATATGCACAATCTATACCCTTCCCAGATCCAGTTATAGGAAAATGGTTTATTAAAGATGTTAAACCAAATGAACGTGGAGAGCATCAGGAAGTTAAAGTGAAAGTCCGCATCAATCACCACGGTCTGGTATTGATTTCTAGTGCTTCTCTTGTTGACAAGAAAGAAGAAGAAACTGCCAATGCTGGAGTTACTGCCGGCGAGCAAAATTTAGCACCTAGCAGTGAAGAAAAGGGGAATGCTGGCGATCAACAACAGCAAACTGGTAACGCTGGTGAACCTATGGATGTACAGCAAGAGGTGAGTTCAAGTGTGTAAAATAAGAAGCATTGTTAATTTGTGTATATTTATTTGTTATTCATTTGAATACATGGAATAGGATATGCATTTCTTTGCTTATCGAGTTTTTGTATATAACTGTAATTTTGTTGTGCTTTTAACGATAAAAACCACCACCGTGTCTGTATGAGTAGTTTCCTTGTAGGTTGTTGCAATTCAATATTTCAATCAAAATCAACCAAGAAATTGAATATTTTATAACAAGCACAGCTCTAAAATAACCATTGACGAAAAAACTATTACGCGTCATATACTTATAGCCAATCATAAAATATTTATAGTAGGCGTATGTATGCTATGTAAGCGGGGAGATTTGAATATCTTTAATATGAAGTCTTCACTGATTGATTAGAATCCTCTTTAAACACAGGGTGGCGCATAAATCATGCTTAAAAAACAAACCGTAATAATTTGTTTTAATGAATGCATTCCTTTTAAAAGTACCCAAAAAAAAAAAAATTATGGTGCAGTCAGATCAGGTGACTTTGGGTCCAGCGGAAAGAGAAGTTTCTTGACATTAATTTGTTTTCAAATTTTCTTTGGAGCTCTGCAATAATCAGTTTGGCTATGTTGTGTGCAGTTGCTTCATCTTGCTGAAACCAAACGGTATTGAAAGGGTTACTTCTTCGACGCAGTTCTATGTAAAAGAACTTATTCAATATCTTTAAATAACGGTGCCCATAGACGGTTACTGTTACACCGTTTTCTTCAAAGAAGTATGGCTCGACAATAGACTTTGATAACACTGCCCATCACACACTGACTCATTCTGGGTGAAGTCCTTTCTCGTGGATTATTTCTGGATTTAATTCACTCCATATACGGTAATGTTGCTAGTTTACATTTCCGTTTAGTTCAAAATGGGTCTTATCAGACATAAACAGACAATTTATCAAGTTATTGTCTTTATCGGCTATTTCAATCGTTTTTTGGCAAAATTCCATGAGAATAAGCAAATGTAGAGCGCTTCACCGGCTTGTTATTTGAACTTTGTACAAAAACAGATTTAAGTAAAGTCCATTGTGATGACCGTCTGCTAATTTCAAGTTGCGCCGAAGAGTTACTAGCCGAAACTCTTCGATTTGCCTGAATTGACGATACAACAGCCGCGATTGTTACTTGAATACGAATATACGGACCTCGATGGTACGGTCTTCTTGCTATACTTCCAGAATCGGAATTTAAATAATAACCTGCCAAATAAAAAAAGTAAGTCAATTACTCACAAAGCAAAAAAGTTATTACTTTATTTTTTTGTAGCACGGTTCGTGCGCCTTCCTGTATTTGAATTTCTATGGATAGTTTTATCAACACTATTTTTTTTTTTTTAATTCAAACATTCGAATTATGTTTGTATATATGTATATATACAGAGTTTGTCCGAAAAGTAATAGGACTGATTTTCTTCCACCGCGACTGTACTTCGGAGCATGCGCGCACCGACTGGATTCGGTAGAAGGTGTGTGTGAGTGGTGACTCGTGTGCGCAAAGTTTTGAACTCAGACCGTCGACTAAGTATTCGTTTAATTGCCCAGATGTTAAATTTATCAAACTCTGTGGTTCATGACATTGTAACGCAGCACTTGAACATGCACAAGGTGGCGCTAAGATGGTCCCAAAAGTGCTCACTCACGATCAGAAATTGCGGCGAGTGGAAGTATGCCAAGAAAATTTGAACAAGTGTGAAAGTGACCCCGAATATTTAAATAATGATGTGGTGATTGAAGGTGTGGCTCCCCCGAACTTTTTTTTGTTTTCTTGCCTGAAAAGCCCGATGAAAGGCAAGCATTTTGAGACGACAGAGGGTATCCAAGCAGCATGCACCTCGGTTCTCAAGGCTATTCCGGAGAATGCCTTCCGTGACGCCTTCAATGCTTGGAAATCGCGCTGGTAGCGCTACATCGACGTAGAAGGAGCCCATTTCGAAAATTTTTAAAGAATTTTAACGACTGGTTCAATACATTTTTATAAATTGACTTAGTCCTATTACTTTCCGGACAAACCCTGTATACATTTCCCACTCTTTGGTATCTGTAAATGAAGCAAGCAAGTACGTAAATATTTCCCGTTGATACATATTTAGATAAAATAATTATTATTGTCGAATATGAAGGCGATATTTAAAATAAAGGCACAAATATTGATTACTGCAGAAGTAATTATATATTTATGAGTTTATTTACGATTTTTTTATTCTCTCTTTGTTGTAGATATTTTAGTAGTAATTTTCCTAGAGCGTACATTCGCGCATGCATTTATTGTAGATATACTATACATGCAGTTATGGACAGAGATTTAGCGCACTTGCATTCATAATTAGAAATATTGCTGTTTCTACAAAAGAGCGATATTTCCATAAATTTGTTATTAGGAGATCAATACTGCTTCTCACGTCTCTTTAACTGCGTGGAAAATAACCGTTATCATTTCCATTCAAATGTTGCTAATATGTTTTTGTTAAATTTCGTCATAAATTCATTGGACAATGATTTAGCGCACTCATAGTTTTCGATCATTAGTTGTGTTTGATTTAACAAATAACCGTTCTCAGTTGTGTAGTTGTAATGAATAGTTAATTTTATTACAAATTTTAATTAAACGCCAAAATAAAACTACTGTTAATTTGAAAAAAAAAAGACAAATTATTTGGGACCTTTACAAAAACGGTACAAACCAAGTAAAAATAGCTAATATTGTACTCAATTAACATTACATGAAAATGTTAAGAATGACCCCAATCTGTTATCCCATAACATAATTTGTAAGGCGCCGCGTCGCAAAACAACCCAACGCGATTGTTAGAGAATGTAAAGCTGATACTTTCAAATCCTCTCAGGCAATAATGGACGAAATCAAGGCAGAATTGGGCTTAAACATGTCAAGTAGACCAGTACGGAGACGTTTAAATTAAAATAATTTCTTTCGTGTGAGCATAAACAAACTAATACTGTCGAAAAATAATACTAAAGTACGTTGGCCATTTGCTCATAGTCACAGATCAAAAGATTTACATTTTAGGAAAATGATACTTTTTTACGGATGAAGTTGAAATAAACCACATTGGCCCTGATGGAAAACATTTGTACATCAAGAGAAACCCCAAAAAGTCAATCCAAGATATACCAAAAAGACCGTAAAGCACGGTGGAGGAAATTTAAAAGTTTGGGGTAGTTTTCCTGGCTTGGATTTAAAAAAATACTAAAGATAGAAGAGAATCTGGATAAATCACATCTTAATTAATATACTAAGGAATACGGTAGAACCTTTTACCCATAATGTTATGCCAGAAAATTGGATCTTTATGCACGATAACGATCCCTCCTAGCATATTGGAAGAACTGGCTTACGCAAAAAAAGTTCCACTTGTTGATTGGCCAACGCAAAATCCAGATCTAAACCCGATCAAAACTTGTGGAATGAAGTCAAAGGAAAAATTGAGCAAATAAAATTTTCAAATTGCAACGATCTTTGGGCAGGAGTAGAGGAGGCATGGAGCTAAATACTTGTCCAAGTCAAATAGTAAAGTATATTTATTAAAAGAAATTAAGTATTTTGAATTATTTTAGTTGTTAGTGAAGTAATAAATAGCTTTTGTTCAATATAACGGTTTTACTTTCTTTAACTGTAACGTTATTAAGTATTGTATTTCACAATAAGAAAGTGCGTTAAATCTCTGTCCATAGCTGTATATATGAGGTCTGTTCAAAAAATAAGGTGAATTTTCAAATTTCGCGTGCTACATACATTCGATTATCGGTTTTTATTTATTTCTTTTGTTACATGCGTCTCGAACATATCGCACACTAACAAAAAAGCCACAACCCAAAAATTTTCAAAATCAATTCATAGTACACCTATCTACCTACCCAAGAAATTTGATTGACATATTGACACCGTTCGTCTACTTTTGTGTAAATTGCGGCGTTCATGTCGCTGGTACAGTATCAACTGAAGAGTCTATTAGTAGTTTTTGCGCTATTGCTGAAGTAAATGAAGTGTACTAATGTAACAAAATAAAAAGATCGATAAAATGTTATGTTATTTTTTGAACAGACCTGGTTTTTTGAAATAATTCTTAAAATGAAATTATTTACCGTTTAGTACCTCAATTTATTTAAGTTAAAACATAAACTGCAAAAACAAACAAAATATATGTATATGTGTACATTAAGTCAAATAGTTTGCTGTAAGACTACTTGACAAGGGAGGCGAGACAACCTAATCGAAATTTTTTTGACGCCGTAATAAAACTAGCTCATTTTTATGAATGGACGCATTGTTTTCATTCTGTGCAATGTGCACCATCAATCAAATATTTTTCTTTTCTAATATGATTAGAGCAGTAAGTTGAGGAAAAATTCATTCAATTGGTTTGTTTTAACCACCACGAAGGCAGATATACTGTCCAGCATGCTTGAGTCATGAGTAATCATCTCTTTGCTTGCATGAACTCCACTCATCTTTAACCCCTCTTCCTATGGTCCGACCCCTTCGAAACAGTATGTTTTCTGGGCCTACCGTTAGATGACTTCGATGACAACCAACTCTAATCTTGCCACCTAAGCTGGGATTAGATAACATAGAATAACAACGACATACATACATATATGTACATATCTGAATTTTTTTCAGAACACTGAAAAGGAAAATTATTTATAATTAAAGTATTCAGGAGGCACACCCTCGAAGTTTATTAAACGCGACGTATTAAAAATACTTACAAATATTAACAGTAATGCCAAAAAAAAAATTGGGGCATTTCATATTTGTATTGGAAGAGGAATATGGGAAAACGCAAATTGCGCGGTGCGCATAATGCAATCTGTTCGAAAAAGCAAAACTGTAATTTTTTCTATAATTGAAAGTTTGATATCACTGTCGTAGCTGTTGCGCAAAAACGCGCAAAACTTGCAACATTTGAAAAGTAGTTGCACAGAAATTGGCAACGAAACCATCCTATGCTGTGTAAAATGTCATTGCTAGCTAAAATGTAAAATTAAGTTACACAATTTTATTATATTTGTGATTTTTTTTTTTTTTTAATTTTATTTTTATAGTAGAAAGATATATTACGTAAAATTTTTGCATAATCCATTTGAATTTAATGCATCACTATTAAAATAAAAAAGCCCAATGTGCCACGAAAACATCAGAATGTTTCTACAAATACGTGGATATATTTCGCATTTTTTATGTTTGAAAATGCAAATTTTCAAATGCGCAGTTTCGTGCAAGGGCATCAGTCAGGATAATATCAGCAGTGCAAACCAGTTTTAACTCAATTTCCGAAAAAGCCCAATGTGCCATAAAAACATTAGAAACATTTTTATTGTTACGATGGCATAGCCATTAAAAATAAGAACTTAAATATCAACTATTTCCGGAGATTGCAAATGAGAATGGTGGAAGGCCTGTTCTTTGACATCTAACTCACTAAAAATCGGTGAGCTTTTTTAAAATAAGTGCAAATGACCGATATATAGTAGTACTAAATTATTATTAATATTAACCATTTCTATTTAGTTATTTTTGTTAGAAAATATGTTTATTTGGCATACAATTAATAGACAGGTGAATGTGCATTTCAATTGTCTAAACCATTAATAGATATTTTTTTTCTTAAATAGATTCAAGAATTTTGAACCCATAGTTAGTTGTATCACAAAAGAAAACAAAATAGTTATTCCTGTAAATTATGGTGTTTTCTTTTTGAAGGGAAGTGATTGACAAACGTACATATGTATGTATAATATATATATTTAGCAGCATTACCATTTGTTTTTCATTTCCTCCTTGCACTTATTCATGAGTTTATTGCAACTATCCTTTAACCATCTGCCTGTTTTTTATTACTTCTTTCGCTTAAACTGTTTTGTTTGGTCCCAGATCGCAAGTCTAGTGAGTTGGTGAAGTTATTACATCAGTATACAATTGACTCATTCAATTTTGATTGATTTGTTTGTTGTTTTATATAATTGCGTAGGCATGTTATGAAAATGAGGAAGATAATAATACATCAACAGCCTCATCACCTGGAGGACAAGGGTGGGCTCAGCGGGTCAAAGGCTGGTTTAGTTCGGTACGTTTTCTAGCAATTACCAAAGTAAATATTAAAATATTAAAAAAAGTTCATGAGTCTTCTAAAATTGTATTTATTAACATTGATCGATTATTAAAAATCAAAAAACATCTAATATGAATTTAACTACATATATATATGTACCTGTTGAATTGAGAAAGAAGACCGCTCACAAGCCATGCCTACACCCTGTGTGCCCCAAATATCAATAGTATTACATTTCACAAAATGAATTTAAACCAAACTACCATATATGTATATGTACTTTAACATTTATCGATATAATTTTCTTTTAAAACCATCATACTACTCAATTTATAATTCTATTTTAAACCGATATATGTACATTTGCGTACTTGTATGAAAAGTTACGTGTTAGTTTAAATTGATTTGAATTAGTACTTGTTTTTATCTATATTAATTAAAATTGTATAAAGTAAAGATTTATAACACAACTTTATTGTTATTTAACCAGAAATCACGGCAGGGTTTTGCTTACTGATTTCCAAGGCAATTTTGACGTTTTAAAATTCCTATAGGCTGTTGCTGTATGAGCTGTTTCCTTCCTTTGCATTCATTTACATGAGGATATCTTCTTTTTAAATTATAAATATAATTATATTTGTAGAATACAATTGTATTCTCGGCAAGTCATAAATGTGCATTGTTCTGTTATTTTCAGGGTTCTGACAAGAAAAAGAAGAGCACTAAATTAATAGAGCTTCCAATGGAAGTGAAAACTCATGGTTTCTCATCACCAGACTTGCAGAACTTGGTACAACAAGAGGCTAAAATGATTGCAAATGACGCCCGGGAGACCCAACGCGTTGATGCTAGGAATGCCCTTGAGGAATATGTGTACGACATGCGTAACAAACTTCAGGTAAGCATTTACTATTAACGATGTTGTAAATTATAACTTGTTTTGACATTTGATGCGATTTTGCTATGTTTTTAAAGATAACATACATTGTTAATTATATTAATTTCAAAAAGGAGTGCGTTGATATCTTACATAGTGACCGTTTAAAATGTTCAATTAATTTCTTGTTACGAAGGAAAACTAAATGGCAAAGTTCAAAAACCGAACTGTTATACTAATGCAACTAGCAAGAATCAAAGCTAGGGAAATACCTCAAGTCGCAAAACGACATAATTGTTTGGATTCCGATTCTCTTGTTAATTAACTATATATGTATCGGGATTTCCAACCAATAGAAAATATGGATTTCTAAGTGTAGTTTCGGCTATTTTAGATATGTCAGATTCTGTAATTTTTTTTACAATTTCATCATGGACATATATACGCACGAACAACATTATCAAAGTAAATACTAAAATCATCTTCTGCGATGGGGCTCATTTTCGTCTGAGTATTGCGGTAAATGAACTAAATTGTCGATTCTGGTTTTTGGGCGGGTGGAATCATCGGTCCGTACTTCTTTTGAAATTAAGCTGGTGACTGCGTTACTGTCAATGGAGAGCGGTATAAATAGATGATAACCAACTTTTTATGACCGCAATTGGAAGAAGTTGGCCGTGACAACATCTGGTTCCAACAAGTCGGGGCTACGTGTCACACAGTATCGAAACAACCGAATTATTGCGCGATAAGTTTAGAGATTCGATTATTTCAAGAAATTGTGACATTTAATGGCCTCCAAGAAGATGTGATTCAACAGTATTAGACTACTTCTTGTAATAAACCAGACTTTCTTCAAGCTTTAGAAGTCAATATTGAACGTGCTATTTATGATGTACGACTTGATTTAGTGGAAAAAATAAATAAAAAACATTTGAAATCGATCAGGCGGGTCCTGAGATATGTGGTTTCACCTAAAAGTGGGCGGTCCACGCCCATTCTCCAGTTTTCACTCTTAGTAAGCCTTCTCATACCATCTTGTATGTGGAATTTGTTGTCTCTCAACAACCACACAGATACGCTTTTTCCAAAAGGCCATCTTACTTGGACAATCAAATCCTTTCTCATGGACTTTAGCTAAAATAATAATATAACAAGATGTACATCATTTGTATATATTAATACTTGTATATTTGTAAATATTAATCTTAAACAATGATTTCTTTCAGGGTGGTCCACTTGAACGTTATGTTTTGGAAGCAGACCGTGAAGCCATTTGCTCTCAACTTAATGATCTCGAAAACTGGTTGTATGAGGAGGGAGAAGATTGTGATCGTGATACGTATGTTAATAAATTGAAAGGACTTCATACCCAAACAGATCCTATCAAAGAACGCGCTAATGATTACGAGAATGCTCCAACCGCATTTGACGAACTTAACCATAGCATCCAAGTAGCGCGCGCTTCTATAAATGAGTTCAAAAAGGGCGCTCCTAAATATGATCACCTAACAGAGGCCGAATTCTTGAACATCTCTGAGGCAGCTGATAAAGCGCAGAAGTGGCTAGATAGTAATATGGCAAAATTTACACAAACGCCACGCATGCATGACAGTCCTGTCAAAGTTGCCGATATACGCCATGAAGTACAGACGCTGAATGCTTGCGTCAATTCGGTTATTAATCGTCCTAAACCAAAACCAGCTGCGAAACCAGCGCCTGCGAAAGATGCCAATGCAGCGGGAGCGGGCGAGCAGAATGGTGAAAATGCAGAGAAAGAAAACGATAAAACAGCACATAATCCAATGGATGATGCTACCATGGATGTGGAATAAATAAAACAAGATTTAGTTGCTTTTGTGGTGGGGGTGTTTATAGAATGTAAGTCGTCCTGCCTATACGTTAGGAAGCCAGAAAATATAAAACAAACACGAGCTTTTTTCTGCTTTGAAATAACAAAATGCGTATGATATCTGTGGTTAGGCGAGCATCGAATTAAAAGTGAAGTGAGAGTGAGAAGAGGGATATATCTTCGTAATATTGCAGTTGGGGGCGATAATAGGTACCAATATTGCCACTGAGAACAGTCAGTAAATATTGAGATAAAAATAGAAAACAAACGCCGTGTGAATTCTGTTATTACTTACATACAAACTCAATGAAAAGAAATTCAATATTTGCAATAAAAATAATGATTTTAATTTTTACTAATTTAATAAAATATTGACCAAATAACATATAACCGAAAATAAATCAATTCCTAAATATCAGGTGCAAATCAGATTACAAACAATGCTTTGGCTAAAAACCCTTAATCTTTGATTCACAAAAATGCTTTCAACTTATTATTTTGTCTATTGAAATTGGAGTAAATATATTTTTTCAAATGAATATTGTATAAGCAAAATATGTAATCACTGAATCCTCCTAATAATGTTTTCTCTTAAAGAAACAAATTAAATTACAAACAGCTCGAATGGGAAAATTTTATATTCGTAGAAATACCGAGGATTCAGCGACAGCTAATATTGTATCAACTTTATGTTGATGAATTTCAGAATTTGTAAAATTCTTGGCATTTTTAGAATGTAATTTAAATTTATCAGACACCATATAATTTTATTTATATTACCACATGGACCGCCATTGGAGATGCAATGCACCATACGATGATGACATTTCTGTTGCTTTACTTTTAAGCTTATGAACAATTATGTAGGTATGAAGAAGTGACAGCTATAAACTTACATACATACGTATTATCACATTGCAAAGCGCATTCACGTAATAATTAAGGTTATGTATGTATGTACAATGTAATTGAATTAATTGCTGCGGTATTAATTTCTAGAATTTAGCAGATTTTTCAAATAATAAAATTTACAGTTTGGACTAAATTGAATTTATAAAGGAATACACCTAATCTAATAAACTAAAACGAAATAAACAACACTCAACAACAATTGCTGGTTGCATTTGGTCATTTATTTTACAGAGGGTAAAAGAAATTAGATTATTATGTGACTGGACATCTCAGTTCTATGCTTGGCGGTAATCTATGTACACCCGCGGCCAAGCGTAACAACATATTCAAAAAGAATAACGGGAAATCTAATATAGCGTCGGTCCACCTCTAGCGGATATTACAGCTTCGATACGAGCAGGCATTGACCCAACAAGTTTCTCCAAAACACTACTTGAAATTTCCTCCTTCCAAACACTTTTTAACATTTTTTTTCGGACTTAACGATTGATATATGTTTGACACAACTTATTTTTTTTAATATTTTATATTTGTGTAAGTCAAAGATCACCTCGTTAAAACTTAACGGAAAAATTCCATTACCGCAACAAGTACCGTTACAATGAGTGATAGAACACGTGTTCGCTAGAAATTTCTTAATGGTAAGTTACGCTTGGCCGCGGGGGTATATAGATATATGTATGTATATAGCGTTACAAATATGTGGGTTGAGTTAAAAAATAAATAGGTTTCTAAATATAATTTATTTACTTTGAATACGGCTTAACAGTTCTGTTCAATAGACGTCGAAATCATATGGAACATGTTAGATTTTCACCGTATCCTTTTACATTAAAATACATAAATGAAGCAACAATGAAAATATTAAAACAAAATTCATCACTATAGTATTTGTGACAAGTAGTAGCTCCCAGCTTTTCTAGCTTACATATATATGTACATAATGTAAGTATATCGAATATGGTGATATTCATGCCTATGAATATTGGTAAACTTGTGAGGTATTCTAGTGAACGATTGGAGATTGCTTTCTAATATTTTAAAACTGAAAACGAAAATGAGGGGTCCCATTTTTAATAATATGGCTTTGCTTTTTTTGTTTGACATCCTTTTCGGTCAAAAAATACATTTTTCCTTTGTGTGATCAATTCGAAGAAACCTATTTTATTTTATACAAATTAACAAATTTTACTCAACTGCGATCACTGACGCCTAAAATTCGGTCAGGGTTGTTCGACCTTCTTGTGTCACGTCTTGTGAAATAAGAAATATTAATGCTCAGTATAAGAAACATTTTGAGCAGCCTTTCTAACGAACCGTCCTAAAGGTCCCAAATCGGCTATTAAAAATACTCCAGTATTTAAATACGAGTTGCAAATTTCTGAAGTGATCGTCTGATCTTTATGGAGATGTCAAGCCAGAATGAGTGAAGAATGATGTGGCATCTAAAAGTGAGAAAAAAGCTATTGTTTCGCTTTTGGAGAAGAAAAATGTTTTTTAGGAAGGCATATGGGACTTACTTCAGAGATCTGTCATCAAGTGCAACAGTACAGTAATCAAACCATTACTTTCTAAAACACACATTGAAAAATGTTGCATTGGGCGCAGGAATACATCAATCGTAATTGTTGGAGCAATGTAATATTTACGGATTATATTAGGTTATCAAAAAAGTCTTGCGGTCTTTTCGCGAGTTGGCGCTGAAAGCGCGTAGTTCTAGTTTTATTCGTCGCATCGGGTCATGCTATACCTTTTTGAAAAGCTCATTTCACGCGCTAACACGTGTTTGATTGATTGTCGTTTCTTTTAAGTCGTTCGTGAGTTATAGCGTCGCAAACATGGAGCAAAATAAAGAGAAAATACGGCATATTTTACAGTACTGCTACGATAAAGGCAAAAATGCATCTCAAGCCGCCAATAAAATTTGTGCAGTTTATGGACCCGATACAGTTTCCATTTCCACCGCACAACGATGGTTTCAACGTTTTCGTTCTGGTGTAGAGGTGGTCGAAGATGCGCCACGCTCCGGAAGGCCTGTCGTCGAAAGTTGCGATGAAATCGTTGAATTGGTCGAAAGAGACCGGCATAGTAGCAGCCGCAGCATCGGTCAAGAGCTGGGCATGAGTCATCAAAAATCCATTTCAATTTCAATAAAAAAAAAATTCAATAAAAATATCGCAAGACTTTTTTGACAACTCATTATTAACTTTGATATTGTTCTATCCCTTGAGACGAGTTTGGGTAAGGGTGCTTCCATTTATTGTTTTGAGGTGCTTCACGGGAATCCTGAACGCCAGCACAATGATAAAATAGTATAAAAATCTATATGTGAATGTAATGCTTTACGGCAAAAATAACCATACGTGGATACTGCAAGAAGAATATGAATCGAAACATTGGAAACTAGAAAACTATATTGTTACTTTAGATTGGCCATAACAGCCGCCAGATCCCAATTCAAAAGAGAATGTTTGGGCTTTAATAAACTGTACTACTGTAACAAAACAATGTATTTTCTATAATTACAAAAAATTGATAATAATACGTCAAAAATTTTTTTGTCATTCTTTGTTTATAATCTGGCAGCCTATTTAGTAGAAGTTATCGATAAATAAACTGTATTGAACTTATATGTAACTTTGTGCAGTAAATAAAATGTGGACCGTGTGGCCTAATGGATAAGGCGTCGGACTTCGGATCCGAAGATTGCAGGTTCGAGTCCTGTCACGGTCGCTAGTATAATAATTTTTTTTTTATTTTGTTTCGTGGAGAGGATATATTATATTACATATATTTATTTTGCCAAAAAGTTTCGCTCAACGTACTCTGGCTCGATTTAATAAAAGTGTTAGTCTTAAAATATCAAAAAACTTGGTAGCAGTTACACGGTCAGAACTCCCAAGTCTAGTGAAGACTGCACTTGAGCGAATAAGGAAAAATTGTGCAATTTCTGTAAACTGGTATTTTTTGATAAAAAGCCTTTTGTGTTACAAGCAAGCCACAATTCACAAAATGACCGCGTTTATGCAACCAGTATGTCTGAGTTTTCAGCTGATAAAACAGCTATTGAAAGGTATCAAAACACAAACTCTTTTATTGTTTGCTAAGCCATATCTACTTCATCTCCTTTTTATTGGCAAAGGAGTAAAAATTAACGCAAAATATTATTTGGGCAAGTGCTTGTTGGACACTTCTCTGCTTATGCATCCAGGCTGTTTGGCAATAATCCATAGTGCTTTCGACAAGATTCTTAGAGCAAGAATTGTTCAATTGTTGAACAATTTGTATTACAATAGACATAATGTAAGTCTATAGGTTAACTAATATTGACAAGTTTTCAATTGTATAGTTCAGTTTTTAAGGTCCACACAGTATATAAATGATTGACGAGATCGCCACCAGTCTCTGAGTTTTTCAGATGTCTAACTGAAATTTTGCATACGTTCTTTTCTCCCCAAAAAGCAACTCAATATAGAATAAAGCTGCCATATGAGCTTATTGATAGCAATCAAGGCATCGTATGGAAATAGTTTTTGTTTTGAAAACGAAATTCGACTTAAACTGTTATCCTAGACAATGCTGCACTCTCTGAATCTTCTCTTCAAATGGACTACGTAGTATATAGCTGACTGTTAAAAAACTGGCACTCCAGATCAAAATCCAGATAAAGATCCTTTTATACCCTTTTAAGCTATAAGGAGTGCACTGGTGAGTGGTATTATTGCTTCGATATTATTGTATTTATTTGTAACACTAGTCAAAAGTGGTTTTGTGTCAGTGATAATTACAATTATTATTATTAGGACTATGTGACAAACGGTACATTTTTATCTGTTTTGAGTTGAATTCCTATAGTGTAAACAAATTTTATATTTTGCCTTGCCAAATGGAAAGTAAAATATTCGAAACTCAAAAGAAACACAGCATCGAAGAATTTTTGTCTTGTTAATTAAATTAATAAATATGTATATTCAAAAAATGTATATGTGCAAGCGATAACGTGAATAAAAATTTAATTATCGTAATGAAACTTGGTATAAATAAATGATCAGGATGACGTCACGAGTTTAAATTCGGCTGACTGCCTCTCTGTCCGTTCGTCCGTTCGAGTAAAAATTGAGATATCTTGATGAAACAGAGATATTAAATTTTATTCCCGAGATGGAATAAGAAGGCTTTATACGACCCATCGAGACAGAAGGAGCCTTGAAAGTTTTTAAAGAATTTTATCGATTGGTACAATAAATTATTTTAAATCGACTCAGTCCTATTACTTTCCGAACAAACCCTGTATTAGTTGTCAAAATTTTACATGACCCTTAAGCCCGGTAAAATTCTGACATTTGGATTCACGTCCATAAATATAAACATTTTATCTGTCAGAATTTTAATTCTTCTATCGTTCGGCACATAATCTAACCAGAGAATGCGAAGAATAGAGAAGACGCAAATGTTAAATCCAATCTTTTTGAGTACTAATTTGTAGATTTCACATTAGCAAACATCGAAAACACAACTTCGGAAGTAAGGGCTAAGTTCGGCTTAGCGGAATATTTCATACTCTTGTAACTTCCAAGGATTAAAGCCGAAGTAATACCTGAAGGTACATAAGGCTTGATAGTTATATGGGATTTAGGGCAAGTTTTCACCCCATTTTATTCATTCTAAGCACTCTTTGTGCATTGTAGTGAGTAAAACCGGGTGGCTTGTGTTAGTTCAAAAATCTTTATATTAGGTATATGGGGGCTAAACGAAGTATTGACCGGATCAACCCATTTCTGTCACACAGACATACATTTATCGGGAGAGGGTTCCCTTCAAATTTTAATTATATATCTCATACATTGAGAGACACATATTTAGGTAAAAAGTCAACTATAGCCACTGGGTCCACATTTCGGTACCTAAGGGCTTGAACAATAAACCTTTTAAATTACGCTCATCCTCACTTTTTACCAAGAAATACTTGTACCAAATTCAACCAAGATATCTTAGTTTTTATCCATGTTCTCGCTTGCACAGACAGACGGACGGATGGATAGACAGTCACTCGGATTTAAACTCGTCTCATTACCCTGATTATTTATAGCCCTATATACATACATATAACTCTAGGTAAACAAAACTATTACACTCTGTAGAAACATGTTGCAAGAGTATAAAAGTACATAAAGTAACGAAGAACGGCATCATTGCTCCAATATAAACAAAAGAGAACAATTGATTTATATGTTGTCACTTCGGGCATAACTTTTGACAAATGCTTGGCTGTTAACAGAGCGTCAGTCATCTGAATTTGGTATCTATGAGACTGTCTCCTTTATATGTAGGTTACGTGATATTGATCTCTTTGTGCTTATGAGATGCATATGTACATATGTTATTCCAACGATTGTTAGCTGTTTAAAGCTTGAATTCAGTCAAAAATGGCGAACAACAGTGTCTTAAATTATATTTAAACTGTAAAAAAATTTAAAAATTGTTCTCTTCGCCCTTGAGTCTTATGTCCAATGAAAGGTAAATTTTCAACTTTAAACGCAAATATCTCGAAAACTATTTGCTGCGGCTGCGGCTATAACCATATATATTCTTGATCAGGAGAACCTCCTCTATCCGACCATACCCATTTTATTTCATTCAACAGCTATTAGATGCTTACTTATGGCACTTTATAGGTTTCCGGTTATTGGCGATTTGTGGGCGTGGCAGTGGTCCAATTACGCCCATCTACGAACTCGAACTTTTTTTGTACTAAGAAACCAAGTTTCATCAAGATATCTCAAGTTTTACTCAAGTTACAGCTTGCACGGACGGACGGACGGACAGACAGACAGTCAACCGGATTCCAACTTTTCTCGTTACCCTGATCATTTATATACCTGTGCCCAAAAAATAAAGTGACATTTGAATTTAAACTGCGCGCGTCGAATAATTTGGAGAATTCTTTTTTTTTAGGTTGGTAGTACTGTCAGTCACATTTATGTCAAATTTCATGTCATATTCATTAGTGTTTGAGATACGTGTCGTTTTGTGAGCTACTAAAAGTGAGTTTTTCGTTCTTTGCGATGTCGAAATTTGTTGAGCAAAAAATTTGCATTTAATTTTGTTTACGGAATCAATTTTCTGCTGTGGAAGATGGTGCAGGAAGCCTTTGGTGATGAGGCTATGTCTAAAAAAAATTTGTACAAGTGGTATAGTGAGTTCCAAGCCGGCCGTGAACGTGTCGAAGACGAAGAGCGTCCAGGGCGATCATCAACTTCAACCGGCGAAGCTCACGTTCAACAAATCAAAGATTTGGTGTTGAAAAACCGTCGATTAACAATTAGAGACCTTGCTGATGAAGTTGGCATATCGAAAAGCTCAGCCAATACCATTTTGAAGGATTTTTTGGGCCTCAAGCGCGTCAAATCTCGACTGGTACCGAAAACATTGAATTTTTTGGAAAAAAGCGCCGCGTTGAAGTGTGTGAAACGATACTTTCCGACTACCAGGGTGTGATGAAATGCATTATAACTGGCGATGAGACTTGGATCTATGCTTACGACCCCGAAACAATCGATCAATCGAGCGAATATCGTGCCAAAAGAGAGCCGAGACCAAAAAAATCGCGCAAAGTCGCTCAAAAATCAAGGTCATGTTGACTGTTGTCTTCGATTATCGTGGTGTTGTGCATTATGAATTCTTCCGCCTAAAAAGGCCGGAATTGTGGAAAGACAATTCTTGGTTTTTACACCACGATTAAGCACCATCCCATACTGCCCTCGTAATTCGTGATCATTTCGCCAAAAACTCAACCCATATCGTTCCGCAACCACCATATTCACCTGATCTGGCGCCGTGCGACTTCTGGCTGTTCACTAAGCTCAAAAGACCGCTCCGGGGACACCGTTTTTATACGATAGAGGAGATTCAAGCCGCAGCGAAAACGGAACTGAAGGCCATCCCGGAAAGTGACTACAACCAGTGTTTCAAAGATTGGAAAATCCGTTGGCATAAGTGCATTGCATCGGGAGGGGATTACTTTGAAGGGGATGAAATTGATTTGGAAGAATAAATAAAGAATTTTCAAAATAAATACAATGTCACCTTATTTTTTGGGCACAGAGTATAGTATATGTATATAACCCTATATCTATCACGATTAGTTTTAGGTGGTACGTACAATCGTTAGGTGAATAAAACTAAAATACTCTGTAGCAACTGGTTGCAAGAGTATAAAAATGACACATAGCTGAATTAGAAAAGCCTGAAGTAAATACATATACAGATATACCAGAATATTTAAATATTTTTATATTAACAATAGCTACAGGTGAAAACCTTGCTGGTTGTATATGTATAAATTTACCTATAAAGTAAAGAATTCGAGCAAAACTAGGGCACTGAATGCAGAATCAAAGGAAGAAAGAAACCCAAAATTTTTCGTTTTAATTAAATATTCTTTCGAAAATTTCTTCATTTGGTCGATCGCTGTCGTTGAGTTAACATGGCGAAATTTAAACGATTGTTTTCTAAACTACTAGTGCTCTTGGCGCTTTTGGCTTTGTGTGTCGAGGGGCAACAGCAGCAAAAGATGAGTGACAAGCGCCAAAAGTCGGATCAAGTTCACAAACAAAAACCAATAAGTCAAATAATTAAAGAACGACCGGTGAACACTCAAAAGCTCCGTTACATTACAAAGGAAATTCCCAACTTGGGACGCCTTCGGGGCCGTACATTTAAAACGGTATGGTCAGGTAAAAACATAATGCAATTTCTTGACATTCCCTATGCAAAGTCTCCAGTTGGTTCGTTGCGCTTTAAGGTTCGTAGGCTATTATTTGGCTTTGCTTTATTTTCGTTTTCTTTATTATGTGTTTTTATTTTCATATATTTTACACTATAGCCTCCTGTGCCAGCAGAGCCGTGGGAGGGAACACTGAATGCTCACAAAGCTCATGTGGGTTGTCCATCTCTTCAAGATTTACACAAACTTAAGCTTTGGCGAAAGGAGAAAATTGACTTTGAAAACTGTCTGCGTCTAACTATCAATACGAAAAATGTAAGTTACCGAATCAAAGTATTATAAAGAATATGAAATATACTATAAGTGAATAGGAAATGATGATGATCTTTGGTGGCGAATATTTAAATATTAGAGGTATTTATGCACTCGCCCCACGTTGCTAGGGAGTAATATACATATGTATATTATAAGTACATAAATAATTAGGATGACGAGACGAGTTGAAATCTGAGTTAGTGTCTGTCCGTTAGTCCGTGCAAGCGATAACTTGAGTGAAAAATGAAATATCTTGATGAAACTTGTACATATGTATGGTATGTTCCTTGGAGCCCAAGTAGGGTTGGTGTTGCAGATGGGCATTAAGCGAAAACTTATAAAGTGCTATAAGTAAGCCGCACATTAAGATATAAAACTATAATTTGAAAAGCTTAATAAAGTGAGAGTGGCCCCGCCCCTAATAAGTTTAATGTACATACCTATGGATCTCATAAACCATAATAATTTGTAAAGTTCAAAAAAAAATTGGGAGTGACTCCACTTCCAAATACGTTTAATGTACATATCTCATAAAGCTTAAAAGCTATATCAACCAAATTTGCTTTCTTTGACACTTCGTTTGACAGTGTGAAAATGAATGAAATCGGATGATAACCCTTCCCTTCCCTATATGTATGTATATCTAATATTACTAGAAGTGCGATAACTCGATAAATAAACGGTGTCAAAATTAGACAACAGGCGTTATATTGCTCACCTCTATGTGAAATCCTGTATCTCAGAAACAATTTTACCAATTTCTACCAAAATGTGGATCAGTGCCAATCATCGTTGAAATTCGGAGAGAATCTTTTGCCAATAATAATGTGCGATTTTGTCAATAATATCTTAAATCGGGTCATCCCTACCCTTAGCTCCCATATACATAATATAAATATTTTCGAATTTCCGCTATATCAATAAGTTTTAACAAAATTCAGAGGTTTCAAACTTCCGGTTGACTTTATACAATATATGTATATCGGTGCATCTGCGAAACTTCTTAATGATAATCTTTGAGCATCTTTTCTGGTAATAATATGTCGTACTGCCAATTACCCTACAGGGATTTAGGCAAATGCGGAATTCTCCGCCCTTTTTAAGCTTATTTTGCCAACAAAATTTAACTTTTCAAAAATATTCACGTAAGTTTATTATACATAAACAAGTAAGGAAGAGCTATGTTCGTTTGCAACGGAAGTTTGAATATTTTTGTACTAGGTATCTGAGGGGCTTGATCCGATATTATCTACATTTGACATACGGGCTTAGTATTAAAATGGTTTTTTCTGAATTTCAATAATATATCTCACACATTGACCGCTATTTTCGATAAAAATTACTTAACAGCAACTGGTTTTAACATATTCGCTATCTGATCGTTTGAACTTTTATAGTTGGATTTTCAGAATTTTTGGTCGGCCCTGCCATATAGGGAAGTTAGGCAAGTACCTAGGACGGTAATTTGGCTAACTTTCTTTAACACCCAGTCATTGCATATGTGGGGAAAGATGACCAGTTCGCGATGTTAAGCAAAATTTTAAAATTAATTTCTATTTGCCATTATTGATTATGATTATGATTTTGTAATTGATTTAAGAAATGTTTAACTTTAAACTATAATTTTATTTTTTATAGATGTTCCAACATTTAATTTACAGCATAAAATCAATAGGGATTTGCTCATTTTACTAAATCTTTCTATTATTGTTTCTGGTTCCACAGCAATTTCGTAGTTTATGTTGAGGAGTGCTAAGCCGTTCAATCTTTTCTGGATCATCGTTGTTCTGAGCTAAGTCTTGATTCGGCGCAAAGAAGAAAAGCATCGTTCAGTGCTAGCATTTGTGACTGGCAAAGTGCAGAGTACGAGAAGGAGAATATGAATCGACGGATATATGTATATCCTTATCGCAAGTGCTGAGGCTTTCTAAGGCAAAAAGCACTTGTGTTCTCGTAGTCATTTTCATTTTCCATTGTTATTGAAATAGCGCTACTTCTGCTTTGAGCTTCGTTTTTTGCAGTTTTATGTTTCCGCGCAAGATTTTCCCAACACGTCTAATTAGGCATTCAATGGGTACAGTTAAATCCTTTTCTTCCAAATTTAGATAAAATTTTGGTAATAGCTAGCTTAAATGCAAACTTTCAAGAACTTCATCGGGTAACCGCGTTTTTAAATCTTGCATGACTGTGTGAATGAGCGGAATGTATGCAGAAACTCTGTAAGAGTCTTCATAGCTTTGAGATGGGTGATTGTTTCGATGACTCTGACGACCACATATTCCGGGCTTTTCCGCTTCAACATCTAATTTTTCAACTATCTGTGTAGCATTTGAAAAAATTTCATTAAAGTGATGATCAGCATTCATTCTTCGCGTGTTCAGTGTTGCAATCAATGTAGTTATGATGTTTGATGCTTTCGCAAGGTCGATTGATTCGTTTTGCAGAATCACACTAAGTGGCTGCGTCAGTGACAAAACATCACTGAGACAAAAAAATTCCAAAAATAAATTAGAAGTTTCACAATACTGTGACTAAATTCAACGCTTTTATTGCAGACGTTCTATTCTTCCATTCGCTTATTTTTGTAAGTTCCTGAACGATTTCTGGAAGGGTGACTGTGAATTGAAGAACGGCATCATGTGTTTGTACCCACTTTATCTCACAAAGTTGCACAATTTTTTTGTCCAGTGTTACGTTTCGGTCTTGAAACTTGGAAAAATGTTGTAACTTCTCTGAATTTTTCAGTTATCTTTCCAATTAAAGCAATTTGTTCAATTTATGGCAAAAACATGGTATCATCTCAGTGTTTGTAGCTTCTTTTTGTATTTTCTTTACAGCTCCGCGATCTCCGAACATAGCAATAGAACCATCAGTACCTATTGCAACGCATTTCTGAACATCCAACCCCATATCCTTCATGTCTTTCAAAACTAACTGCCCTAACGCAGCTCCCGAAAGTGAAATCTTCTCTTGGTTGTTTTCTTCAATACTTATACTACTGTGATCAAATTGAAAGGTGAATTTTTAATTTATATTTCGGGTATTTTTCGAAACGGTAATTTTTTTTCTGTAAGTTGGTAGTACTGTTAATTACATATATACTAAATTTCACGTCAAAATATTCATTAGTATTTGAGATACGCGTCGTTTTGTGAGGCTCTAAAAGTGCTATGATGGTTGGAAAATTCCTTGGCATACATAAGTGTATTGCAGCGGGAGGGGATTACTGTGAAGGAGATGAAATGGGCAAAATTCACATTTTAATTTGACCACAGTAGTATTTCCTTATAAATTTTTGTACATATGTGGCTCGTATTTGCTTGCGTAAACATACAGACAAATGTGCCAAAGAAATAATATACATAGTACATATGTATGGTTTGTCCTGGTAAGCCTTTGTTTATTTTGCATGTCGGACCGTGCGCAAGAAATACATTTTTAAAACTTTATTGAAAATAAGATAAATCTGTCTTTGATTTTTTATGATATTTGTGGTTCATTGGAAATAATTTATAACTTTTTACTTTTGGGGGAGGGGAGGGGTGACCTCCCATACAAGACCATTAAAATGATTTCAATAATTTCTTTTACAGTTCAGTGGAAATGCACCCGTCATGGTTTACATTCATGGCGACTTTCTTTATGAAGGTAGCAGCACAGAGGCAACTCCTGGATATTTATTAGAAGAAGATATTGTGTTAGTCTCTGTACGTTATCGTTTGGGTCCATTTGGTTTCTTGTCAACGATGACCGATGAAATACCCGGAAATGCCGCAGTGCAAGACGTTATCTTGGCGCTAAAATGGATTCAACAATACATTGCAGGTTTTGGAGGTGATCCTACTCGGGTTACCCTTTTTGGTCAAGTTGGTGGATCAGCTTTGATTAATGTATTAACTATGACTCCAGCAGTAAGTGTATCGCAGCCGAATTATTATTGTTCTCAGAAGTTCTCAAAAGTCTAAAAATGTTTTAGGTTCCCGATGGTCTATTTCAACGCGTTATTTATCAATCCGGTACGGCGTTATCTCCCGCTTTCATTACTGATAATCCACTCCCTGCAAGTAAAGATATAGCGAAATACGCAGGCTGCAAGAATATTAGAAAAGTAGAAGCGATCAATAAGTGTTTGCGAAAAATGAATACCACCACTCTATTGAATGCATTCAGTGCACATGGCGACGCCAATGCACATTTGGGGGTTGGCAATTATGGAGGCGTTCAATTCGTTGTCGGTGGCCCATCGGGAATCCTACCAAAACATCCAAGCGAACTATTAGCATCCGGAGAGTTTAAAGCATATCCCACACTCGGTGGTAGCGTTAAAAATGGCGGCACATTTCTGCTCAAAGGTGGAATATCAGTTTATTTAATGGAAATAATCTAACATAACTGTTTTTGTTATAGATATTTATATTGATAACTTCAATGAGACTATTATTGATGATCAACTTGATGGCATGGGCTATATTGACCACATAATAGCCCAGACTAATGGCGACGATCCTACTGGTGCTTGGAGAAAATTTGCACGAGATGTAGTTTTCACAAATGCAGAGATCAAGAATGGATCCTTTTACAAACTCGTCCCAGGGCTGATTGATGTAAGAATCGATATTTATTTCTCTAATGACTTCATTAATGCTTTGAAACATATTATTTAATATTTACAGTTGTGCAGCACTATACCATTTAAAAACCCTGTGCTATTGACCTTACAAGCGAATGCAAAGAAACTTCCAAATAGCACTTATCTTTTCACATTCGATTATGAAGGCGAACTAAACCGTTATTCTGTTAGCGAAGATGTGGATGGTTCAGCGCCTTTTGGCCTTGGTGTCTCATTAACCGACGACAATTTGTATCTTTTCCCCTGGCCAAGACAAAAATCTTTAAATCTAAATCGTGACATTAAAGTTGCTCAACGAATGGTGGCCTTTTGGACGTCGTTCGCAGCCAATGGCGTACCAACTGCACCAAACACACCCGCATGGCCAGCTATGACAGCAGAAACTGGTCCATACTTAAAAATTGGTCGCATTGTAACAGTGGGTGAAAACTACATTGATGAATATAATATTGCAGTAAAGGAGACTCGGCAGGGATATAACTTGGTTAACGACGACTTCTTTGGCAGTTTAGTAGAAGTAACTGAATCTGAAAAAGACGCTGATGAAGACAATGATAAGGAGGATATTGGTAGAAACTTAAATTTTGTATTCATAGCGAATAGTGGTGCACGATTTGGTTTAACTAACTACGAATAAATCTGATTGTGATGCTAAAAATAAAATTAATTATATAGTTACTTATGTACAAAAGCAAAAAGATCATATTCGTATGTAAAAGCTTGTTTGATATCTTCTATCCAACTGAAACTAGATTGTTAGCGTTTACCTTAATCTAAATTAATTAACGCATGAAATGTGTATTTCAAATTTTAAATATTTCGAATGAAAAGAGAACTGCACTTCAAAATTATATGAAAATTCCTGCTAGGTGTCGTCAGAGTTTGATTATTATCAAGATTAGTATTTACCTATCGTAGATGCGGCCAGGCACTCCTGTGCCTCTCATTTTAACAAATCAACCAATCTTATAATACAATATTTTCGATATCATAGCTTTGATGCTAGTAAAACTGGTAAATTTATTTGACTGTTGCGAGAATTATACCGCTATATATTTTAGAAAACAAATCGTTGAAAATATGTGTAGAATTACTAACGTAATTTTCTATTTGGTAATTATGTCGAAGAGCAAGAGACTTACAACTCAGCAGCATAATAATAGCTTATTTGCAATGCCATTCTAATTATATGAATCTCGATTAAGAAAAATCTTTAGTTCCCATTTATTGGTGAATAATTAATTTAGGCGAGTGCCATTAAACTTCAAGCTTTGTTTACAATCATCCAAGATGTACGCAACATGAAAGAATCAAGATTCTGTTTCATCGGATACTATACAGCAGAAACCGATTTCTCTTTCAAGCAATTCTTGATAATTTTTTCTAATATAGGTTTAAATAACAAATGTAGCTGATATTAGTTTTCAGATATAACCATTTTCAACAGCGGCTCTTAATACTTAAAATTAAAATTAGCATCACTGTTGGTTAATTTATTGTTTTCGTATTTTTCTTTCCTTCAGCAGATATTTTGCTAAAAGTTTTTTAACTTAATATAAATAAAAAATCATATTTTTACTTCCCTTTTACAGAACTGATTTATTATCGTTTGCATATTTAATGGATTTATCATGTTTGACCTAAATAAATACGTTAACGAAAATGATGGAAGTGACACCAAAATCTTGTCCGAAGCGAACTGGTACATATGTATGTATGTACATATATGTACCTGGCTTTAGATGTTGACTACTAACATATGATTAAGCTTATTTTTATACTCTTGGAGCATGTTGCTACAGAGTATAACAGTTTTGTCTACCTAATGGTTGTATGTATCACCTAAAGCCAATCGAGATAGATAAAGAGTTATGTACTATATAAGTATGTAATGGGTTGTCAAAAAAGTCTTGCGGTATTTTTATTGATTTTTTTTTTTATTGAAATTGAAATGAATTTTTGATGACTCATGCCCAGCTCTTGACCGATGCTACGGCTGCTACTATGCCGGTCTCTTTCGACCAATTCAGCGATTTTATCGCAATTTTCGACGACAGGCCTTCCGGAGCGTGGCGCATCTTCGACCACCTCTACACCAGGACGAAAACGTTGAAACCATCGTTGTGCGGTGGAAATGGAAACTGTATCGGGTCCATAAACTGCACAAATTTTATTGGCGGCTTGAGATGAATTTTTGCTTTTATCGTAGTAGTAGTATTGTAAAATATGCCGTATTTTCTCTTTATTTTGTTCCATGTTTGCGACGCTATAACTCACGAACGACTTAATCAATCAAACACGTGTTAGCTCGTGAAATGAGCTTTCTAAAAAGGTATAGCATGACCCGGTGCGACGAATAAAACTAGAACTAAGACTTTTTTTTTTTGACAACCTATTATATGACGAGACAAATTGAAATCCGGGTGAATGTCTGTTTGCCCGTCCATCTGACAGTGCAAGCTGTAACTTGAGTAAAAATTAGAATATCTTGATAATACTAGTACACATGCTCCGTGGCACCATAACTAAGCACCAAATTAAGATAAAGAAAATTTCAAATTTGGCACAACGAATCGCATTAAGAAGAGGGACCTATGGTTGGAGATTTTTTAAAAAGTTTGCGTGTCCGCGCCCCATAATAACTTTAATGTATATATCTTCTAAGCCAATAAAGCTGTATCATCTAAATTTACACAGCGCAATATTCTTCACCCGTCTTATGATAGTGTGAAAATAGACGAAATCGGATTATAACCTTGCCCACTCCCCATATAACGGGTTTCTAAAAACTACTAAAAGTACAATAAGTAAACAACTAAATACGTCTGACACATTAAATTTTACACTTGAGATGGTTCAAGAAGGTTTTATAAGAGCCGGTGTCAAATTAGGACGATAGGCGTGGCAGCGCCCACAGTTCGCTGAATATCCATATTTCGTGACCTAATCAACCGATATCGACCAAATTCGGTACGTAAAATTTATGTAATATGCCTATGTATAATGCAAAAATGAGAGAAATCGGACTACAACCACGCCTATTTCCCATATAACACAATTTGAAATTCCATCTGATTCTTTCACATTCCACAAAATCACAAATAAAGCACTAAGTAAAATAACGGAATAGAACTTTGCATGAATAATGCCTTTGAAGTGTGCCATTATGACCAAAACTTTTCCAAATCGAACGGAAACTGTTCAAGCCCCTAAGTAATGGTGACCACAGTACCTATAGTGGACTTTTTACCGAAAATATGGGTCAATGTGTAAGAAATCCTTTACTGATAGAAGAATGTCCCAAGGTCAAAAACTGGTTAAATCCGGTCAATACTTCCCTTAGCCTCTATATACCTAATGTAAAGATTTTCGAACTTCCAGTTGACTTTATATCGGCTATTATGTGAGTTTTTTCAGAGATAATAATAAAGAGCATTTAATTAGTATGTGGCATGTTAATGAATGTGTAAAATATTTAAAATCGAATATATAAAGCCGATTGTGATTCTTATAAGTTGAAAGAGTGTAAAATGTTCGGTTACAGCCGAACTTAGTTCTTCTTTACATGTTAGGAGTAAATTCTTAACTGGCTCCAAAGTCATGGCAAAATTATTGGAATTATTTTTTGTCTTCTAATTATGTTCATACTTCCAAGAACGTAAATTGTACAATGTGAAAATAGAGCTTAGGTAACATGGTTCAAAATATTCATTAATAACTTCACTGGATTTAGCAAATTTTGTACTAAAAATTCGTTGTATGGAGTATAAGTGAGGTTTTCGGAAGATTGTTACCAAGTATAATATAATAGATACACTCATATGTATGTATGTATATCTCCGTTATATATGATTAGCGTGATTATTACCGTATTTTGCCTATTTTAACATTTTAATACAAGTACTATTAACTAAGTAGCATTTTAATACCAACAAAAGCTTACAAAACTCTGCAATGTAAGAAATTCAATGATCATGCATATTCATTCTTCCGAATTGGAACTATTTACGTATACATAAAGATTGGCCATTATGTCACCGGTTAGCCCACATCTTTATTTCAAAATAGACTTACTTGGATTTATGATATTCTCGTCAGATATATTTAATATTTATGCACAATATTTAACCAAAATTTTAATATTGAAATATATGCATTTATTCAATTCGGCTGGTGATGAAACTAGTTCATTCCTAATTATATTCACAACCTCGATTGAGATATATAAGTAATAAAACAACAGTAAAGTTTAATTGGGGCATTACTATTTTAACTTTTACTTCTTCTATGGCTTTGTAAATCTCATATTTTTATGCAGCTACTGTTGGGAGAAAGGGATGTCAAAAATATCTCAAATTAAATATTAACACATGAATAATGTGTTATATATATATATACTTATACAAAGAAGTATAATTAATAACCTTAATTCATTTTTAAATTCCTCCCGTAAACTATGTGTGATGTTCTTGTTTTGTTTTAGTTTTTTGTTTTTTGATTATACCGCTAGAACACTCATTAAGCTGAAGAGAAATCGGATTTTTGTGTCAGTATGCATAATTTAGCATTGTTGTTATTTTTGCGAATAACAATTTCTCATGTCTTTCACCAGCTATAGTCGCTTTCCTGTCTTCGGTTTATTCAACAACCAGTCTAAAGAAGGGCTCAGAGCTGCGCGGTATATTCTTTAAAATTTAAGAAGAGTCTCAGTTTGACAGCTGTGGCAGCTTTGTTAAAATGTTTTATTGCGTTTATTCGAATTTCAATTAATTAAAAATCTATGTGCGGCATATACATAACATATTTGAACCCAAGTGTGCTTTCTTGAGGATTTCTTTAATACGAAGTTTTGAAATATGTTTGGGAAACTGTATTATTTTTACATCAATCGTTCACCACGGTGTTTGAAGTTATTTCTAACTATATTCGTTTTAATACACTCCATCCGGGCCCAATTCGATGACGATGATACTGTCATAGATTTACCCAAATTGGGCTCCATTCAAGGCAAAGTTATAGAGACAGCGTGGTCGCAAAGAGAAGTATTACAGTTTGTGGATCTCAAATATGCGGAAGCTCCTACAGGAAAATATAGGTTTAAGGTGTGACTTTATATAACATCTGAAGATTTAAATTAAGGGAGTAAAAGGCATGTAAATTGCAAAATAAAAAGTGATTTTAGTTTTCACCTGCGAAGGACTTTTTTTCGTGAACTTTCGTACAAAAAAAAATTATCGCCTTCAGTAACATTTAATAACAACATAAAATATTTAAAGATATATGTATATATGTATTGTATATATATATGTATATGTATATATACCATATTTTTTCGCCGTTATATAAATTTCCTCAATGAGTTTCTAATCTCATAAACGTTCATATCAAATTATAAAATATTGTTCAATATTACGTAAAATACGAAAATAAGTAAACTTCTATAATATCCTTCTCAGGTGTATTTGTTATAGCAACATATATACGTATATAACTAAATCTGAAAACCTAACCAGCCAACGGTTTGTATCCAAGAGAAATTTGCTAGTTCTTTCTAGTCACGCTGTTAATTTTGAACGGTCTATTTGAATAGCAACTATTTGCTATCGTGGTCCGATCTGAAAACAAATTCTAATAACATTGTCTTGGACAGTAATCTGTGTCAAATTAGTAGAAGATATCTTGTTAAATAAAAAGGGTTTTCTTACTAAGGCTTGCTTTTGATTGGTCAATTTGCTTGCCAATTATATGCTATAGCAGTCCAATCTGAATAAATTGTTTGGAGGTTAGAGCGTTATCTTAGAAAATAATCAGTTCTAAATTTTGTTAAGATATCTTGCCAAAAAAAGAAGTTTGTCATACAAGGACTAGATATTGATGAATCAGTTTGTATGGCGGCTATATCCTTTTTGGGGAGAAAACATATGTGAAATTATAGTTCGAAATCTGAAAACTGAGAGGCTACTTCGGATGTACCCGACTAACATGGCTAAATCGATTCAGCACGTCACGTTGATCATTTATATACTCTACAGGGTTTCCGACGATTCCTTCTGGTTGTTATCAATTTAGTGCCAAACTTAACCCTGTTCGGGGTATAAATATACATATAGTATATATCGAATAGGCGAAATTCATACTAACTTGTAAAAAACTATTATAAAAGTTCTGATATAAAGCCCTCGACCGGAAAGATAATGAAGCGTAAATAACTTTGTAAATTATTAAATTAATGCATACATATATACGAAGCATATATGTACATATCTACTATGTGTTTTGTAAAAGACATAAACCATTTAATAAATATTCGAAAATAAAAGAAATAAAATAAAAATGGTTAACATTGGAAGTCAACATGCTAAATGCTATATTTCTTTATAAATTTCATTGTTTGATAGATAAATCCATATTTCTTTGTCTTAATCTCAAATTACTTGGCAGCCTCCGCGCCCCGTAGAGCCATGGGATGATGTCATGGATGCAACGGCAGAGAAAATCGGTTGTCCATCGGTTGTCTCAATGGAATCTTTAAAGAGACTGGATGACGTATTGGACATCGAAGACTGTCTCACATTAACGATAACCACGCCTAACACCACGGGTCGCTATCCCGTTTTAGTGTATATACATGGAGAGTATTTGTATGAGGGCAGTAACTCTGAAGCACCACCGGATTATTTGTTAGAAAAGGATATTGTATTGGTGACACCACAATATCGACTGGGCCCATTTGGTTTCCTATCAACAAAGACAGATGAAATACCTGGAAATGCGGGAGTACTTGATATATATTTGGCATTACAATTCGTCAAACACTTTATACAATATTTTGGTGGTGATGAGAATCACGTGACGCTCGCGGGTCAAGTAGGCGGTGCAGCTATTGCGCATTTACTAGCTATTTCCCCAATAGTGAGCACCACTTTCCCACAAAGAAGGAATTAAAGCAATAATAACTGTATTTTTTCCCACAAACTTACAGGTGCAAAAGGGCCTCTTTCACCAGGTAATCTATCACTCCGGGTCCGCGCTGATGCCAATATTTTTGGAAGGTAACCCGCGCCAGCTTGCACAGGAGATTGCTGAAAAGGCCGAATGCAAAATGAAGACGGTGCGGGATTTAAATGAATGTTTGATGGATTTGTCACCGCTAGAATTGCTCACTGCATTTATGGCGCACGCTGTAAGTATTGTTGCTTAGCGGCTGCGTATGTACGTATGTGTTATATGGTAAATATTTTTTGAATGAAGCTCGAAAAATCTGATTTGGGCGTGGGTTATACTGGTGGAATCCAATTTACAATTGGTGGACCAAGTGGTGTCTTGCCCGTGCATCCTTATGAACTTATGCTGAATTCGAACTTTTCTTATTCAGCAATGGGTGGTTGTCCAAAAAATGTTGGATCAAGAGTTTTGAATGGTGAGTAATTGAAATATTTCAAGGACTCTTCGTCTTATACTTAATGAAAATTTTAGAAATCGTCGAAAACGATTTCGAGGGTGTCATACCAGACGATGATTATAACACATATGATTATATTGATCATATTGTTCGCCAAGTGGTAGGTACTGACAAAACGATGTTGTTGACGAGCTTCGTCACACATGACTTTTTCAACAGAAAATTAATGGAGAATGGTACATTCGGCACACTTATACCCCGTTTAATTGACGTAAGCCACAAATTTCAAGTTATTTATATGAATAAGGTAATAATTTAATAACTTTCTTCAATAATTATTTTTCAGGTTGGTGGAACCTTAATGCATAAACTACCAGTACTGTTAGCTCTCAACATGAATAATAAACATGTTCCTGAAAATACATTCCTCTATTCTTTTGACTACATGGGTGAATTTAATCGGTATCGCGATTTGGATGAGGAGACAAACATGCAGAGTCCTTTCAAAGCGGGTGTGTCTTTAACAGATGAGGCACTCTATCTTTTTCCGTACCCACAACATGTGGCCAATTTGAGTCCCCCCGATAGAACAATGGCCAAGCGCATGGTGGACTTGTGGACTTCATTTGTGATTAACGGAAATCCTTTTAGTGATGTGCGTGCGGGATATTGGCCACCAATGACCACTTTGTATGGTCCATATATGAAAATAGATGATACTTTAACAGTTAACGGAAATTACTTTAAAGAATTCTCAGCAACGTTAATAGACGAAGAAAATGGTCACAGTTTAATCAGAGAAATTTATTACCTACGAAACAATCGTTCCAAAAGCCGGCAACAAATGAAACGTAATAGGCGGAGGAAACTAAATGGTAAAAAAACTTTGGTGAAGGGCACATATTCATCGAAAATACGTGCTTAATTTGTGATATTGACTTTTATATATTAATTTAAGGAATTTTATATAATTTGAAATCCTATATAGTATCTAAAATATGTACATTTACTTGACAAAAAAATGAACTGAAATTGTAACTTTCATATATACTTACATAATATGCATAGAAAATAATATATATGTGCACTACTTTAAAACTGAATTGAAAGATAACGAAAGCAGTAATCATCAAGGTTTTTTTTAATACTTTATTGTTTATAGTAACCGTAATATTACATAAAAGAAAGAAAAATAATTCTTATAAAAACATTGAAAAACTTATATGAAAATGTTCTTAGTAGTAATTATTTATATGTGAATGGTAGGTTTTCCTGGTTTTATTTAGTAATTCCGTGCCATATTTCTGTTTTTAATATTTTATATGCTTACCTTTAACCTGACTATGTAAGTCGATATGGCATGCAATTCACCAATAATTTTAATGTGGATGGGCTTATTTGGTTCCACTCCTGCACTATAGCCGATTTTAATGCCTTTGCCGTCTCAAATTGCCTTCTATTTTTGAAAACCCTTGCATAGAGTATTCCCCAAAGGTCCTCGATGAGATTTCGGTCTGGGTTTTTAGCTGGGCAGTCCAATAATGGTATATTTCTGGACGCAAAAAACCCTTTGGTAAGTTTTGCGCTACGAATCGGCGCATTATCCTGTTGAAATGTCCAATTGTCCCCATATATGTAGCTGTTCAGCAAATTCTATTAATTCATCATCCAATAAGGTCACGTACATTTGCGCATTCATTGCAGTTGAAATAAAACACATTGGATATTTTCCTTTATAACAGAATGCAGCCCAAACCATGATCGATCCTCCACCATGAACACGACGATGGAATGTTCGCCGCGGTTGGCTCATTTGCGGCCAATACCTCTTGGAACATTCAGGACCGTCTAAGTTAAACTTCTTTTCATCGCTGAAAACTACGTTCCGCCACTCTTCATCCCAAAATTGGTATTTGACAGCGAACGCCAATCGAGCACTTATATGCCGAGCCAAAAGCTGCGGTTGAGGTTCCATGGAGTGTATCGAACGTCCGAATTTTCGTTGAGGATTTGCACAATTCTATTTCTTGTCCTTCTAGACCCAAATGATGAGTGATTTGTCCACTACTCATCCCTTCACACACTGCTAGGCGTTTTATATGCCGTTTATCTCGAGCATCAATAGTTGGTTTTGACCGCTGCGCTTGATAGAAACGTAATTAAAGGGGTCTCTTAGAAAATTCGTAATAGTATTTCTATGGCGATTAAGTGCTGCAGCAATTTCAGCAATTTGCGATCCTTTTTCACGCATTCCACGAATTTGACCCTGCTCAAATTCAGAAAGGCTTGTTCCACGTGGCATTCTGGTCTAAATACCATAAATTATTTAACAATATTTACAATTTCGTTATAATTTATTACTTACGATTTATTTCACAACTTATTTTTACAAAAACACAGCTTACAAAGTATTTTCCCCAGCGATCAATCAGCAAAGGACATAAAGCACATATAATTATTTACTATGAATCACCGAAGGTATACTTGCACTTTTCAAATAACGGTACTGCGAATGAAGTGATAATGAGAAGCTGTTGTATTGCAAATAGCAACAACAAAATATACTAACGTTCTGCATATTCGAAATAGTAAGTGCGTACTTAAAACAAAGAAAAATTGAAAAAAAAAAAACAATTATGTACATACATATATATATTTGTATGAGGTAATGATGTATAAGTGCAATACAAATTAATAGATCACGAAATTATCGAAATATTTCGAAAGGAAGAGCGATAAAAAGAGATCGCAACAGCTGAGATACTTATACCCCGACAATTTGGTAAGAAATCTAAAATATTGGTCTTAGGTTTCCCGCAACACACTCTTTGCTCTTTTATACTCTTGTAACGTGTTGCTACATAGTATAATAGTTTTGCTCACCCAACGGTTGTACGTATCAACTAAAACTAATCGAGATAGGTATAGAGTTATATACATATACATATACATATGTAAATGATCAGGATGATGAGAAAAGTTGAAATCTACGGCCACAAAACGCCATTAACCGAGAACCTTTAAAGTGTCATAACTGATCACTTAATACAGATATAAAACTGTAAGGTGGCAAGAGGGGCACCTGTGGGCAAAAAATTTGGAAAAAGTGTGAGTGAATTCTAATAAGTTTAATGTACATATCTCCTAAACCACTAAAGCTACAACAACCAAATTTGCTTAGCGCAAATATTATAAGAACTCCTACCGACTGTGCGAAAATGGAAATCATAAGGTAACTGTGAGCCGGTCCGAGATGGTATAAGAGGGCCTTATGTGAGTCGGTGTGAAAATTGGACGATGACCGTGGAACCGCCCACTTTTTGGTGGATTCACATATCTCGGAACCCGACCTATCGATTTCGTCTAAATTCAGTACGTATCACTTTTTTCATATTCCTATGTTATTATCCAAAAATGGGCGAAATCAGACTACAAACACGCCTACTTCACTTATACGACAATTTTACATTCCACTTGATTCTTGCACAAATCAAGAGGTAATTTATGTATTTCAAATATTATGGGATACAATTTCGCACAAATAATTCCATTAAGTATGCCACTTTATGACTAAAAATTGCTCAAATTGTTCAAGCCCTTAGGTACCGAATATGTGGTCCCCAGTATCTATAGTTGACTTTTGATAGAAAATATTGGTCAAAGTGTGAGATATACAATTGAAATTCAGATAGCCTCTTTTACTGACGATAGTAACTCTGTCTATCAAAATGGGTTGAATGGGGTCAATACTTCCCTGAGCCTTCATATAACCCGTATAAAGATTTTCAACTTCCAGGTGACTTTACACTGGATATATTTGAGTCATCTCAATGAAAATTTCGTAACCTGTTTTACTCATAACTCTAGCAAAACCTTGACCTTGCCCCCATTTACCTATTTTCTGGATTTTCGAGCATCCGGAAGACTTTGCTCCATATGATTGGTTATCGTATATGAGGTAATGAAACCTAGGGAACATTTTTTTGGTATGTATTATGATAATAGTTAATAGACAAAATCGGGTGGATACTACCCCAACTCCCTTATACTACGTATAAATTATTTTCGTTTTTTTTCACGAACCTTTTGCTGCATTTGTCGGTCAGTGCATGAGTTATATATAGTATATATATGAATAATTGTTTGTATTCCTACATCTTAAGGTATTACCCTGACTTTGATTCTTGCAAGTTGCAAGAGTATAAAATGTTCGGTTGCACCCGAATTTAGGTCTATCCTAGTTGTTTCTTCTTACTTACTTTCATATTTAATATATAGAATGTAAATTTTTCCATAATTTTGAGCAGTTCCGAATTCCAAAATTTAACTTATAACATAGGAGAGTATTTGGTTAGTATCGTCTAATAAATAATACTGAATTTGCCTTGAAATTTTTTTTATAAATTTTTGAACCATCTCTATATCCGTATATTTCTACTCGTATTTAGCCCTTTTTCTTCGTCGTATTTTCAAGACATACAATTACATTTGAAACTTAAGAATAATATTGGCTTTCACGCCCAAAGAGTTACGACTGGTTCATTCCATTTAGTACGGTTGTACGTGATCTATAATGATAATTGTCTGGCTGCTGATAGCTTTGCCTATAATTTGAGTTATATTGTGGATAATAAGTCGTATAAGAAGGATGATTTAAATAGGGTCTTGGTGTAGTGGTTGTTGTGGTTGTGGTTGTCGATGTTGTGTTTGTAAAGTACTCAGGATATAAATTTGGTACTGGAATTCCATCTCCAAAATGATAATCCAATTCCAACGTTGAAGCTTTAAAATTGACAATTCTCAAGAATGGACCTATTCCATTAGTGACATTGGGCCAGACGCCTTCGACATTATTAGGAACACCAGACGTAGCAAAGTCGGTCCACATAGTAACGATTTCGCGTGATAAAGCGCGGTCTTTTGCATTTAAAATGCTCACTTCTTTCGGGTATGGGAAGAGATAAATGTTATCATCGCTAAGTGTAGCGTCAGTTTCAAATGGAAGTGGGTTTTTCAAATGACCAAAACGATGGTATTCACCTCGGTAGTCGAAAGAATATAAATATGTTGGAGCTTTCTTGTAAGTGAATCTAATCGTGTCAATTATTGGAGCACGGTATAAAATTAAATTAGTAAGCTAAAAAATAAATAAATTTTTTAATGTTTACATTTGAACATGTACAAGTAATAATAACGAAAATAAATACCTCTAGTAATCCTGGGATCAAAGAATGTAAAGTGGGATTACGTATTTCCTCTGCATTAAATATTTCACGTAATGCCAAGTTCTTCCAGACTAAATAATCTCGCGGCTGTGCTGTGTGCTTCAACACAACATTGATGTAGTCGGAAACGTTATTTGAACGCAAGCGGGATAATTCATCATAAAAACCTTAAAAAACGGTAAAGCTTAAATCACATAAATCGTTTCATGTTTATTTTAATACTAGTCAAAATAAAAGATCCAGCATCTTTGGCCATTCCAATTATTATTGGAAATGTACGATTGGAGACAAAAGCCGCAGGATGGACGGGCAGATATCCAAGGGTATCTCCTACACTTAGCTTGAAGCCTCCCATGAAATGCAAACCACGGGGTTCGTTTTCTACCTACATTTATATATAAAATAAAATAAGTATTTGTTAACGAGTTGAAATAGTTGATAATCACAGCACTCTTACATAATGCCGCTTCATGGTTTTTAGAATTTCTGTGGTGCTTAAACGCTCAAAACAATTATGAAGATTTTGTATTTCTTGGGCGCTTGTTCGCGGACAACGAGCCAAATTAGCAAAACTGCGCGCTATGGATAGAGCATCTTGTTCCAAAAACAATGGGTTCAAGGCAGTACCTGACTGTAGAATTAATCTGTGAAATAGACCTTGTGCCTAAATAAGAAATTGGCGTATATTATATATCCGATCTGTAATTATACATATGTACAAGTATTTCAAATGTAATATTTACCTTGTCACTTAAACTTAGTGCGTGTACTAAAGTTGCTCCGCCCGCCTGACCGAATAGAGTCACCTGCAGTGGATCACCGCCGAAAGCACGTATGTATTGTTGAATCCATTCTAGCGCCAACTGTATGTCGGCGAGAGCTACATTTCCGGGCATTTCATTTGTGAGTGTTGTAAGGAAGCCAAATGGTGCAAGACGGTAATTTATTGATATTAAGACAACATCTTTTTCCATGAAATAATCTGGTTGGCCTTCTTCAGCTCCTCCATCGAATAGCATTTCCCCATGGACAAATACCATCACAGGCAAAAGTCGACTTCTTCCCTGAGGTCGAATTGCATAGGATGGTACATGAATATTTAGTGAAAGGCAATCGTCAACATTTTCACGGCGCGCTTCCGATTCTATTATGGTCACTAAATCCGGAAACTGTGGACAATGCGGCGCCACTAGTGTTGCGTCAATTGGCTCATTATTGTAGTTTTTATAAATAGTGGCTTGCTAAGAAAAAAAAAAGCTTTCTTTATCCACCGAGAGAAATAAAACTGATATGATAATATTTAGCACACTCAGATTGGTATGTTTGAAACCTAAGGATCCAGTAATTTCATTTGAAAATATGATGCAAAAATTAACCCCACAAAATTAAAAAAAAATTACAAATCGGGCCGCTAATCCCTAAGTTTGAAAAAACCCACATATGGAAACAAAATTGTAGGCACAACGAAACTTTTTCGACAGAATGAGGTGCAGTATCTCTCACAGGTCCTACGCTCTCGAAAATTAGTTAAGAATATAGAAAAAAGGAGTCTGCAAAACTAGCTAACGCTTAATTATGGAAGTATAGGAATATAATACATACATTTTAGCATAGAGTTTGTAATTTGGAATTCATATAACTTTACATATTATGTCAATAGACATATTTGGTAGATTATGTATGCACCGATATAAAACTGAAATAATAGTATTTTCAATAATTGAACAGACAACATATTAATATACGAAAGGAATGGACTTCATTCAGTCTGATATTGGGGTTATACTTAAGTTTTTACCCCGGTCCTTAATAAAGCCCTCCAATACCATCTTGTCGTCGTATACCGCTCGGCTATAATAGCGTAAGCGGTGTCTACGGCAATTAAGAAGAAGAAGAATACCATCTCGGATGTAAAATTTTATAACTCTGGCGTATTTAGATATTTCCTTATCGCGCTTTTAGTAGTTTCTAACAGTGGTTTGTGAGCGTGGTATTGGTCCAATTGTGCCCATCTACGAACTGTTCCTCTCTTTTTTTGCTAAGGAACCCGTTTACGATATCTCAATTTATGCTCAAGTTATAACTTGCACTTGCATACAGATGGACGGACCGACAGTTGGTCGTCGTTTAACTCAACTCGTCATCCTGATAATTTATATTGTGACAAACACGAATGTTTTTACATATGGCTTAAGCAGCTCACGACTTCCGGTGTTAGACCAAGTATCCTCTGGGTAGCTAAAGAACATCCGTTTGAAAGCTAGCTAAAGTGAGAAGGCGAACCATCCCTCCCCAGGGTTGTGCGCTGGATTTGGGACTCGCCACTTAAAAAATACCCCCAATGAAAACTTAAAAAAAACGACCAACCAGATCGGTCATGTTGTGATAGATGGAAGACACGTCTCCAGTGTTTTAGCGCCAACACTTAATGGTTCGACGGTTCAACAGAGAGTCGAACGATTTTCTACTCGGCTTGCACTCGTGCTCTCTGAGAGCACGAAAAGGGGCTGCCTTTATGGTGCACTGTCTGAATTTGGTATCCCCGCAAAGCTAATACGGCTGTGTAAACTGACGTTGAGTAATACCAAAAGCTCCGTCAGGATGGGGAAGAACCTCTCCGAGCCTTTCGATACCAAACGAGGTTTCAGACAAGGCGACACCCTTTCACTCCCTTCCCCAATATACTCTTGGAGAAAATAATTCGAGCTGCAGAACTAAATAGAGAAGGTATCATCTTCTATAAGCGTGTATAGCTGCTGGCGAACGCCGATGATATTGATATCATTGTTTTTAACAACCTCGCCGTTAACAATCATTAACAGCAACAACAATGTTGGCCTCGAAATCCAACGCAGCAACGTGCTACTTCGGACTGAGTAGGCAATTGAAAAGTAAAGTCCTTTCTCGGCGATACCTTCGGTGCAGCCGTATTTAACGTTTTTCCCTGTTTGTTGTTACTTTTGAGCTATTTTCTGTTTGTGCTTAGTTAAAAAACAATATGTTTATTTATTTGAAAAAATGGCTATTAAAACTTCTTTAGCAAAAATTCATATTTAATAGTGTTAATTCGAGTTTTAGTATCATTGAATGCAGTAAAAAATATATAAATACATAAATTGTCATTTATAACTTACTTGAAACCTGCCCAAACCAGGACGAACTACACCATATTTTAAGCCCAAATAGGAATTTATTGGCCTGCCACTTATATTCTTGTAGCCAACTTTTCCGCGAACCATCCCCAAACCGGGTACAACCAACTCATCCGGACGGGCCGGTTGAAATCCGAATTTAGGAATTTGCTGAATCACTGTGGCAGCTGGATTATTGTATAAGCGGTTGTTGTTTGGTGCTTCGTTTTCGATCTCAACTTCACCGCCTTGGATATCGTAGTCATCGTAAGGCCAGTGTTGCGCACTGCACAAGGATAACAAAAGGACTAATGCTATGATCATACTCGAGAGTGGGGAAAATCCCTCCAAATGCCAAAGCATTTTGAACAAACGCGATAGTGTACAACTGACCGAAGCGAACTCGCGTGTCTCACTGAACTGATATCTTCTACCCTCCAATAGAACTTGCTGCATATTATAAAAATAGTTTTAAAGATTATTTTCTTAATGATTGAAAATACAATATATACAGTAATCAATGTATACCTACTTTTATAATCTGTACATAATATAACAGTAATCGCTATGTCTTCAATGCAGTCTCAATATTGGTATTGTACATAAGTAGTATTGTTTAAAAGTAAGAATGTCCATTTTCGGGAGGAACGGATGGCATTATAAAATATATACATATACTTATGTATATAGTTATTAGATATTTGTGGATATAAGCATGTATTGTCCTTTACAGAGCTGTACCTATTCCGATGGCCAATTTTTTATTCTTTGTGAAAAACGTAAGAAATCATGAATGATGGAATAGGATGTTGCACTTTTTCATATTTCTTTCGCAAAATTTACGTCACTGTATTATAAATGTGATGATGAATAGTTAAATAACACAAATCACAACAAAAAGCGCAGCCTAGTGCACATAGGCACAGTAAAGCAGGGTACAATAGCCTGATGTAACAAATAAAAACATAAACAAGTAAGGAAATGCTAGTTTGGATGTAACTTTTTATACTCTTGCAACTTGCAATGATCAAAGCCGGCTAAACAACTTCAAGGGTTGACAAGGTCAAAAATATAGCGAAAGTGTTCGACTTCATTGTTTCAAGAAATCGTGAACGGATTAAATCAAATTTGGTATCATATTAACTTATCTTGAAGTTCATAGACTCACCAAGTTTTATTAATACATCTAACTTCCTGTAAGCGAAAACTATACTTCATAAATCATCAAATGTGATTTATGTGACATAAACTCAACCGAAGAGGCTTAATTTAATACATATTTAGTTGATGTGGAAACGCCAACAAAGAATCGAAATTCATTATATTATAGATATGACCAATTTCATTAACGTCGAGTGTCAAACTATTAATATACTTTTATGATTTTTAAGAAAACGTCCCAACTTAATTTCATTAAAATATCACTCAACCAACCTAATGGCCGCATAAATGGCTTAATTATTAGCTAGATTTCTTTCTATTTTCCCTTCAACAAAGCAGTCACTACTATTTCCATCAACAGACTAATTTTTAAGTTTTCTTTGAAATAAATCTTTTTAGTAAAAAATACATATATTGAAAAATAAAACTCTGTATCTGCGTAGAAATAGCTAAAAATGTATTTTGAACATGACTTCTTAATTTTATAGTTATAACCTACCATATTTATCTCGATTAGTTCTAGGTAATACAAACAACCGTTAGGCGAACAAAACAATTATACTCTGTAGCAACGTGTTGCAAGGGTATAAACAAATACCTGCACGTAAGTTCTTCGATTCTTATTTGAAACTTTAACATGCTGTGTGCAGCAAGCATACGTGTATATAATTCATTTTAATAATACTTGCATTTATGAAAATATGTATTATTTATAATTACATAAACCATAACATGTATGTAAGTATATAAATTTGAGTAAGCGGTACACATTTCCAATGTTGCAATGCTGATTACAATAGACGCACTTTCGGTTGGGGTTATCACCGCACTCATACTTAGATGTGCTGAATACACTGTCCAGAAGTATGTCGACCTCAGATTTGTTTTAATCCATATGATTAGCCGGCTTTACTTGTTCGTTATTATTTCGAAACGAAGAGAGGAATATTTTTATTTATACACAAACTTATTTATGCTTTATGTACGTATGTGTGTTACGTATTTAAGCACATTACATTATTATAATTGAATATTTAATATATCTATTCAATAATAATTTAAATATTATGTTCTTAATAAAATATCTGGATAAGATTTAGTTGTTTTTAGAGAAGAAACAAGTAAAAACGCTAACTTCGGATGCACCGAAGCTAATATACCCTTCACAGGTGCATTTCTTTTAATAACTATGTGTTCAGTTTATACGGAAGCTATGTATATGTATGCTATAGAAATCCCATCTGAACATTTTTTTCTGAGATTATATTTTTACTTTAAGCAGTAATCCAAGTCAAATTTCGTGAAGATACCACGTCAAATGCGAAAGTTTTCCATACAAGCCCTTGATTCCGATCGTTCGGTTTGTATGGGAGCTATATGCTATAGTAAGCCGATCTGAACAATTTTTTCCGATATTACATTATTTCTATGAACAATAACTCATACCAAATTTCGTGAAGATATATCAGCAAATGAGAAAGTTGTCCATGCAAGTATTTGATTCCGATCATTCAGTTTGTATGGCAGCTATATGCTATAGTAAGACGATCTGAAAAATTTCTTCGTATATTACATTATTAGCTTAGAAAATAACATGTGTCAACTTTTGTGAAGATACCACGCCAAATGAGAAAGTTTCCCATACAAGAACTTGATTCCGATTGTTCAGTTTGTATGGCAGCTTCTTGAAGAGAAAATGACGTTTGCAAAATTTCAAAAGGATCTCTTAAAAACTGAGGGACTAGTTCGTATATATACAGACAGATGGACGGACGGACAGACAGATGGACAGACAGACAGACAGACAGACATGGCTAAATCGACTCAACTCAACATATTGATCATTTATATATGCACTTTATAGGGTCTCCGACGCTATCTTCTGGGTGTTACAAACTTCATGACAAACTTAATATGTACATATACCCTGTTCCGGGTATAAAAAGAGAAATGCTAAAAATTTGGGATTTTAGTCATATTGTACATACTTTGTTTTCATGCCCGAAATAGTAATGATGGTATACCGATATTTCATGATTAATTCCCCAAACACTTGGCTAATGAAGGATCTTCATCTTCCAATTTCTTCAGGCCGATCTCCGAACCATCATTGTTACCGACCCTAGAAACTGATGACGGACGCTCAACGCATCCGAGAGGATAGAGTTGATGTTCATTTTCGAGTGGATCTCTTCCTCTTTTCTTCCGTCCCCATTAGCGACAGCGGGTCATCTGCCCTAGCTTCTGTCGGGAGTATCTGAGGACCACCTTCTCGAAGCCTCTTTTAGATCCCGATGTACTCCTTTTTTAGGAGTATCAGTCCTTGCCGATATGGTTCCTTGGTCCTTTTCAGCACAATCACCAGTCCTGGGTGGGAAGAGAAGGATTGCAATAACACAACATCGCAAGCGAGGTGGAGGGTTCGGCTGGAAGCCAGACATGAGCATAAGGACGCATAAGGAGATCCCATTTGACCACCGCCCATAACCTTGCTCCCTTCCATACTTCCCCTAATTTGGCTATCGCCTCCTTCTCCTTTGGGCTGCCAATCGACAGTCTGGCTTCAGACTGCGGTCACACGCTTCCCCACAGGGACTTTAGCGTTCGTTGAAGACCTCGTGTCCCCTGTGTCCCCTATGAACTTAGCAAAGTTTTCTCTAGTAGTGCTGTCGGAAGATTTCTACCGACTTCTTCTGACTTTCCGCCCCACGACCGTAAGCTATGATCCCCCAGTATTGCCTTAACCCTTATCAAGTTACTTAAAAGTAATAAGCTTTTAATGTTCTCTTTTCAAGCCTGGTCTTCTCATGGGTCGTACTCAGCATTATGGCATTTTTGATAAAGCCAAAATTTGTATGTTCTCTAAGGTATAAAACGAATTTTTTTACATATTTCATAAACTAATATCGATTGTTTGAACCAAATATATGTAAAAGGGCAAAATCCATTGATAATTTTCTGAATTACTGTATAGAGCTTTGAAAAAAAAACCTGACGAATCTGCCCTAGCTTACCCTATCAGTGGACAATATTTGTGAGTAACTTGTGTGGTATATTTGCCTCTGTCTTTTAAATTACTTTACGGAATGCCAACAATCGACATTTTAAAGGTTTTGGAGAGTAACGCCAAAAACGAGACTTCAATGTTCTTTTCAGCTCAACATTTTTCACCAGCCACACGGAAATTTTTGATTTAATATTCCAGAAGGACAATGATTTATATTATTTGGAACAATATCATGTAAATATTCTCGAGAATTTTCGCAAATATAATTCCATTTCGTCGATTTTATTGGATGATAATGCTAAAATAAAGTTCATGAGTGAGTTTAATTTTGTCTTGAATACCTTTCCGGTAATATTGAGGCGATCAATGGGATATTTTATTTAATTGTTAGTTTCGAAACCTGTAACTGGATTTATTATCTTTATTGAAAAATTATACCCTTATTTACCATTAGACATAACAATGGATATTTTAACTCTAGATGTGTTTCAAAAACACGCTGAAGTTGACTGCTACGCAGACTTAAAACAATATTTCGGTTTTATAAATTTACACCCATGCCGGCAATAGCTACTTCGCTATTAGTTTGGCACCAGACATCAATTTTTTTTGTCTAGTCGCGTTCCAAAAATTGTTTTCTGGATCTCCTGGTTTGGCAGCAATCAGATATGCCTCTAGGTACTTGTTGCACAATTTCCAGAGATCCTCCTTCAGCTCCTTTGTACCATGATTGAGCTGTGTTTTTATTACGGATCTGATGACGTCTCTTCTCTCTCCGCTCTGTCTAACTTCATTGGATCAGAGAGGCCCGTTCCGCTGGTGGTAGCCCTGTGTGGATCTAGTAACAGGCGTTCTCACGTAGGCAGCAGTTTGTATGCTTCGTGTCAAGGCTTCCGCAAGCTAATCAAATCTGCTTTGGTGGAAATGGTAATATTGGGGTCCACATGGTTCTCTAACCATGGAGGGTAGTTTAAAATGATTTCCCTTTTTCCAAGAAAACAAATGGATTTGTTCACTGTGAGAACCGGCTTGTTGTCAGATTGCGGGTCCCAGCGGGTGGAAGTACGTATGTGTGTTGAGTTGGAAGCTTTCGAAATAGCTAAATCAAGAACGTCTGGAGTTTTCGGGGGCTCAGATGACCAATAAGTTGGCTCGTCAGCTTTATGACATGTCAAGTCTTTGTATTTTTGGTAGCCCTGCAGCCCTGCCTCTTGCATTACCACTGGGATGGTTCGATTTTCACAGTTCGTCCTGTCTTGGAATTTTAAAATATGGCCGATCCTTAAAATGGGATTCTGCTTCAAGAAGCATCATCACCTGACTAATGTTCTTGACGACAGAGCCTTTTGACATCAAATATATTTTTGTTGTTGGTGCTAAGGTCATGGTTAATAAAGAATATTGACATTGGTGTTTTCGATATACATATGTATGTATAGTTTGGCATTGCTGAGAGGAACATAAGTTTTGCAAGCTCGCTCTGAAATATTTTAGAGGAGTTGAGTAATGTCGAGCCTCTAGCATAATCTTATGGCATCACATTATCACGTTAAGCCTCAGTTTTATATCATGTTCTGACCGACACTTAATCACGAGATTTAGACTGTTAAATAAGTTACCTCACTAGGTTTAGCCAGATTTCGCCATACCTTCTAGAAATACTTTCTGCATAAGATTTGTTAGTTACATGGGGTTTAGGTCCCGTTTTCACCTTATTCTATCCATTTTAGGTACAAATATACACTGTTATTAGAAAAATACGCTGTCTCAATTTCATTAAACGGACATAATTATTCAAAAATCTTCATATTAGGTATATGCTGATAAATGATCATATAGATATTTTATAGGGTCTCCGACGTTTCTTTCTGTTTTCTTAAAGCACCCTGTTCAGGATATAAAAAGGAGAGCAAATAAAATGAAGCTGCCGAAGCCGATCTAACAGAATTAACAACATTCAACTTCCAGGTCCAGTCAGGAACAGCCTATGTACAGTCTAGATTAGTGAAGCGATTAAATGTAATCTCTAATAATTTAAAATTTTTGTTGGAAACTTATAGCCCTGACAGACGACAGCGCTAATATGCATTAGAGGGCTTAATTTCCATTTGACCTATCTTAATGCAAGTTTGCAATGCACAAGAATTCCGTGCATATAGCTGAATTTACCAAATTTGAGTAGGCAACACTGCGCAAAAATGGCTAGTTTCTGCTATTGTTTGACAGATGTCGTTTGAAATCTGCCGCCTTGCTTGTGTTTACAGCTTCAAAGGTAAACAGTTTTCATATTGCTAATTAAATTATGTGCAAGTATATTAACAAAAACAAATTTTAATATTTTTAGATGGCAGAAAATAAACAACGCACAGTTTGCTATCCATTTTTCCAATATTCTTAACTTTTTCGCACACTTTTATTTCACAAATTTCACTATCAGCTGTCTAAATGCACAAGTCTGCCGTCTGTCACCATAAAATTTCAATGCGCATTAGAGTTGCTTAAGGCGCATTAATTTTGCTCGTCTGTCAGGGCTATTATACAATTTTATTGCGCATTAATTTTGCTCGTCTGTCAAGTCTATAAATGTTAAATAAACACTTAAAATGCTTGGTCGGAACATAATATTAATAAACTGTTATACGAATGATTTCTGCTGGCGGCGTTTGAAATCGGGAATAGCTTCACAAAGGCATAACTATTCGCCGACAATCGATATGTGCGGAAATGATATTGCTGAGATTGGTGCGCCCTCCAGCGGTTACTAGTTAAAACTATTACAGTTGGCAGAGAACGTATATCATAGACCAGAGAACGTTTATCATAAATGTGATATCATAATATCATAAATATGATAAACGTTCTCTGTCATATGATATGATATGATAGACGTTCTCTGGCTGTGATATACGTTCTCTGGTTTATGTCTGCAAATGTCGTCGAAGTCAGCTTCTTGAACATTTTGTAGACGGCAGCGCCATATGAAGCAGCTGATGTATACAATTTCGTTGTTGCCGTACTAAAAATGTTAACTTCAATGAAATGGAAATGTTTTTATCAAAGTGAAATTTAAAAAGAAAAACAAAATAAGTATAACTTGTGATATGTATGTATATTAGAGCCATTTTATGCTTTTGTTGGCAAAATATCTTTAGACTTATTAGAGCTTTTAATAATTTGACATTTATTCATATAAGTGGCAACACTACAGTTATTCATTGTCGCCGGAAAAATTTATGGTTTTAATTTAGCGACAGCGGCAACTGTATGCCTGCTGCCGTGAAGTCGTGCTGTCGTCTGAATATGAAAAATGTGTTTGGCTGCATAACTTTTTTAAATCACATGTCAATGACGCGAAACGATAACGGTACACCTAACGGGATACTAGCACTAAAATACAAAACAAACTTCTATTGTGATGATTGCTATTCTACTTCTGCTTTGCTAGTTCTCGGAGACACTTTTTATTGCTTTCCACAAAATAATAGGAGTGTTAGATATTTCGTTTTCCAAATAGTCCTTAACATAAAAAATATTACAAAATTAGGAAAGTAAGTATAGTTCCATAATCTTGCAGCAATTTAAAACAGTTTTTGTTTTATTTAATCATTGGGTATTCTCCAGTGGGTAGATGAAATCATTGTACAGAGGAAAAGCGGAAAACAATAAAAAATTGAGAAAACTAGGTAAAACTTATAAAGAGATCCAAGAAATTGTAAAATGTGCTAGAAATAAAAATGAAATTCGTAGACAAAAGCGCAAAACATCCACTGCAGACTATCGCAATATACTACGCTACTGCAAAATTAATCCTTTTGCTTCAGCCAGGAGCATCCATGACGAACTAAATAAATTTGTCATTTAATACTGAAACTGTTCGTAGGAATTTGGAGCAGAACAAATTATTTGCCAGAAGTCCACGAAAAGGACCCCCATTAAAAAAGAAACACAAGGAAGCCTACATACAATTTGCAAAAGAGCATGGCTCCTGACCCGCATTTAAATGGCGAAACATATTGTGGTTAGACGAATCCAAAGTTGAGTTATTTGGTAGTTCAGGCTCTAGGAACTTTGTCCGACGTCCCCCTAACTCAGAATATAATCCCTGGTTTACCACAAAAACCTCCTGACCTCAGATATCAAGAAGAAAGTTGCTGAAGAGAAACCAACCAATTCGAGAGATTTATGGTAAGTAGTGAAAGAGGCTTGGAAAGGAATACCAATAAAACGTTGCCAGGATCCCAAAGACTACATGCCTCGGAGATGTGATGCTGTGATAAAAAAATCGAGGTTATTCAACGAAATATTAATGTGTACAATGTATGTATGTATATTGGATGAAGTCTACTGGAAGGATGAAAAACTAAGAAATAATTATTTATTCAAATGAAGTCAATTAAGAATTTTCAAATCTTAAAAATTCCATACTAAATTAACTTTTAGTATTAGTTTTGAAATCGCTTTTCATCGTCTAAATCACATACACAGTACTTACACAGTACATACATTGGTACATACAATACGCGTAAGCTTGAGGTGATATCGTCAACGTACTAACAACTAAGGCTAGACACATTTGTCACGCAATATGTTTCCATTTTCGATTTCATTATCATGCAGAATGTGACAATAATGGCCAATTGAAATTATCATAATTCTTTTCGTTTTATTGTTTGCTTCAGTCCTTGCCTTTTATGATCTGCTAACATTTATAAGATGGCTTATTATTGGTGCCCTTTATTACACCAGACACACACACATACACCAAAATGACACAAACGCATGTGAAAGTAAGTTAATAGGGGAGCATTCGCACACACACACAATTGCAATATTATGACCACTAACTGGTTGAGTTTGGCTATGGAAGAGGACATAAACTTACAACATCCAGCGCAGCACTTCCAATACTTCTACATATAGTTGTTGTTGTTAGCTTTTATGACAAACTTTTTGTTGGCTTTGATGAAGACATTAAAGCGGCCACATTATGACGCTGAATCGGTCCATTTAGATTTACTGGTTGTTTGTAGTGTTGACTAAATGGGGATGAAGATTGGACATTGCAGGAGGGTGAAGTCAATTTCAAGAATATATAAATACATACATATGTATATTTATACTGATGGTTAAGTATTTGCAGGGGTAAAGACAGAACAATTCATGTCTTTTAACTTCTTTAGTTGAAAAAATATGGTTTTGTTATGAATTGTATGTATTATACTATATAATAGTTTTGTTCACATAACGCTTGTTTGTATCAACTGAAACTAATCGCGATAGATATCGAGTTATATACATACATATATATGTGTATGTAAATGATCAGGTTAACGAGATGTTCCATTTTACAAAAAATTTTGTAACTTATATTAAGTTTGCCACGAAGTTTGTAAAACCCTGAAAGAAACGTCGATTACGCAATAAAAAATATATGTATATACCTATTAACAAATCCCATAGAGTTAAAAAAACATGCTTCTAAAGCATTTCAGATTAAAAAGTCAAACATAATTCTTAATATAAACTGCCATCTTCTGCATTTGTCCTTGATGCATCGTCATTGTTTCTGTTTGCTCTGAGAAAGCTTCTACAAGGACCTCGATTTTAGGCTCCGTCAGGTTTCGGTCAGCTAAATATAAATATATATTTCTACATATACATACATATGTATATATTACATATAAAATGCATTCATACATCATACATCGTTTTAGCTGCAAAAGAAAACCATTTCAATTGACTAAATTCAAATAATAATTAAGACAGTGAGCTCGTGAAGAACAGGCTTGTTGGTAAGTTCGAAAAGCATCTTCTCAGGGCGCTCGATAGCATCACTACACTTGCAGCTGGAACATGTAATCGTCAGAGTCATCGAAACAATCACCCATCTCAAAGCTATGAAGACTTTTACAGGGTTTCTGCATACATTCCACTCATTGACACGGTCATGCAAGATTTGAAAATGTAGTTTTCCGATGAAGTTCTTGAAAGTTTCAATTTGAGTCAGCTGTTACCAAAATTTTATCTAAATTTGGAAGTAAAGGACTTAACTGTACTCATTGAATGCCTAATTAGACGTTTTGAGAAAATCTTGCCCGGAAACAAAAACCTGCAAAAAACGAAGCTCAAAGCAGAAGTAGCGCTATTTCAACATCCATGGAAAATGAAAATGACTACGAGAACACAAGTGCTTTTTGCCTTAGAAACCCTCAGCACTTGCGATAAGGATATAAGTACATATATCCGTCGATTCGTATTCTCCTTCTCGTACTCTGCACTTTGCCAGTCACAAATGCTAGCACTGAACGATGCTTTTCTTCTTTGCGCCGAATCAAGACTTAGCTCAGAACAACGATGCTCCAGAAAAGATTGAACGGCTTAGCACTCCTCAACATAAACTACGAAATTGCTGTGGAACCAGAAATAATAATAGAAAGATTTAGTAAAATGAGCAAACTCCCTATTGATTTTATGCTGTAAATTAAATGTTGAAATATGTATAAAAAATAAAATTATAGTTTAAAGTTAAACATTTCTTAAATCAATTACAAAATCATAAGGTTCCCCTCCCAAAATTCTACTCTGGATCCGCCCCTGTACTTAGTTTTCCTATCTGAGCTGTCCGACATATTTTCCTTCACTTATTGTATAAAAATCGCTTGTTATAATACAAGTACAAAGTTATTCTATATTTATACTCTCTCTACCAATTGCTACAGAGTAGTATAGTTTTGTTCACCTAACGGTTGTACGTATCACCTAAAACTAAACGAGGTTAATATAGGGTTATGAATATAGGTATGTAAAAATGATCAGGATGACGAGAACCCTTGACTGTTTGTTTGTTCGTCCGTGCAAGCTGTAACTTGAGTAAAAATTGAGATATCTTGATGAAACTTGGCATGCAGGTTCTTTAGTACAAAAAAGAGGCACCTGTGGGCAACATTGTTTGAAAAAGTGTGCGTAGCCCCGCCCTCTGACAAGTTTAATGTACATATCTCCTAAACCACTTAAGCTACAGTAGCCACATTTGCTGAGTAAGCACTTCTACCGACAGTGTGAAAATGGATGAAATCGGAGGATAACTCCGCTCACTCTCCATATAACGGTTCTGTTAAAAACTATTAAAAACGCGATAAATACCCCAAAGACATTAAATTTTACCCTCGAGATGGTATGAGAAAGACTAACGGTGTAGAAATTGGATGATGGGCGAGGCACCGCCCACTTTTTGGTGAAATCCCAAATCTCGGGACCCGTCCAACCGATTTAAACCAAATTTACTACGTGGCATTCTCTTTACATTCTTATGTTACATTGTGAAAATGGAACAGCCACGCCTACTTCTTATAAAGCACAATTTTAAATTCCACTTGATTCGTTCAGTTTCCAGTACATAAATCAAGAATTAAATAATATAACGGGTTAAAACTTTGCACGAATAATGCCTTTAGTGTGTGCCACCTTATGACCAAAAATTGTTTAAATCCAACAAAAATTGTTCACGCCCCTAAGTACCGAATATTTGGATCCCAGTATCTATAGTTGATTTTTAATCGAAAATGTCGGTTTATGTCTGATATATAAACTGAAATTAAGGGATAATCCTTCTCTTATAAAGGTTTGTCTGTGTGTCAAAATTGGGTTGAATCGGACCAATACTGCCCTTAGCCCCCATATACTTAATATAAAACTTTTCGAACTTCGGAGTGACTTGGTACCGCATATATCGGCCAATATGTGAGTTATCCGAATGAAAATAAGAGAGCGTGTTTTATTCTTAACAGTGTAACTTTGTGCCTAAAATAATATAGATAAATTTGAGCAAAACCTTGGCCTAGCCCCTATATAACAAACAGCAGGATTTTCGAACATACGGCTGACTTTACACTATATGATTGGTTTTACACCTTAAAGTATCTCCCTGGTTTTGATTCTTGCAAGTTGCAAGAGTATACAATTTTCGGTTAATATTAATTTATTTAGTTTCATATAAATTATTTAGTTTAATGATAAAATAACACTTGCTCCGCTTCTCTCGTCTCCCGGCAATGCTGCCAAGTTGTCGTCAACCGATATTTTTCATGAGATGGTTCCGCGTTCATTTACCATAGAGTCAATATGGTAAGCACCCATGCAACGGGGTAAGCACTCACCGCATGGCCAATCGCCACCTCCAGTACTGCAAGGTGTTGATTCGTTTGTTAGGAGCACTCAGCTTCAGTAGCACAAGAAGCTTTAGCACATAGCTGCTAAACAAACTGAACGATCGGAATCAAGTGCTTGTATGAGAAACTTTATCATTTAACGAGACATCTTGACGAAATTGGGCATGGGTCATTTCTTAGCCAGTGGTCCAATCTGCGGTGAAATTGTTCAGATCGAGCCACTATGGAAACTGCCTTACAAAGAACATCTAGGCGCTGCCAGTGCGATTTCCAAGCATTGAAGGCGTCACGGAAGGCATTCTCCGGAATAGCCTTGAGAGCAGATCCAACATGATCCACTGCTTGATCGCCTTTCATCGGCCTTTTCAGGCTAGAAAACAAAACAAATGTCCCCGGGCCAAATATTGGCTGTAGGGCGGCTACGGAAGCGTTGGAATGCCGGCCTTGGTTAGGTAGCTGCTCACAAGAAAGGCGGTGTGAGCCGGGGCGCCACTCACAGAAAAACATCGCGCAAAATGTTTGCTCCGAAGTACAATCGCGGCGGAAGAAAATCAGTCCTATTACTTTTCGGACAAACCCTGTATATCCAGAGAGACAGATATTTCCGTACTTGATAAGTTTTACTTCAATTTAAATAAGTTTTAGAACGAGTAACGAAAAACTGTCCCATAAAACGAAGCTATGAAGAAGTCGTTAACAGAGATCCAAAATAATGCGCTAAGCCTCCCAGAAGCAACTAATATTTATGGAATTCCAAAATTTGTTTCCTATTGAAAAGGACGGTCTTCTGAACACGGTCTGGAAAATAATCAAAGATAGTATGTTGTGGTGCACCAACTCCGTTTAATAACGCCATTTTATTTATGGAAAAATACGTCAAAATGAGATGTCTTCTTTTAAGAAATTTCAAAATGTCAAAGAATTTAAAACTGTTCGTATACTGATATACGTACATATGTATATATAATATGTTATTTCTATAATAAATAAAAAAAGTAAATAATTTACATCTTATTTTAGCAATACAATACGAGTGCATACATACATATGTACGTATGTGTTATAAACTAGTACAATTAGTGTTATCATTGACTCACAACAAACGCGGATATGAATGCAATATTATTTTGCAATATTTCTTCACATTGAAAGATATTGTCATCCTCCACCAGCAATCGGCGTACTCTTTGAGCATCTGTTAGCCTTTGTTAACATTTCCTGCCCGTGGCACCTGTTGATCGCTTAAGGGCGTTCCTTATTATTTTATCTATCGCTTCTGTGCAAAGATCCACTTATTGCCAAAAAGGATAAACATACCATAGATGTGTATATACATATGTATGTATTTTTCCAATGAATATGAATACAAAGCCTTACCGGAAATGGCGTAATTGTTACACTTGAGTTCGTGTATATCTTTTGTTTATATTCAGCAACATTCCGATTTGTATGTAGGAATATCTCACTAAACATATACTATACATACACATGTACTTATGATTATACATACAAATGTAGGTATACATATGTTTGTAAATAAAGTTTCGTGTATATAGACTTTTTAGAGCTTTACATTTCCCATATTAAATAACTGTTCCCATAAGAACGTGTGTATTTTAATCCGATGCTCTTGTCGCCATTTAAGTGTGCCGTGTATAAAACGCATGCTTTCCATACTACAATGTGTCTAAAATGAAACTTAGAAACCCATGTACCACCATAGTCAGACATATAATATGTAGGTATGAACAAACAATCGTAAAAAAAAAACACTGGTACACACTGCTGTTGCCACAAAGATTCAATTTGCACACTTTTGCAACATGTGGCTACAGAGTTTAATAGTTTTGTTCACCTAATGGTTGTACGTATTATTTAAAACTAATCGATATAGATATAGGGTTACACATATATACTAGGTTGCTTGAAAACAAATTTTTTAATTTTTTTCCAACTCTTACCCCCTCAAATGTTAGTGATTGACAAACAAAAAATCCTCCCTCAAGCCAGGCGCTGTAGCTTAACTCTAAGGAGTCGCTATTTTTTTTTAGGTTCCCATACATTTTATATAGAAATTTTCCGTTTTTTCATTAAAACTAAAATTTCACCAACTAATTTTCGTTTCTCAAAAATAACCATCACATATTCATAAAGTTGGCTTTTCAAACCTTAAAAATTTCCGCGACAAAATTATTATTCTCAGAAATATTTTATATAAATATTTTACTTTTATTGAAAAAATTCAAAGTTTCATATCGTCTAATTGAGATAATCAAACTTTGTCGCAGAATATTTTGCTGACAATAGTAACTCTGAGTAACAAAAATGGGTTGAGTCGGGTTAATACTTCCCTGACCTCCCATATATTTACATAATATAAAGATTTTCTTCCGGGTGACTTTATACCGCACATATCGGCCAATATATACGTGTTTTACTCATAGTAGCGTACCTAGCCCCCATATAAGTTATGTGATATGCATAGCTATTATCAGGATTTTCGAACCTGCGGCTGACTTTGCTCGACATGATTGGTGATTGTATCTGAGGTACCTTAACCCAAAGAACATTCTTTTAGTATGTGGCGTTTAATAGTTAACAGATAAAGTCGGGTCGGTACTACCGCAACTTCCATATACAACATATGTATAATGATTTTCGTTTTTCAGAGTTATATACATACATATGTACATATAATATGTGCTTATGAAAAATTGCTTACATTCCGATCTTCTGGTTGACGCTTTATGCCCAAGTATTTCCCTGGCTTTGATTCCTGCAAGTTGCAAGAACTTTGCCCTTTCTTACTTGATGTCTGATTATTTTTGTTTATGTGGGTGGGGGTACCATTATGCAATTATTTTATTTCTATCGCCTCCAGTCATTGCTGACCTCATATACTTATGTGCCTTGTTATGCTCTCGCAACATGTTGATACGGACCAAAATACGAACCATAATAGTCATACAGTACTTACGTATCATGACCTCAAGTGCAAAATAACGTAACAAGATTTAAGAAAATTTACAAGGGAATGAATGAAACACATGAGTTGAAACAAAATTTAAATATTGGTTAAAACTGGGTTATGTATATCTGATACGTGTAGCATATAAAATATTCAATTTCAAATTTTTGGATCATACATTATTTTGCATTTTAGGTGACGATAAGTGCATATGTACATATATGTATATAAATGAACGGGTTGCCGAAACAAGTTGAAATACAGGTGACTGTCTGTCTGTCCGTCTTTTAGGGTAAACGATAACTTGAGTAAAAATTGAGATATATTGACGAAACTTTCTACGTGTGTTCCTTGGCACCAAAGAGAGATCGATATTGCAGATGGCCCCCATATATTCATGTATTTGGTACAAATACTTTCGAACTTCCGGTTAACTTCCATTGGTCAATATGTAAGAAATCTTAGTGAAATGAAGAATCTCTTTCTAATAATAGTGTATCTTCTCGCCTGTTGTTGTAAATAATTAATGCAGTAATTCCTACTTTTAATTAAAATATATACGCGAATCTCATATATCACTTTATCATGCGAGAATAAAATATTCGACTACAGCCGAATTTAGCTCTTCTTCATTTTTGTGGCAGTAAGACTATTGTATTCGGCTCAGTTACAATATATGTAAGTTTGTTAGTGGATTTGTAAATTTGAAAAGAAATTACCCAAACTCATCGAAACAAAAGTTAAAAAGCTGATATATCTAGGTCTACAAATACAGTAACTGATATAGGATAAGAGCTTTGAAGAAAACCCGATTGATCAGAAAAAATCGCTTGGAAATGTTTTGTGAACGTTGTTCAGAATTTTCTTTCTCTGGGCAAATTTGGATATTATATTTTAGGTGGTTTAAGAGATATGCACATTAAACCTCTTAGCCCGTTGCTACTACCATCCTCTGTGCCAAATTATATGTATATGATCTCTTAATTTATTGCTTAATTAGGATACTTTATAGGTGTTCATTTAATGGCGTTTTGTGTGCGTGACAGTGGTCCGATTACGCTTATCTCCGTATCAAGGAAAACGTGTAGTAAGTTTCATTAAGATATCTTAATTTTTACTCAAGTTATCGCTTGCATCTTAATATCCTTAGTATTTATACAAATATGTAAATATATATAACCCTATATCTAACTTGAATAGTTTTAGGTGATACTATTAACTCTGCGGCAGCATGTTGCAAGAGTATTAACATGGCTCTTTTATGTGCCTAAATCATATCATATGACGTTCTCATACGAGTACGAAGTGTGAGTTAATTAATACGTTAATCTTGTCGACTTTATTGCATGCTAATGATATTAGATAACTAACTAAACTCAACTCTGGGAGCATGGTTTTTTGGGCGTAATCGAACCCATAAATGCATTAAATGATTCCATTAATTAGCCTATTTTTATATAATATTTTTTTTTACTTTTTTGTTTTACAATTGCATCAAAACTGCAAGCCCTGAATGCCTAAATAATGGGGTCAAGTAGTTTTTTTTGAGGGCACCAAATGGTTTCAATACCCTAATGGAACCAGACATCAATATAAGGTCTTACGATAGTGTTACAAACTGGCGCTACTAGCGCTAATTGAGCCCCGAGGGCAGCATCCCTATCTACGTACACACCTGCAACAAATCATTGAACATGCTTCTTATGTAAGTGAGTGGATGAAAAACTTCGCGCAAACTCGATTTCGTTCTAAATTTCCGATAAGAAGCAATAAAATAATTATAAATAACAAGTAAGGAAGGGCTAAGTTCGGGTGCAACCGAACATTTTATACTCTTGCAACTTGCCAGAATCAGAACCAGGGAGATACTTTAAGGTGTGAAACCCAACATATAGAGTAAAGTCAGCCGGATTTTCGAAAATCCTGCTGTTTGTTATATCTAGCCCCTATCTGCCCCAAGCTTTCGCTCAAATATATCTATTTTAGGCGCAAAGATACACTTTTATGAATAAACCACGCTCTCTTATTTTCATTGGGATGACTCACGCATTGACCGATATATGCGGTACAAAGTCACCCGGAAGTTCGAAAATCTTTGTATAAAACTTATAATATACATATATGGCGGCTGAGGCAGTATTGCTCATAAGGTGGCACACGCTAAAGGCATTTCGTGCAGAGTTTTACCCCGTTATATTGTTTGCTTCTTGATTTGTGTACTGACAACTGAACGAATCAAGTGGAATTTAAAATTGTGCTTTATGGGAAGTAGGAATGCCTGTTCCATTTTCACATTGTGGCATAAGAAAGTAAGGAGAATGCCACGTAGTAAATTTTGTCGAAATCGGTTGGACGGGTCCCGAGATATGGTATTTTGATAAAAAGTAGGCGGTGCCACGCGCATTGTTCAATTTTCATACCAGATCCTATATAGCTCTCTTATACCACCCCGGTGGTAAAATTTAATGTCTCTGGCGTATTTAGTTATTGATTTATCGCGCTTTTAGTAGTTTTTAACAGTACCGTTATATGGGGAGTGAGCTGAGTTATCATTCGATTACATCCATTTTCACACTGTCGATAGAAATATTTATAAGATTTGTATCCAGCAAATTTGATTGTTGTAGCTTAAGTGGTTTAGGAGATATGTGCATTAATAGGTGCCCCTTGATATTGCAATCCTTTGTACCAAATTACAGCTTTATATCTTAATTTAGTGCTTAGTTATGGCACGGTTAAGGGCGATTTGTGAGCGTGGCAGTGGTCTGATTACGCCCATCTACGAACTCGATTTTTTTTTACTACGGAACCCACATACCAAGTTTCACTAAGATATCTCAATATTTACTCAAGTTACAGTTTGCACGGACGGACGAACGGACAGACAACCGGATTTCAACTTTTCTCGTCATCCTGACCATTATTAATTTTATATATTAGGTTGTCAAAAAAGTCTTGCGGTCTTTTCGCGAGTTGGCGCTGAAAGCGCGTAGTTCTAGTGTTATTCGTCGCACCTTTTTGGAAAGCTCATTTCACGCGCTAACACGTGTTTGATTGATTGTCAAACATGGAGCAAAATAAAGAGAAAATACGGCATATTTTACAGTACTACTACGATAAAGGCAAAAATGCATCTCAAGCCGCCAATAAAATTTGTGCAGTTTATGGACCCGATACAGTTTCCATTTCCACTGCACAACGATGGTTTCAACGTTTTCGTTCTGGTGTAGAGGTGGTCGAAGATGCGCCACGCTCCGGAAGGCCTGTCGTCGAAAATTGCGATAAAATCGCTGGATTGGTCGAAAGAGACCGGCATAGTAGCAGCCGTAGCATCGGTCAAGAGCTGGGCATGAGTCATCAAAAATTCATTTCAATTTCAATAAAAAAAATTCAATAAAAGTACCGCAAGACTTCTTTGACAACCTATTATATAACCCTATATTTATCTAGTTTAGTTTAAGGAGATACATACAATCGTTAGATGAACAAAACTGAAAACTGTGTAGCAACTGGTTGAAAGAGTATGAAATGGCTAATAGTGGTTTATTTAAAAAATAAACTGCTTCATGCAGATCCAAAAACAACATTTTAAAGTCCTGTAAACAGTGCTCATATTCCGGTAAGGCTGCACTTGTTACAATGCATAGACTATTACTTCAGAGGATAACCGCAATGTTGTCTCCAAAGATTATTTCAATTCAATTATTTGTATTTTACGGTTTTGCTAATGAGTTGCGAAGCGAATTGGAAGCATAATCAATCACAATAGGGAGATCGTTAAAACACTCACCTTTGATGTATATTTATCGACATATAACAGCTACAAAAACATACTCATATCTCGAGCTGAAGATTTTCACTTAATTTTTTTTTAGGACAGAGTGTACGAATTGCCACAATTTTTGTGCTTTTAGTATATTGACCGTATTGGCTTGTATCGGGTTGACTAGACGTCGTTTTTAGATTACAATAAAACGTCAAAACAAGAATGCTCAGTTATTTGGAAGTCATTTGCACACGCCTGGAAAATATTCAAAAATAAACACAAACATTAACACTCGCAAAATGTATTCTTCCTAGAATCCATGTCATTTCCACCTCTGAACGACTCTTTAGTAAGATATTACCTATGTATGTATGTACATACGTATGTCGTATTTGTTTATGAGATGGTAGGTTTGTCATTATGGGTTTGAAGGTTCATGCAAGCACGCGCAAATGTGTCCGTATATATGTATGTATATGTCGAGTATGTGTACATATGAGCTGGTTTGTAAGTATGAATGCAAATGCTGACGCTTTGTAGGTAGCCGTTGGCAACGTCGTCGGTATACGACCTTGATATCCCAATAGTGTGTGTAATGTTTACATATTTTTGTTTTCAATTTCACGGTAATATGGACGCGCACTTTAAACGGTATTGTAATTAAAATCTAAATGTGTTGGTGTTTAAGTGTTTGTTTGTCTCTTTATGTCTTTCAACAGATGGGCGGTACGTTTGCTGCAAAGACTATAGGCAATTTTGTTAATATTCGGGTCAAGAATGACTCTATTGATGTTCTGGTTTAACGTGGACATCGAAAAGGCCGCGAAATTTCAAGAAGTAAACGCTTTTTCTTTTTCTTAAAATAACAACAAAAAGAAAGCGGCATATTGTACATACTATTCTGGATTTTAGCATTTTGTGTTTTCCACTGTTGACAGTCAAAACTTGGAAGTCGTAGAAAATTTCGCTTATCTAGGAATCAGCATTAACACCAACAACAACGTCAGATTCAAAATCCGATGCAGAATAACCCTCGCCAACAGGTGCTACTTCGGACTGAGTAGGCAATTGAGTAGTAAAGTTCGCTCTAGACGAACAAAGACCAAACTCTATAAGTCACTGATCATCCCCGTCCTTCCTTATGGTGCAGAGACATTGACGATGACAACAACTGATGAGTCGGCGCTACGAGTTTTCAAGAGAAAGGTGCTGCGGACAATTTATGGTCCTTTGTGCATTGGCAACGGCGAATACCGCGGTCGATGAAACGATGAGCTGATGAAAACTCTGCGTCTCTGAGAGTGTTCGACGCAGTATTCGCCGGGGGCCAGCAGAGGCTACACTAGGAATCTCTAATTGCGCAAAACAGCGAAGAGGAAGAAAGTCTGACGCTCTGTTATAAACTCAGCTATAATCGCGTGGAAGAAGAAGTTTTGCGATATTTATGACGGGGATCGCAACAACGGTTTACAAAAATTACATAGTTCCTGAATAAAGATATTTATTCTTTTGCAAATTATGGTGAAGAGCATGGGTTTAAGAGTACCGTTTACTTAAGGTAGTAAATAAGGAAAGGCTGAGCTTGGGTGTAACCGTAATTTTTTTACTCTGATGATTTGTGTGGCTGAAAGCAGTGGCGTAACTAGCCTACGTTGCGCCTGGTGCGGATGATGAATTTTGCGCCCTTCACAGATTGTGCGCCGCGGGCCCCTCGTCATTCAAAAGTCATACCTAAGATAAACAAATTTTAAGGTATTTTTACTTTATAACGCGCGCAGTTACCATTTTTTTGAACCCTTTGTCACAAAAAAAATATTTTGTTCTTTTTATTATTATTTATTATTATTATTTATATTTAATTTAATTGTTAATTTAAACAAACAACAGTTAGAAAAATAAATCACATTATTTTCATAAACAAAACGACCGTTTTTAAAACAAAGAGAAACATTTTTAAAATGATTGTTAATTAAAAAAATTTAACTACGTAACAATACCTATAGATCTAAAAAGTAACATCTTATACACTACATTTTTGGTGAAATAGGAACTCTTAAAACAAGGAATTAAGCCAGTGAACACTTAAGCTACCTACGAACTAAAACTAATTTATAAAATAATTTTGCGAGATTTGCGAGAAGCAAACTCATCAATGAGTAAATCGAAATTCAATTGTTTCGCAATAGAATTTTCAATTGATAAAATTCCTAACCCACTGAGTATTTGTTGGCCCATTGACGATCTTGAATATGTTTTTATCAGTTTTAGCTTACTGAAAGCTCTTTCGCAAGATGCGACTGTTACAGGAAGGGTAAGGAAAATCCTGAGAGCTGCATCTACGTTTGGAAAAGTATCTGCCCAAGAGAATTCGTGAAGTTTTTGCAGCGTGTCTTGAAGGGTCTCCGATTCACTTTCAGAAAATAATACATCTGATTGAAATTTCAGTGATTCTAATTCGCGTAAAAATTCTAATGCATTTATATCGCGTTCGTATTCATTTGCTAAATCTCTGGCATGCTTTTTTAGGGTTTCGACGTCATTGTGTTTCAAGTTAGCAATTGATAAAAAATTAAAATCCTTTGCAATTGTATTCATTTTTTCGAACCTCCATTTTAAATCGACTAATAATGAATCTATCGCCTGAAATATTTGTGTCCTAAATTTTTCTTTGCTGTGTAAATTGTACCCTTCATCAGTGCTCTCGTCCAGATCTTGCCGTTTAATTCGTCTTTTTCTTTTTTCCGGAAAGTGGTCGTCAATATATATTTCTTGTGCCAGATCTTGGGCATCATTGAAATATTTTTCAAAAGATTCATTTCGTATTTCTTGGACCTGTTTTGTTAAACCTTCAATTATTTTTGAAGCAGTATCCAGTGTAATATCCTTGCTTTAGAGGGTTTTATTTATTCGATCTATAGCAGTTAAAATTCTGGACCAAATTTGCAAGAAGCAAAGAAACTTGAAATCGATGCTGTTTATCAAACATTGTGCACCAGAGGTAGTCTCTGCCTAATGTATGTATGTAGAGCACCCACTACTCCTTTAAGCTGGTGATGTAAAGCATTTACCGCTTTGGCTTTGGAAGACCACCTAGTATCCGCATGACATTTTAAAGTTATTTGAATCTTCTCCAATAAAATATTCCAACGTATTGTTGATCCAGAAAAAAAAGTAAATATTCTCTGAACGGTCCCAAAAAAAGTTGTTATGCCCGGTGTAACGACTATGTGCTGCACATGGCACAAATCAAGCATATTTATTAATTTCTTTAATTTTTGCTTGTACGCCGTTGTATTTCCCGCTCATATTGCTACCGTTATCTTAGCCTTCTCCTCGAATATCGGAAATATCTAATTCATCCGCTTCTATCTTGTCCAGAATTTCTTTTGATAAAACCTCGCCTGTTTTCTGGTATGAATGTATAAAATCAATAAATCGTTCTTCAATAGTAACTACTCCGTTGGTAACTTTTACATATCTTATAATTTGAGACATCTGCTCGTTATGTGCAAGGTCCAGAGTGCGGTCAAAAAGAATTGAATAATATTTGGCTGCTTTTACTTCCGCAATAATATGTTTTTTAACAGCACCACTCATTAAACAAATAATTCTGTATCAGCGGAGAAATATATGATAACTGTCCCTTTTTGTGTGTTTCTATGTGCACTTAAAAAAACTCCTGAACCGGACTCTCCCAATTTTTTATTGTGTCCCCTCAATGCTAAATTGTTTTCAGCGTAAAAAAGAACAATACTAATATGTATATTTAAAATATGTCTCCACTTCATTTTTTCCCGTTGTATAGCTGTTTGGAGTGCATTATCTATGGAAGAGGGAGATTTAATCATCATTTCCATGGGAAGTATTTGAGGCTTCATTGTCGTCATCCTGAACAATCGGATTATTTCGGTTATCATCCAGACATAGATTAAATGTTTCCGATACTTCCTGCGACGTAGATGGAATATTTGTATAGTCAATATCTGTTTTCTCGCTATTAGATGTCAGATGGTCACTAGTTTTAGTCCATTTAAGTAATGTGTCGGCCATTTTTTTACTATTGGCTTCTTTTATTCTTTTTCGTTTCCGAAACTCCGCGACAGATGGTTGATGACATTTTTGACAAAACCTTGGTTTATTTATAATAAAGCAAGAACGCATTTTTTTTACCTACTTTGCACCGCATAAAAATAAACTAACTACCTTATATTCGGAGTTAAAAAAAATTAGGATATGTCTGACTTCGATAAAATATCTATTTCAACAAAAATGTTACCGTCAAATAATAAAAGTTGTATTGAAGTTCCACGCAAATAATAGCAACTTAACGATAAACTTTTCTTAATAAATCTGTGAAATCGGCTATTAACCTGTTAACTAAACGCGAACAATGTAAAAATTCGCCCTTTTTTAATGCGAATTTAGATAAGTTTTATTAATTTAATAATACTTATTTCTATTAAAAATAAGAAATAATGATGCAGTACTTACCAACTTATATAGAGCTTGTATTTCGTAATTTTCAACTAAATTTAACAAATTTAACTTCCAAACACTAACCCGTCTGATTCTGATTCCACCAATAAAAAAGGATTTTAACTTCATGTTTTAAAGCTAATCAGACAATACCTCCCATTGAGCTCTATTGTAGCTATACCAGCGATTAAATGCGTAAAAAAAATAGATAATAAATTTGTACTTTAACTTTAGTTGCGAAAAGCGAACCGATTGTTGTTTGTTTTCAAAGTGAAGTATATTTTTGTAATTGACACATTGACAGAGTATTTTGTCACTGGAAAACGCCTATAAAATTAGGGATGTGCGATCTAGATCGATATTTTAATATTTTATGTAGTGTTCGGTGATATCGATTTTAAATTATGTTGAGTTTCTGTTGCAAAATAAAAGAAATATTTGCTGCGCCCTGGTGCGGGGGCACCACCTGCACCACCCTAGTTACGCCACTGGCTGAAAGATGGTGAAATATTGGCAGGAGTTGACAGAAGTTTGTATTAAACAAATAAAAAAAGACCTAAGTTCGACTGCAATCCAATATTTTATAAAATTGCAAAGTAAAGTGATGTATGAGTTTTTCATATATACATAGTTTAATTAAAATTACGATATATTGGATTCATTATATACAATCACAGGCAAGAAGATTTAAAAATATTCATATTAAGTATATGAGAGCTAAGGAAGAATATTTTTGTTATGACAGCATACCCTTTTTGCTGTCATAACAAAAATATTTTTTCAAATTTCAATACTAGAACTCACAGATTGTGAAATTCGAAATTCGGTGCCTCGGTCTTTGTAAACCTATAGCCCGATTTTGACAAATTTTGAGAATAAGATTAAATATATCAGAGATACTACTTGTGCAGCGCTTTATCCCGATCAATTTTTTGGTGTTTGATTTATTTACTGGATGTGAAAGAGTCAAATAAAATTTAAATCTGTGGGCGTGGTTGTGATCCAATTTTGACAGTGTATAATAAAGTGCTTTGGAGTTCGTTTCAGTGGTTTGGACGTCGTGCATGGCGTCTACGCTTTCAGCGAAGTTTAGATGTGACAACTCTAATACTTCATCTAGTCCCTTGAACTGCGAATCTTCTTTATATCGAAGTCAAGTTCTAAATAAGGCCGGGTATAAGGAGAGAGAGAGAGAGAGACAGAGCGTTCCAGTGTCTCTCTTATACCTACTTTCCTACTCTTTTTACATGTGTAGTGATGCCCATACGGATCGCATGTACTGTCAATAAGTTGTGACTTGTAACTAGGCCAACAACCGTCATGCAAACTTTTCGAAACTATGTGAAGAGAAAGCTTGAGAGTTTTTTTCGGCTCCCTTGCACATGCCTCTAAGGCATTTCAGTTCACCATGATCCGTCTGCCAGACCTTTCAGAAATTTCGTTGTGTATCGTTTTTGATGATTTGCGAAGTCCTGCACTGGTTCCATAGTCAAACGGATGGCACTTTTACCGGGAGGCCCTTGTGGCCTGGAGCCCAATATATGTATATAAAGCCGTGATTATTGCTATAATTGCCGCTTAGCTATCGACGTACATATTATATATGTACATATATTGATATTCCTTTTGCCATTTCCTGCATATTTCGATAGCCTGAGATCTAGTTAAGCATAATAGATTCCGGCGCCCACTCCATTAGCCAATTTTGATCCGTGCGTGTATATGTTAAGAGTTCTGCTGGTTGTTCGCGTGCCCTCGCGCTATCCACTCTATTTTGGCGTGACTGAAAACCTTCTCTTGAGGATAAAGAGTGAGGATAAGTAGCCCATTTGATCGACCAACCCCCTGCCAATCGAGCTATATCCGAACGTTCTTTGATTCCTACAAGTTGCGAGAGTATAACATTTTCGGTTACCACCGAACTTAGACCTTCCTTACTTGTTTACAATTGTTAAATACAGAATATATAAAAAATAAAACATGTAAATAACTTGTTAAAAAGTTGTTCACGATAAATTTTAGTTATAGGGTGTGTTATGTGCGTGTGGTTGCACTTTTCACTAAAATAAGTATTAAACTATAAGTTTATTATTTGAAATTGGTTTAAACATGAAGTAAAGTGGTTGTTTCTCAAAAAAAAAAAAACTGTCTAACTTAAGGGGATAGGGGTAGTCAGAATTTTTAAAAAATTATTTTTTTGGATTTTCGTTAAGTGTAATATCTTAGAAATATTCTCTGAAAATTTCACGTTGATCCGCTAATTAGGTTTTGAGTTATTCGACCAATAACAAAGAGAGCTCGGGCACTTCAAAGCGCTGGTGTGAAACTTTAAACGTGTTTTTCTCAAAACTATGTTTTTTGAACTGGTGACAACTGTAACTCGAAAACCGCTTAGTAGATTTTAATAAAATTTATACAGCTTTTAGAATACATAATAAACTCGGGCCTGATCGAAGGATTTTTTTTTTAAATTTCGATTTTTTAAGACCAATTAACTGTTGATTTTTTCCCAAAAATTTAGACAAAAATTTCCTGAGGCCGCCATGTTGTTCATTTTGAAACAAAAACATCCTTCGTTCAGGCCCGAGTTTATCTATTTATAAAACTAATTTCTTTGTCCGATTGATTTTAGATGAATCTCCAAGGACTTATGGTTGTCACCGCAAGTACCTTTTTTTGGAACTGGCTCAACACAAACAACTATCACTTTGGAAATAAATTTTTTTTTTGAAATTTTCGTGACTTCAAGTCAACACATTCTATAATAATGCCATATTACTACTTTTGTAAAATAACACGATTTAATAGAAAAAAAACTGAAAATTCTAATTTTTTCGTGCCTCTGACTACCCCTAACTCCTTAAGATAATATGAACCTTAGTTTTGCACTCTGTAAAGTGCGTGGAATTTTTTCGCCGAAACGCGAAATCATAGGGATGTGTGCATATGCGTAAGAGGAAAGGGCGAATTGAGATTTTTAGTAAGGTCGCCTGCTGCTGGGCGGGGCTTGCGCGTTAGAAGGAAACTTGTTCAAAAGGCAGGTGAAACTGAATGTTATTTGTGTATATACATATGTATTTGCTTTCTCTTTGTGCATATTCAGTCGGCAAATCACTATTTACAAAGGAGGAATTTAATTAAAATCTTGCGGTAAGTGATTCCATTGTAATATTTAACGATATATGTATGTATATAATGTGTCTACGCAGGGAAAAATACTTGGGATCTATAACTGTTTCATATACGTGCATAAAAGCTCTTATCTGAGGAAAAATATGTAAGAATTCACTCTGATTACTAAAGTCCTCGAAATTCTTTCAGTGTTGAAATTGAGTATAGTTATTCTGCCTGGTAAGCTGAAAATCTATTTTCAATCCTGACCTTGTTTATCGACCTGTTTGGTTGTCATTATTCGAGGCTCCCGGTGGACATCATTTAGGAAGCACACAGTTCGTTATATAATTGTGCTTAATTTAAATTGTGCCTTTGCGGTGTGGGGTTTTACCCTGGCCTTGGAATCCGTCCCTTTAAATTTCGTTGAAAACAAAGACTACCAAGCCTCGGATTCGTCGTTTAGAAAAAACTTATCTGCAGGGGATACTTAAAGTTCTTGGGAATATTTTTTGGAAAATTAAGAATCCGTGCTGGGAGGAAGTAAGTTTCGTAAAAAATACTTGCAAGGCCACGAATAATGGTACTTGGATTGCTGGAGTCTGCTGGTCCGCTGTGATGCCCAGAACTCCTAGGTGGGGCAAAAAATAGTAAGACTTTTTAATTTAAAATTTCGCGCGAACCCATTCGTCGAAATATTTTTCTTCTAAGTTTGTATGACTGTCAGTGACATCAGTGCATTCGGCGATTTTTACGATGAGTGAAATTATTCAACAAAGAGGTTCTTTTGAATTTTGTGTGCGGAATCAAATTTCTGGTGCCGAAACGTTCAGAATGCTGGAAAAGGCCTTCGGAGATAATTGTTTGTCGCGAGCAAGTGTTTTTGATTGGTACAAATAATTCAAAGAGGGTCGAGAACGCGTTGACGACGAACGACGTCCAGAATGGCCATCAGTATTAACTGATCATCAACACGTCAATAAAATAAAGGAATAGGTCCTTGAGAATCGACGATTAACTGTCAGAGATCGCTGCCAGAGCGTTGAAATATCGGAAGGATCGGTGAAAACCGTTTCCAAAACCGGGTCCAAAAAAAGTGAGAGAACGATTGGTTCCAAAATCACAAAAAAATTTTGAAAACTAGCGTCGCGTTAACGTCTGTGAAACAATGTTTTGCGATAATCAGGATGTCACGAAACGTATTATTACAGACGCTTACGACCAGAAACACGATCAACCGGCCCAATATCGCGACAAAGGTGAACCGAAGCCGAAAAAAGTACGTCAAAGCAGTTAAAAAACAAGGTTATGTTGACAATTTGCTCTGATTATCGAATTGTGGTGAACTCTGAATTCCTTTCGACCGGCTAAACTGTCAACAAGGAATACTATATGAGTTTAAGTGTCGATTCAGTGAAACTGAGCGTTAATATCAATTTCAACAAAACGAGTATGCCAACGGAGATGCTTAATACTTAGTCTGGCGAAAGCAGAAGAGTGGAGGAGAAAGTGTCTAGACGTTTCCAGGCTTCGCAGCCCACATTTCCTGGTTGCTAACCAAAACTGTTTGAAATCACGAAGCTCATAGATCCAATGGCTGAATGCACGTTTCTATCCTGATGGAATTTGGGTATGGGTCCCTTTTATTGTAATCTTATCAGTTTTACAATTTCCGGCGACTCCGCTGAGAAGTATAATATGCAATTAGTTTGATGCTATTGGCGGTACTTGATTAAGTTTGGGCTCACTGTCAGCGATCTAGCAGCTCTGCTTTCGTAGTGGATGCATATCTGTCTACAATAAGCCGCAGTTTGGAGAAGTCATCTGCTGCTATCTTGCTATAGCGTTTTTCAATAGGTCACTATAAAAGTAGACCGATGGGTCTTCAGTAAGGTTTCCCATTTCCTCATGGGAAGATGTCCGATCTAAAAACGAGTCGAAATTATTCAAATTTACTACTGAAATTCGGAGTCAGTGGCCTCAACTTTAAGTGCTTGTTTTAAATAAGAGCGCTACAAAGGTTTTCTTTTTAAAATTTAACAAAAACGGTTTGGGATATCAGTGAAACTCTTTATTCCTGTGAAAGTACATTCGCACGTACTCCATGAGTCACCATTGCATCCCGAAAAATATACGGTTTGGTGCGGTCTATGGGCCGGCGGCGTTATTGGGCCGTACTTTTTCCATGAAGATCAAGACCGGCACGAATCGCTACCGCTCAATGATAACCGAATATTTTTGGCACTAATTGGATGATATGGACTTGGACAATATGTGGTTCCAATAGGATGGCGCCACAAGTCACACAACGAATGTCACAATCGGTTTATTGAAAATCAAGTTTGAGGAACGTGTTATCTCACGAAATGGCCCAGTTAATTGGTCGGCTCGGTCATCCGATATGACGCCGTTAGACTATTTCCTGTGGGGCTACGTCAAGTTTATGGTCTATGCCAACAAGCCAGCGACGATTGATGAACTTCGTATGAATATCGAAGGTGAAATTGCAGCAGTATTGACCGCTTGAAAGCCGTCGAAAATTGAGTTCAAATCCTTGAGGTTCCCAAATGCTTTTATTTTCTACAACAATTTTTATACTCTCACAACAAAGTTGCTAAGGAGAGTATTATAGTTTTGTTCACATAACGGTTGTTTCCAAGTCTTAAAACTAAAAGAGTCAGATATAGGGTTATATATACCAAAGTGATCAGAGCGACGGGTAGAGTTGAAATCCGGATGTCTGTCCGTCCGTCCGTCCGTCCGTGCAAGCTGTAACTTGAGTAAAGATTGAGATATCATGATGAAACGTGGTACACGTATTTCTTGGCTCCATAAGAAGGTTAAGTTCGAAGATGGGCAAAATCGGCTCACTGCCACGCCCACAAAATGGCGAAAACCGAAAACCTATAAAGTGTCATAACTAAGCCATAAATAAAGATATTAAAGTGAAAGGGAAGTGGCACAAAAGATCGCATTAGGGAGTGGCATATTTCGACGTAATTTTTTTGGAAATGTTGGCGTGACCCCGCCCCCTACTAAGCTTTTTGTACATATCTCGGAAACTACTATAGCTATGTCAACCAAACTCTATAGAGTCGTTTCCTTCAGGCATTTCCATATACAGTTCAAAAATTGGATAGTAACCACGCCCACCTCCCATACAAAGGTTATGTTGAAAATCACTAAAAGTGCGTTAACCGACTAACAAAAAACGTCAGAAACACTAAATTTTACGAAAGAAGTGGCAGAAGGAAGCTGTACCCAGGATTTTCTTAAAAATTGAAAATGGGCGTGGCGTCGCTCACTTATAGACCAAAAACCATATCTCAGGAACTACTCTACCGATTTCAATGAAATTCGGTACATAATATTTTCTTAGCACCCTGATGATATGTACGAAATATGGGTGAAATCGGTTCACAACCACGCCTTCTTCCAATATAACGCTATTTTGAATTCCACCTGATGCCTTCTCTGTATGATACGAGTATATACATTAGGAACCAATGATGATAGCGGAATAAAACTTTACAAAAATACGGTATTTGAAAAAAGTGTAAATGACGGATAATGAAATCTCGATTATCACTTTATCATGCGAGAGTATAAAATGTTCGGTGACACCCGAACTTAGCCCTTCCTTGCTTGTTATAACTAGTTCCTGTCATACTTAGTTCTAGCATACATGTTTTAGCACAACTAGTTTGGTTGAATGTAATTTCCATTAATGCAAAGATAAGATTCTTATACAAACATTTAAATTTGCCAAATCAAAGCGACTGGTTTCGTAAGGTTTCTCCTCGGTCACCTTTTACCTTTGCTATTACTTTACTTCGCATAAAATCAATCGACTGCAAACCGCAATACTGGGTTGTTGTTTGTTTTTTTGTAGACGTGAGTATTACATTAGGACAAAATCACTTGGATAATGAAAATTAATTACTCCAAGGAGGCAACGGAAAACGAAACAACTCAAAGGCTGTGATTTGTTAGAAAGAATACTTAAAAGAAAACTTTCGAAGAGAAATAATAAATGAAATTGCGGCGGAGGGAAAGCAATTGCGGCTAGATGAAAGGTTAAAAGATTCGAAATAACTGAAATGTCAATTCAAAGTTAGTAAAAAGAAAAGGTGAAATAATGACTTGAAAATAATTACACGTGGCTTTTAATCAGAATACTTTTTATTGTTTGCAGATTGTACATTCATACAAATGTAAGTACATATATACATATATGTATGTATGTGGAGCGATAGACGACTTCCTATTTTTTGAATTATGTAGAATGGAAAGCAAACCGAACGATTAACGTTTGAGGAAATGTTGGAGCTTAAATGCAAAGTTTTATCTCGTTACATACATTTTTTTCTTGATTTCTTAAAACTATGTTATATAGAAAGAAGGCGTGGTTGTCGTTTGATTGATTCAAAGTTGACAGCGTCTCCTATAAAGATATCTTGTAGTTTTTAAGTCAGTCTATCAGTTTTTAAGAAACCCGTTATATGAAGAGTAGGCAGTGATATCGATTTCGCCCAATTCCACACTGTCTTTAGAAGGGTTTAAAAGACTTGTTTTGTGTATATTTGGGTGATCTTCATTGGTTTGGAATATATATACATTGAACTTATTAGGAGGCGGTGACAAGCCCCCTTTGTAAAGATTTTCAAACCCCATTTGCCACCTTTGTTATGATTCGATGCGCGTTTTCGATTAATGGCGTGGCAGTGACAGTTATAATCCTGGAGAATGTCTGTCTGTCTGTCCGTTCGTCCGTCCATCTGTGCAAGCCGTAACTTGAGTAAAAATTGAGATATCTTAATGAAACTTGGTATGCACGTTCCTTGGCGTAAGTAAGTACAGGTTCGTCTGTGAATTATTTTAAGGGGTTACGTGGGTTTACGGGTATCAAAATATCGATTTTTTTATTGTCTTATTGAATTCTAAAACATCTCTAGACTATTTCCTTAAATTTCAAAGTTTTCCACGAATGTCTGAGTGATAGTTCCTGAGATACAGCCTTGAGAACTTGTGCGATCGAGCCTAGCTAAGCTAAGTGCGCCGTCTTTAAACGCGTTTTTCTCGAAACTGTGCTTTTGAAGTGGGTTGGCAAGATTTCTCGAGAAGTACTCAACCGATTTTCATGAAATTTTACACAGGTCTTTGAGATACAATACCTAAAGACTTGGATGAGGGATTTTTTTTCGATAACAACTATGTAAAAAATATTGCGAAATTTTCATTTTCTTTTTTAAATGAATAAAATCGGGTTAAAACTCGCTCTTGACCCCATATAACTAACAAGCATTATGTGTCTGAAGGTACTTTTCTGGCTTTAATCCTTGCAAGTTGCAAGAGTATGGCATGTTCGGCTATACCCGAACTTAGGTCTTCTTTCTAGTTATTTTTAATAAAGAAAATCGATCTTTTATGAAAAAGTGTATCTCGATTTTGATCGGTTTCCTTACAAGAAGTGGATTGTGTTTGGACGGTTAGTATGCAAGTTATATGAGGGTTGCTTATGTATTTCGGGAATAGAGAACAAAAAATATATTTATCATCGAATATGTCTTAACTGTTTTCAAAGTATTCTCTATTAAGATTTATACAGCTTTGAATATGTTTAAGCTTATTTTTGAAGCGCATTTGCCACTCTGATTGAGGTATCTCCAAAACGTGCATTCTGAACACAATAACGAGGACATCTTAGTTTATCTTTTACATTCGGCGTTAAGTCACGACTACACGGTGGATGATTCATCAACTAGATGTTTTCAGTGTTCAAAAAAGCAGTTGCTTAAGTGGATGTGTGAGAGCTTGCATTGTAGTAATGAAGGGTGATCCGTCTAATGCGTTTGCTTTTCCTGATTTTATGAAAGACAACTGGCAAAGAAATGGTTGGGTGCCACTCAGAATGCGGCATGTCGAACAACTTTTGTTGGATTTGTCTCATCTGGAAACACATATTCGGGATAGTACGCCTAAGTCCGCGCTCTATCACCTGCCGCGATGTCATAGTCATCATATTGAAAATATTCTGCTCCCACTATTGTCTCAATATCACAATAGAAAACATGATGATGTTGTAATATCAGTTTTCGCATAGCATAAATAGTTTTCCGATCAACAACAACTGATTTTGGACGACCTTCACGAAATTCGTCTTGAAGTTATCTGTGACCTGGAGTGAATTCACCATATCAGCGATAAACACTAATCTTTTATGGAGTTTCATTGCTAAAATTTGAATTAAGTTCATCGACGCACTATTGCTGAGATAATAAACGACGAATGGTGTAAAAAATAATCATCATTGGAAAAATATACATAAATCAAATGTATCAAAATTTACGATAAAGTTGTGAGTTATCAGATTGCAACACTAGGTGTGTCAAATTCCGAAATATAAAAGGCAACCTCGTATGGTCTACATATAAAAATAGATATATACATATGTAGATATATTCGGCGATTGTCTTTTAAAATAGTCCGTGGCAAAATCCGTTGTTAAATGAAAAAGTATTTGATATTGATCAATCAGTTAGTATGGTAAGATGCCTCTCCTATAGTGATATTATACCATTAATATTCCGTGCTGAAGCACTTATTGATTAAGAAATCAATTAATTTTTATTAGTAGGTATTAATATTTAAAATTCGTTTATTATGATTAACTGTATCAAATCGAAGTTTTGTATCATTATGTTCGGCATTTTATGTGTTTTCGATTACAGCATTTTGTAGGCGCGACAGTGCTCTGAGTCCGCTCAACCTGCAATACCGACCTTTTTATGGTACCAATGAACGGATGGAGTCATGTGTAGAAGTTCACGCAAGAGAAAAAAGTTTCTGATTGTTATGCACTTGGGAGTGGCAAGAAACGATTCTTTTACATCCGACTTCCGGTCCTAGACCAAGTTTCTTCTGGGCCGCCACGTAAAAACCACTAGCAAAGGAAAATAGAAAATAGGCTCGGATGAGAGAATAACGGTTTCATGACATACTCCTGGAATGTCCGGTCCCTTCATTGGGAAGGCACCGCTGTCCATCTGGTTTATGTCCTCATTAGAGTGAAGGCTGACGTAGGATTGGACAAGGACTGAGGCGAGTAGGTCCTTGTGGCATTTACTACAGTGGGCATATAAAGGAGCGCAAATTCAGTGTGGGATTCTTGGTGGGAGGGAGACTCCGTCGCCGAGTACTGTCATTCACCTCGGTGGATGAACGATGTCAAAATTGTGCTTGGCGACTTTAACGCAAGGGTGGGCAAAGAAGGTATCTTTGGCACAACAGTCGGTAAATTCAGCCTCCACGAGGAAACATCCCCAAATGGGTTGAGGCTGATCGACTTCGCTGGGGCCCAAAATATGGTTATCTGTAGATTCCAGCATAGAAAAATTCATCAAGCCACCTGGCTGCCTCCGGATCGAAAACCTACCAACCAGATTGATCATGCTGTGATAGACAGGAGACACATGTCCAGTGTTTTTGACGTGCGTACGCTCCGAGGTCCTAACATCGGCTCGGACCATTATCTTGTTGCAGCCAAGATACGCACCCGCATCTGTGTAAAAAAAAACACACGTCAACAAACACATGGAAGGTTCGATGTCGAGCAGTTGTAATCACAACAGACAACCGAACGATTTTCTACTCGACTTGAACTTCTGCTCTCCGAAAGAATTAATTAACAACAGGGGTAATACTCGAAAATTCTACGAAAAGATGCGGTGCCTAACAGAAGGTTTCAAGACCGGAGCATACTCTTGTAGAACCCCAGAGTTGATCTAGTGACTGCTCGATGACGATGGAGCAGACGTTCCATTGCCCTACTATGAAGGAGTTCGAATAGCAATTACTCATCTGAAAAACAACAAAGCGGCGTGGGCCGATGGATTGCAGGCCGAGCTATTCAAACACGGTGGCGAAGAACTGATAAGGAGCTTGCATCAGCTTCTTTGTAAAAATTGTCGGACGAAAGCATGTGCTCTGCCCAATCCACAAAAAGGGACACCCCATTATCTGCGCTTACTACCATGGGATAAGCATCCTCAACATCGCGTACACGTTCTATCGAGAATATTATGTGAAAGAATAAAGCCCACCATCAACAAACTGATTGGACCTTATTAGTGTGGTTTTAGATCTGGAAAATCCACAATTGGATAGATGTTCACCATGAGCCAAATCTTGGAAAATACCCGTGAAAAGAGAACCAGCGTACATCACATCTTTGTCGATTTCAAAGCTGCTTTTGACAGCACGAAAAGGAGCTGCTTTTATGCCGCGATGTCAAAACTAAACGGCTGTGTAAACTGACGTTGAGCAATACCTAAATCTCCGTCAGAATCAGGAAGTACATCTCCGAGCTGTTCGATACCAAACGAGGTTTCAGACTAGACGACTCCCTGTCGTGCGACTTTTTCAACCTGTTGCTGGAGAAAATAATTCGAGTTGCAGAGCTTAATCAAGCAGGTACAATTTTCTCCAGACTGAATAAGGAAACGAAACAGGTGGGTTTGGTGGCGAACGAGGGCAAGGCGAAATATCTCCTGTTATCAAACAAACAGTCGTCGCACTCGCAACTTGGCTCTCACGCCACTGTTGACAGTCATAACTTTGAAGTCATAGATAATTTCGTCTATCTGGTCAATATCGAAATCCAACGCAGAATAGCTCTTTTCAACTGGTGCTACATCGGACTGAGTAGGCAATTGAGGAGTAAAGTCCTCTCTCGACGAATAAAAACCAAACTCTATAAGTCACTATTTATTCCCATCCTGCTATATAGTGCAGAGGCATGGACGATGACAACATCTGATGAGTCGACGTTACTAGTTTTCGAGGGAAAGGTTTTGCAGAAGATTTATGATTAGATTTGCGCATTGGCCAAGGCGAATTCCGCAGTCGATTAACGTTGAGCTGTACGAGATATACGACGCCATTGATTTACTTAGTTCAGCGAATTAAAAAACAACGGTTAGGCTGGCTAGATCGTGTTGTCCGTATGGACGAAAACACTCCAGTACCCGCCGGGGGAGCAGAGGAAGAGGAAGACCTCCACTCCGTTGGAAGGACCAAGTGGAGAAGGACCTGGCTAGGCTTGGAATCTCCAACTGGCGCCACCTAACGAAAAGAAGAATCGACTGGCGCGCTGTTGTTAACTCGGCTATAATCGCGTAAGCGGTGTCTACGCGAGTAAAGAAGATGAAAAATACATAAACGATTAGTGTTAAGTATTATAAACAACCGTTTCATGAACAAAGTGTTATTCTTTGTAGCAACATGTTACGAGAGTATGAAAATAAATATGAATGAAGAAATAAAGAGAGCTTGTAAATATGGTACTCGTAGCTGTTCAGGGTTTAGGTCATGACTGGTTCAAGATAACACGTTGAACGTAATCGATATTTTTAAAATATAATGGTGATTCAATTTCCAATTTAGTTCAGAAAACTTTTTATTGAATTTACTGTATTGGTTTTGCATAATTTGCGGTCCAGATACTGACTTTAAGAAACTATCTAGAGCATGAGTATAGAGATAAAGGTGTGTGTTTCAGTTAAATATTTTTTAGTCCTACGAACTTACATACTCTACATATATGGAAAATTGAAAAGTTCAAATCAATTGACTGTCCCAGAGTCCTCGCTCTAAGGTAATGCTAAATAATCTCAACACTCTTGAGTATAAATGCATAAAATTAAATTGAAAAAGTTTTAACCTAAAAATTCACAGTTAGCTTAATGCATTTTGAAACTCACGTCTGTATGTATGGGGAGGGTCTGCTCATTTTGGATGGTAGTAAATCATGAAAAACCTGCTAAATAAAAAATATGCTTATGTGTTCGTTTACTTTATTTCAACAAGAAGTGCGTTGCAAATGACAGCATTGAACACAAATTCTAGCATACATACATACATAAATCCATAGCCATATTTGTGGTCTTTACCATGCAAATTAAAAATCGGATTTGTCCACAAATTTGAATATCCAAAAGCACATTGATGAAGGAGCAATCTAAGTGAACTAGCCAAGAAAGTATTTAAGAAGTTTGGAAGAAATAGAAGCGACAATAAATAAACCGCACAAAAGATGAATTTTAAAGGAAAGAAATCGATTAAGTGAAGAGGGTAGGGGGCCCTAAGTGTATGAAGGAGAGAGTTTTGAAGTCACCTGCATGGTGGTTGACGCCAAATCTCGCATTAAGCAACTTATTTTTGTGCGCTCTTTTATTTGCACTTTAAAGTACACTACAGAGTATTTTTGTTTGTTTGCACATCTCCCTTGAGAAATACCTTGGATTGTTAGCGAATAATTTACACTTTAGCCATCACTCATCGGTAAGAAAACGCAGCGCGACACAGAGTTATCATTAACAAAGTAGATTCAATGAATAAAATCCAATATAAATTCTCTTCAAAACTTTCACTTCGTTACACACAAATGAATAATGTGTGCCGACGAACGATCGAAAGTTTGGAAGGGAGCAATGCTCGAAGCGGTGGTCAAGTCAGATTTCCCGATGCGGCCTCGGTCTCGTGTCTGACAAGCGCTGATACTTTTAAAAAAGGTTTCCCTCGTTCTCCTCGGTGTCGCAAAGGGGGCCATAACCTACGGCTTCGATAAGGTAGTCCTTAGAATACTTCCGATGGAAGCCTGGGAAAATGACCCGTTGGCTCCATTGGGGAAGAATAGTACGAAATGGAGATCGGCTCGTCTTCAGTCTCGAGCGGTTGTTTGAAGAGCATCGGGTCGGTAAAGACGATGGTATGGAACGCTGCTGCAAAAGAGTTTGAAGTTAAAGATCCTTCAAATTAATGATAAATGAATGAAATGAAGAACCAGAGCTTGTTTGTTGGACAGAAACGACTTTAATATTTTTCTTTTATACAATTTCAGCAAGGAGGAGGTCACTGGTAAACTAGAACCATCTCCAGATTTGCTGAGGAAAGCTCTGGAAGCGGCCAAGCGCAGAAGAGTCGGCGTCATAATCAGAACGGATGCCAATTCACGGCACACTGTCTGGGGAAGCTAGGAATGAAATGGTGAGTCATTTTTGGAATTTGTATGTAGAGAAAACGTCTCTATTTGTAATAAGGCAAACTCCTCCACTTTGTGACTGCTATCAAAACGGAGATCCTTGACGATCCGAAAATCTATGGAGAAATTATTCACTTGATCTCGGAATGGAGGGTTCTAGACGACCATTCCTGCTCTGATCATAGATATATTAGGTTTAGTTAAGACGCGACGCACACAAAGTGCACAACTTATATGTAGAAACTTCAGAAATACTAATTGGGACTTGTATAGCAGGAAGCTTCGATCAGCTCTTTCATCCGCGCCCAACAAGGACGCGATCCTATTCGCGGGAGTCTCTTTAGCAAAGTCCGTAGGAGTTGCTTTAGCGACGGTAAGAGATTGTATCAGGCAGAATTGGCTGTATACAAATTCGAATGAGAGACATCCAAGAGATCCTTGTGAAGAGCCTTCTGCGGAAGTGTGGGGGTTGCTGCAAGTTCTCACGCTTTGGACACATCCTAGGGAAAAGTCCTACCCTACTGGGGTCTGGTTCACGGGCAGCTTTCGTTGGAACTACTCCTGGATGATCACTTTCCGTTGAATCATTACGCTGAAGAAGTTCTACTGAGTAACTTCAAAAAGCCTCCACACTCTTCTTCGACCTTTTGGATGAACGTCACTTTACCTGGGCACTGAATTCATTCGAAGCAGCGGCCGGTTATGGAGTCATGTAGTTGGTTGGTCCCACCTACGCGAACTGCGTTAGATTAGGTTTTGTGTCGAGGGCCTGGCGACTGAACGCTGAAATCCTTTCCTTCTTCAATTCTATCCCAGGAAACTTCTATCATTGCATCGGAGAGGCCACTCGTAGCGACTTTTTCTCTGCTCACATGTCTATGAGGGTTAGGTGGATAGGAATTAACTTTAGGCTACTGAAGCATACATAGTGGGCATTCAGTCCGACAGGAGGACGGCAAAACTGGTGCTGAGCTCATCAATTGTGCGCTTAAAGCTAGTCAAGGAGTGTCTATCTGTACGGCTCGTTTGGGTGCCTGGTCACCGCGAAATCGCTCACAACTGCAAAGCCGATGACCTAGCTAAGGGAACGGCACCGAGTTGGATCACCTTTTCTGGTGATTGACTGACATGTTACGGTAGTGGTTTTATTTAGGATGATGATTTTTAAATAAGTAAAAATGATTCTGAAGATAATGGTGATGAACACCAGATATTAATTTATAATAAAATTATCTTTGAATATAATAACTTTTTCATTTATTTTATAATTTTAACTAAAAAAAATTGTTATTATTTTATAATCAGCCCATCTTCAGCAGTTATTTTATTAAATTGGTGAGTATCAAGTTTTTTGATATACTATATTTCAGATAGTTCCGTTTGAATGTATATTTTTATACTATAACTGCACCGAAGCTAATATACTCTTCACAGTTGTATTTAGTTTAGTACCTATTTGTCCAGTTTGTATGGAAGCTATATGCTATAGTAATCCGATGTGAACAATTTTTTCGGAGATTACAATATTTCTATGAGCAAAAACTCATACCAAAATTTCGTGATGTATATTGTCAAATGAGGAATATCTAAACTGTTCTCTATCTTTGGCACCATGAACTTGGTGGAAAAACGAAAAATTATAATATATTGGGTGTTTTGGGGGCAGAGAAAGGGATGGGATGATTGTATTAAAAGTAGTAAAAAGTCAACTGCAGGTACTGTGCTTCAAATATTCTATTACTGGGGCTTATGCTTGGCGCGGTAAATTTAAAGTATGCAATCTCTCGTTAAGATCTGGTTCTCAGTGCCAATGACTGACCTTTTACCAAATGTATATACCTAAAATAAGGATTTTAAACATTGCTTGACCTTATACCATATTTTTCGATCAATATGTGAGGTTTCATTAAGAAAATGAGAGAGTACCATTTCTTAGAAAGGGTATGTCGTAATTGATAAAATCGCATAAATATTTCCCCCATCCCAAATTTACCCGATATAATTAATTATGACTTTGTTGATGACTTGAAACCATTTATATTGGTCTACAAGGTGCGTTCCAAAGTAAACAGGACTTAAAACAAACAGAGCAAATGGTTTTTCCGGCAAAATCAATTTATTTTATTTAAAATATTCCCCTTCTGCGTCAATGCAGCTTTTTGCACGGTCCAAAAATATGTCGAACGAGTGTTTTAGCTCGTTGGCCGGTATGGCCGCCAGTATGCCGGTGCAAGCCTTTTGAATGGCCTCTACGTCTGCATAACGCTTTCCTTTCATGGGCAAATGTATTTTTCCGAAAAGGAAGAAGTCGCACGGTGCCTTATCAGGTGAATACGAGAAGAGGTTAATGGTTAAAATGTGATTTTTGGTCAAATAATCGTCCTTCGAATGTTGGATTCTGAGCAATTTTTGGTCGTCAGTCAATTTGTGCGGAACAAACCGTATTGTTACACCTTAAGCCTAAATGTTCGGTCAAAATGCGATAAATCGATGTTTTCGAGATGTTCAATTCCATTTCCATGAATTTCAATGATTATTTCGGTTGATTTTTGATGAATTCACGCACAGTTTCGATGGAATTTCCGGTGGTCATGGATTTTTATGGGCCCACATGTTGATCGTCATTTATGTTCTCACGTGCACTTTGAAAACGTTGAAACCACTCGTGCACTCTGCTACGGAATAGGCAGACATAGCCATAAACTTGTTTCATCAGTTGAAACGTTGCGGTAAAACTTTCACCAATTTTAAAACAAAATTTAATGTTGGCTCTCTGTTCGAAGCTCATTTTCGCACCGATAACACAAACTTACTGACAATTAAAACGCAATAACTTCACTTCCAATCTATGAAATGTCATGAAATTCTCACTGGGAAATCAATAATATAAATAACAAGTAAGGAAGGGCTGGGTTCGGGTGTCACCGAACATTTTATACTCTCGCATGATAAAGTGATAATCGAGATTTCATTATCCGTCATTTACATATTTTTCAAATACCGTATTTGTGTAAAGTTTTATTCCGCTATCATCATTGGTTCCTAATGTACTATATATGTATTATACAGAGAAGGCATCAGATGGAATTCAAAATAGCGTTATATTGGAAGAAGGCGTGGTTGTGAACCGATTTCACCCATATTTCGTACATGTCATCAGGGTGTTAAGAAAATATTACATACCGAATTTTATTGAAATCTGTCGAGTAGTTCCCGAGATATGGTTTTTGGTCCATAAGTGGGCGACGCCACGCCCATTTGCAATTTTTAAAAAAAGCCTGGGTGCAGCTCTGCCATTTTATCCGTAAAATTTAGTGTTTCTGACGTTTTTTGTTAGTCCGTTAACGCACTTTTAGTGATTTTCAACATAACCTTTGTATGGGAGGTGGGCGTGGTTATTATCCGATTTCTTCCATTTTTGAACTGTATATGGAAATGCCTGAAGAAAACGACTCTGTAGAGTTTGGTTTACATAGCTATAGTAGTTTCCGAGATATGTACAAAAAACTTAGTAGGGAGCGGGGCCACGCCCACTTTTCAAAAAAAAATTACGTCCAAATATGCCATTCCCTAATGCGATCCTTTGTGCCAAATTTCATTTTAATATCTTTATTTATGGCTTAGTTATGACACTTTATAGGTTTTCGGCTTCCGCCATTTTGTGGGCGTGGCAGTGGGCCGATTTTGCCCATCTTCGAACTTCTTATGGAGCCAAGGAATACGTGTACCAAGTTTCATCATGATATCTCAATTTTTACTCAAGTTACAGCTTGCACGGACGGACGGACGGACAGACAGACATCCGGTTTTCGACTCTACTCGTCACCCTGATCACTTTGGTATATATAACCCTATATCTGACTCTTTTAGTTTTAGGACTTACAAACAACCGTTATGTGAACAAAACTGTAATACTCTCCTTAGCAACATTGTTGCGAGAGTATAAAAATAAAGGTAGCAGATTCTAACGCACCAGTCGACATATAGATGGCGCCACCAGGGGGCGCTAGATTCAAAAAGTCCTTGCATATCTGTGATTTTTCAATGTTTTCATAAATATAATATGGTTTAGCGCTGAATATGAATGAAATCTGTCTAAACCGTAATTTAAACACCTTATTTCTAATGTAATTATTTCCGTTTCACTGGTGGAATTTTCACTCACATTAATAATTATTAAAGTTATTTTACTGAGTTTTTATTAATGTACATATGTACATATGTAATTTGAGTTAATAAGGGTCACTTTAATACTAATATCTCGGAAATGGTGCTAAATAATGTAAGGAGACCAAGTGATTCTACGACTGTATAATAAAAGCTAAAAAGATACCAAATTACAATCATATCTTATCACGATTACGTTAAATAACACATATTGAATTCTTTCCAAACATTTTTTAAAATGAAGTTTTCCAATACCAGAAGGTATTTAATCGGCTTTGAGCCCTTTCTCGCATGTTTAATATAAAGTTTTGCCATCACCTGAAAATATTTTATCGACTTTGATCTTTGCAAGAGTATAAAATATTCGGTTGCATCCGAACTTAGCCTCCTTTAATTACTTAATTTATTATTACACTGGTCACACCATCAGCGTTTTTTCATAATTTCGTCTATCTGGGCATATATAACCCCCAGCCTATCTTCGTTTACACGTACTTACGTAATACTTTGGTCTATGTAGGTAATTTAGAAGAAAATTAAGTAAGAAACAAAAAACATAAAAATATTCCAGAGCTATTCGGACTATATGCCGACATGTGGCTAATCTTAATTCCAGTTTTAGGTCTGACTGGGTAAAGGATATGTTGTTAATCCGTTAGAGAAACGAAGCTGGTCCTTTTGATAAAAGTTATTTCCATAGTTATAGCTCCAAAAATATATATACATATGTAGCAATTAACACATTTTTTACTGCTATAGTAGAAACACAAAAAAACTCACCATGTTATTAATTGGTTTTGAATAAATCACTTAAACTCCTGCTGTCAAAATAATCGAGTCGATTTGTTGAAAACTAACACCGACCCGGGGGTAACATATTGAATTAAAATCGTTATGGTGTCAATATTTTCAAAAACAATAGGAAACAGCAATAACTAATGCAATAGAAAGCTTTTTATCAAGAACTAGTTTCAAAAATTCCCAGCAACGAGACCCACTGCGCTCAGCCGGGAACTCTTTCCCTCTTCCAGTGCTAATAATCACTTACACACGAAGGTGAACCCTTTTTCCAGTAACACCCGATGATTGTTCAAATGCATAAATAGCAAAACATGAGAAAGAGTGGCCGATCCGGAAGGACTGTGTGAGTCAATAGCCGAGGTGAGCAGATCAAAAACGGAACAAAATTGCAATTTTGTTTTTTTGTCGCCTCAAATGCGGTTGAACAATGGAACCGCAGCGGCGATAATGATATGCCTTGGTGTGCAGCCGCAACCACTGCTACCGTTCGTTTGGCAAGACAACCCCTTTCGTAAACGTGTTAATACGTCGCCGCGTGTATCAATCACAACAAAGTGTTCAAATTTGAATAGACCCATAACTACATAGTATGCTGCCCGCGTTTTTATAAATTTAGCAAAACAAACACTACCACCTTTTGACACCGTGTATATTTAAATTTCGGTAGAAGTACTCCACGTAAATATGTATAATATTTTACCACTATTTGATTTCGTTCGGTCTCCTTTTGGCATCGTGTGACATTTTTAAATTGGCGATTGTTCGCATTGCCTTATTTGCACCTTAAGTACGAGTGCTTAGAATCTTAAATAGCGAACAATATTGGGCGTCCTGTTGACGCCGTTGTGTTGGTGACAATTTAATGATAGGTTGTCGGAAACAGCTTTCAACAATGGTTGCTCTGGTCGACCTTTACTCTGATGCCAACACTTTGGCGTTCACATTATTTTGTTTTGTTGCTTTTGCTTTTGCTTTTGCTAACAACGCGGCAAAGAGTTTACGCCCACTTCCTTTTCACACTTTTTTGGTCCTTCGCTTTATTCGAAACAACACTAACATATTTTTTGTTGCGTTGCATTTTTACTAATTTCTTTACTCATACATATGTATCTATATACTTATGCACATATATATGTACATCTATGTTATTTGATCACATACACAGTGGAGAATAATTTGGGCATGCTCTCACCTATATGGTTTGTATTCATACTATACATACTGGAGCCCATCGTTATTTCAATATCCTATATATGTATGTATGTATATAAGGGTGGGTCAATAAAATAGAATGTGCGTTTTCGCTTATTACTCTGAAAAATTAGTTGATAGACACCTCTAACAAAGGCTGTCGGGATAATTGTATTTTTTTGTTATTATCAGATAAAAAAATGTGTATCTCGTTTTCATCTACTTGAAAAAATATTAAAATTCAATTCTGATTGTTTCAAAGACGAACTTTTTATCTTAGAAATTTTTTAATTCAATGAAAAAACAAAAATCATTTTAAATTGCAAAGTTCGCAATTTTATAGGAAATTTTCCGCTTTACATACATACGCATATGCCTTTTCACCTTCTCTTAGCTCGATTATTGCGAAAAAGTCATATCCGAAAAACATGTTAACGGCAAATGTATGAGGATGGCCCAATAAGTACCTACATAGCTTCACCTCTTGATGGCGCTGCTAACGCATGAGAGATTTACTGCAGTATATTTTTGTAGGCGACTTCTGCCACAATTTTAGCTCAAGGGGGTATTCTGGTCTAGAAATATAAAAAAAACGATTTTTTTTATATTTTCAAAGTTTAACTATTCAAGAATATGTGTGCAAGAGGATTTTTCAAAATTCAAATTATTTTCGGAGATATAAGCATTTTTCTGACCCGGCATCCAAACTGGTTCGGCCGGAACTAATCGAACAAAAGACTTTACGCGAAACTTTAAACGCGTTTTTCTCAAAACTGACTTTTTGGGAACGATACCCACGATTTCTCAGGTTCTACTGGGCCGATTTACTTAAAATTTTTATAGAGTCTTCTTTATAAGCTTGACTATGGTTGGAACTAGCCCCATCGCCAAATTTTTATTTTTATTATTTTTAAAAAATTCAAAATAGTCAGAAAAAGTGATCCAAAAAAAACTTTTTTTTTTCAGGCAGTCGCCATTTTGTGAAAAAAAATTTTCTCACTTTTCCGTAGTTCCGGCCATTGCGACATTATTCTAGATTAATAATCTTTTTTTGTTGGTTTCAGATAACTATTAGGGTTGAAATCATGGCTATGGTCACGTGGAAATTTTTAGAGACCCTCCACATCGTCAGCTCATAATTTTTGAAATTTTTTACTTTTTTTAGTTTTTAATTTTTTTCTGTACTCTTCTAAAATTAACAAATAACTAGTAAAAAAAATGGATACTAAAAATATTAATTCCTTTTATTTACGACACTTTAAAAATTACCTGAAATTCATGCTTCTAGACCAGAATACCCCCTGAATAAAACTTGTTCTGTTTTGACTTCGTGTGGTATAGGATGTAACAGCGAATTTTCGAAAAAAATGAAAAAAGTAATATAAAATAGTTCTTGTTTTTGAAAGGAAATTGCGTAGAACCATAATTACATCTAACTAGTAGTGTTCTTTAATGATGCTTCCACCTTGGATTTAGTCTGGCAATCAGTATTATTGTACACTTCGCGGTTTGATCGACATCCTCTCTAATATATATATTCAACACATGATTGTGATGCCAATAATAAATGTCCTATAAGACGTCAATATGGAGAGTGCGAATGTTGTGATAGATTTACTGAGTTTCCTTGAATGTAAACTTTATATGATAGTGTTCCATATAGTCATAGCTGGTGGGAGCACAAGGAGTAGACTAGTTCATAAACATTTTGCTTAATATAGTTTTCGATTGATAATAATATAGTAGCTATTAAATTAACTTAATATAACATAATACACGTACGATTAACCTTTAACGATAGAAGAAATATCTTCATTAGTCTAGATCAAATATTTCGAGAGAAGGTACCATCTTCTATAGGAGTGTACCATACAGCTGCTGGCGTATGCCGATGATATTGATATGAGGAAGACCTCCACTCCGTTGGAAGGACCAGGTGGAGAAGGACCTGGCTTCGCTTGGAATATCCAATTGGCGCCACGTAGCGAAAAGAAGAAACGATTGGCGCGCTGTTGTTAACTCGGCTATAATCACGTAAGCGGTGTCTATGCCAATTAAGAAGAAGAAGAAGTATAGATCAGTTTACCGCTATCCAACTTGATTAGTTCAGAGAGAATTTAATTTCTTCTCCACATTTTCTGTTCATCTACATCAACAAAGAGTACAGGATACTATTGGATAACAATCAACAAACTAAGGCATATACATACATATATTTCAAAATACAGGACGAATTTTTTTTCGGAAATACCCTCTAATTTCCTTTGCAAAGAATAGAGGGCGAGTTCGTAGATGATTATTGTCACACCCACAAAACGCCATTAATCGAAAGCGTATAAGATGTCTTAACTTAGCACGTAACTATTTTATAAACCTGTAATTAGTCAAACGGATTTGCAGTAGCAAGGGCACCCGAGGGCTAAAAACGGGGTGGTTCCGCCCTAAAATAGGTTTAATGTAAAACAACATAAATCACTAAGGCTACAATAACCAAATTCACTAAGGTCAAATTCTAAAAGAAACCTCGAGGAAATAGATGAAATATAATGAAATATAACGGTTCTGTTAAAAACTACTAAAAGTCACATAAATCACTAAATATTTAGATCGATTTGTAATTTTGTGTCTGCTGCTGAATTTAAATGCAACGGACACATAAAATTTTACTCCTGAAATCATAAGAGAGGGATTTATAGGAACCGCAGTTAAACTTTGACGGTGAGCTTGGCACTGCGCACATTTAGGTGAAAAAACATTATCTCGAGACCTGCTCGACCGATTTCAATAAAACTCGATAGTTTGCATTATTATGACATTTTTTATTACAATGCTTAAAATGGATAAAATAGGGTGAACACTTTCCTTAGCCGCCATATAACTAATATTCAGTCTTTTGAAATGTCCGGCTAAATTGACTCCATATATTTGTTTATATTATATAAGTACCTAACAATGAAAAACATGCAACTAGCGCGTTTATTTCTCCGCCCCCAATATGCCCCATATAATGATATCCGATTTTAAACAGTTTAGGTTAGTCAAAATGTGTGATATTTTAATTCATTAAGTGAACACATTTTCTTAAAAGTTATGAAATTATATTAATGCTTTGGCGCTTAGAATATGAAAAGAAGTAGAATACATATAATAATAAAACTAAGTGAGTCTATGATATTCAAAATGAGTTAATATGATGCCAATACCCTTCGCCGTTGATTGTTGTCAGTTGCAAGAGTATAAAATGTTCCAGTGCCGGATTAGCCACGTAGCAAGAGTAGCAAATACTACGGTCCCCGCGAATCGGGGGCCCCGTGCTCCAACTGACCGCAATGAAAAAACTATCAATTTAGATGGATCGTAAAATATCCCTGCATGCTTTAAACGCGAAGCGCTTAGGCTATGCTTCACTTCCACCTGAAAATCTAAAACTCGATTTCGTTACGTTAAATCGTAAAAATAAGTAGGCATTTTACGAACTTCCTAACTTTAATGTTCTAATGTTTGTTATAAATATTATAATCTATATATTTAGGCTAGTATCTATACTGGGAACATTTCTACTCTTCAAGCGCCCAGATTTTTATTTTTTAATTAAATAAATATTTTCATAAAATAAAATAAAAATAAAATCATTATCGAATATCACTAGATTTTTTATGCTTCATGGTTTGACGACGAGAAAATAAGTATTTTTTATCAAATTTTTACAATATTTTTATTGATATTCTTGTGACCTTCCATATTAGAAAAAAAACATTATTTTATATCATAAAACACAGTAATTAAAATGTTCTATCTAGTTATTTCTTTTCCCAAGCGGACGCTGACCTCTTTACAGCGCAAACATTTTTAGTTCAGCCCAGCCTTAAAACAAGATGTTTCAGAGTCTCAAGCCATGTTCTGCCATCTGGACCAGTGGAAAGATTTGTTAAGTTCTTGGACATGAAAGGTCATACTGCTGAACAACTCGCTCCAAGTTTACTAGATTTCTTGAGTGAGAGTGGCATTAATATCAAAGATTGTCGTGGGCAAAGCTATTATAATGCCAGCAACATGAGTGGGAAATACACTGGCTTACAAGCCTGAATTAAGAAAATAAATTAGTAAGCAGAATACATTCCCTGTCTTGCACAGTCATTAAATTTGGTTGCTAAGTGCGCTGCAGACTGCTGTACAGAAGCATTACTTATCTTCGATTTCATTGAGAACCTCTATACATTTGTTCTGCTTCTACCTATCGATGGGGTCGTCTTACGAGCGCACTTAAATATTGTACTTCAAAACTTCCGATTTTGTAACGGTTATCGGACACTAGGCACGAAGGCACTTTTATGTGGTTTTATCACTATTAAGCAAGTATTGGAAGACATTTTCAATAACGTGGATTAAAAAGCTGAGTGCCTTAAGGGGATATTCTACTCTAAAATTTTTAAAATTTCGATTTTTTTTTCATATATTTAAAGTTTAGACCCTTAAGAACACATTCTCGAAAGGATTTTTAAAGTAAAAATTATTTTAAGAGCTACTGTTACTTTAGTGACGCAGTACCTAGCCCGGTTCGGCCGTATTGAATTTTTTAAACTCGTTTTTCTCGAAACTACTTTTTTCTACACGGTACCGCCATTATCTCAAGTTCTGTACAACCGATTTACTTGAAATTTTGTGTGAACCTTCTTTATATAATAAAATTTTTGTTTTTAATATTTTAAAAAAATTCAGGAATTTAAAAAAAAGCGTAAAAAATAATTTTTTTTAGGCCGTCGCCATTTAAAAAAAAAATTTTCGTGTACTGATTAAGAATTTCTTTTGATTTTTTTTCAGACCACCAGGAGAGTCAGGATCAATGTCATTTTTTACACCTGTCTCTCCCCCCTCTAATTATTTTAATTTTTAATTTTTTTTTGTAAATTTTTTTTCCGTATTCTTAAGATATCAATAAAAACACCATAAAAAAAGGGATAGTAAAAATATTAATTGCCTTTTTTTACGACACTTTAAAAATTACCTGAAATTCATGCTTCTAGAGTAGAATACCCCCGTAATAAAGCTAACGGACTACTTTCAACGATGAATAAGTTAGAAACGGGAAAATGACAATTACGTGGAACAGAATCCTAGAAAGCTTGCAAGCGACTAGTGCTTCGATGCAGTCGTCTGATCAAGTCAATACAGGATACGCCCTTTATGAATCATTATATGGCTACGTCCAAGCAATTCGATCCACTTTTTCAGATATTGTGGCAAGAGCCAAAGATCTGACCTACTGTGAAGAATACCAGCAACAGACATCACGACGAATTAAGCGAAATACAAAGTACGGCCATTTCCGCGGCTCTACTGCACTAGACTTTCGAATTTGAGGTGTTTATTGTCATTATGGATAACGTACTGTCTTCTTTAACTAAACGTATGAAAGCATATCATAAAATTACTAGTGTTTTTCGACATTTCGACAGCTACAATTTCATACAACAGAAGAGAATTTGGAAAAATCCTTTAGTATGGTCAGTGCTTACTAAGGTGGGTCGATTCCGGACTTTTTTCGATTCGGGATTTCTAATAGTGCGGAAAAGTTGCCTTAGTACTTCCTGATTCCAATGCAACTTTTTGTTTTGAGATCGGATTGCATCTTCAACCCCAACTCCGGCCTTGAAATTTCGGAAATTCGCCTAAAATCGTGAAATTGTCTACCTAGCGCCTGAAATACGCATCCCATGGCAAAATGTATAAAACAAAAGTTATTTGTCACGTCATTTGCTACCGAAATGGTAGATGTGATCATGGCCGTAGGACGAACCGTTCCCGAGATACGAGCGAAATTACTAGTGTTTTTCGACATTTCGACAGTTAAAACTTCTTACAGCAGAAGAGATTTTGGAAAAATCCTCTAGTATGGCCAGTGCTTACGAAGATGATTTGGAGAACAGCCTAGGCGGCGAATTAGTGCAGTTCGCAGAGCTGCTAAAAACAAATGTGGCTACTGTTATTGACAGCAAGAAACAGGAGCCTCTGGAACAGCAATATTATAAACTTTTATTAAACAATTCTTTAGAATCGTGTTTCCCAAACTTAGAAATTGCTTTGCGAATTTACTTATCTCTCGTGATCACTAACTGCAGTGGCGAACGTTCTTTTTCAACTTCTTAATCATCTCACTTTGTTGAAAGTATTATCTCTAAAGTTGCCCATAATAAATCCAGAAAAGTTTATTTGTAACAATTTTGTTTTATTTAATACCCTAAACTTGAGAACCTATAGCAAACCAAGGGCTCCTTGACAGAATTTGCTACAGGCCCCGCGCTAGTTTAATCCGGCACTGCAATACCTGAACTTATTTCGCCGTTTATTGCTGCCAGTTGGAAGAGTATAAAATGTTCGAATACCACCCGACCTTAGTCCTTCCTAACTTGTTTTTTATAGATTTGCTATTATCATAGTGGATAATTTGGTGGTTTCAAAATGAATCTATGGCTTGTAAAGATCGCACTTCGCCTTTGCTTGTTTTTATATTTTATGATTTCAAATCCATGTGTACATGTGTAGGAATGCAGTTAAGTATTTAGTTTTGCCAATTTTGAGAAGAAAAAAGGAAAAAAAGTATGTTAACACCACAAAGGAATGTCACTCCCTTTGTTCTTTAATTATTCATTAGCAAATTAGTCGGAAATGAAAATGAAAGAAAATTGTATCTTTTCTTTAAAAAGTTATTGTTTTGATAAATTTCTGAGACCAAATGTTATTTATCGATAAGCGTTTTGTTACTCTTTTTGTTCAATTGCGTTGCACCAGCCTCACGTAATTGTAACTACCCTACAGGTTTGCACATGCCCATGAGCAAGGTGACAATTTTTACGGAAATGTCTGAAAACCATAAATAAATGCATTGTACATACATACAAACATATATACTTAATTCAAGTAAATGTGAAGCCATTGTTCCGTATGATCTGCGTGTGAATACTGAGGAAGCCCTAAGCAGAGCCGGACTTGTGCATAGATATGTTTTTTTTTTTTTGTATGCATGTGTGTGGATGAAAAGCGGAAGGAACTGATTTGTGTGATCATTGCGGTTGCGTAGAACACATGTAATGATTTGGATTTTGCGTACAAATTTTGTTTGCATTGAGATTATTTCATAAAGATTGTAAGAGGAAGGAGCGAGAGGGGTTTTTAAGTCTTCTGAAGAATGGTGCATATTCTTGCATAGTTTAGATTTAATTACATATTGCACCAATGTAATTTTAATTTTTTAACACTCAGTGAGAACAAATTTATTGATAAATCACTATTTTTTGAAATCATGGCTTATATCATAATTGTGAAGTGAGAATTTACTTGCCTACACTAGGTATACAAGGTTAGAAATGCAATTATTATAAGTAAGGTAACCATTATACTTTAAGGGGTTAACTTCTACGAAACGTAATACACAAGGCACAATTATGAGAGAATAATTTTAATGGAAGGAATCATAAGCAAGTGCATCCTTTCGAAGATAGTGTGATATGAACACAACTCACTTATGAATATATTTGAAAATAGTGAGGTTTTCCTCTGGTTTAGTAATATTTCACTTTCTTTAAAACGATTTTACCGTTATTTGTGAATAGGACTGAACTTTTGAAATGGTTAGATACCAAATGATCGATTTATTTGCATTAATCCAGAGAAATGTGTGCAATAACCGCTTGATATATAATTTAAATATATGTCCATTAAAGGTTGTTTGTGGTTTTTTAACATGAAAGAACATATCCACATACACATATGTACAATACACCTATACATATGTACATATATGAACATACAATTACGAAAAGTGCATTGAAGACTTGCAAAGTGCCATAAATAGCACCTAAAAATTATTTCACACCCATTAATTTATGTACATACATATATGTATGTATGTATATGAGAGACTTATTCAAGGGACGTGTTAAAGCGTAGAGAATTCCACAGCATTCAAATGTGCCACTTATAATGCACGCTCCAGTGCTGCTCCGCATGAAGCATCCATCCACCAACCAATATCTAACTGGATATGTCAGAAGCAATTAATAAATATTAATCAATATCATTATAAAAATATAAGCACAGGAATTGTTCCTATATGTACTTGCATCTGTGTAGGCAAATATCTGCAAAAATGCATTTCATAATGTCGAGTCCTTACTACGAGTACTTCGTACCTCGTACTTGCGTGATGAAACTGCATGTGAGAACTTACGATTACCACATCCCTCATGCACTTGAAGTCGTCTGTATGTTTTGAGGGCAGCACAAAATCGGGTATGTTCACATGTGTATACGCACTTTGGCCCACTTGAGTGCCACTTAACTAAACGACGTCAATTTGCTAACATTTCATCAGCCGTCATTCGTCCCAGATCCTTTCGTGCCAGGATCTTGAGCGGAAACTGTTGGCAGACTAAAGGGGGTAATTTAAGAATTTAGTGCCGAGGAGCAGTAGGCTAAAGTGTGCTAAATAAGAACAAATGCAAAGCGACCAGCTTTCAATGAACAAGCCACAATCGACTTATGGCAAAGTTGTAATCGAAACGAGCCTCTTAAAAAGGCTGCGTTCTTATTTTTTACTCTTTTCATCCTTCTTTTATTCAGAAATCGTAGCGTTCGTTTCGCAAGCTAAAGAAAATGAAGCACTCTTTATTTCCTTTCCTTTATTTTCTCAGAGTACACGAAACAAACCAAGAATTCATCAAAAGAGTTATTATGTCATACCCTGCAATGGAGCGAGCACAGGGTACTGTTTGGATAATGTGGCCAAATAAATAATCTTTACGACACTTGTTATTGAATGAAAATTTTTGTAAGATATTTAATGAAATTGTATGGAAAAATTAAGTCAAATATTTCATGAGAATAATGCCAATAGAATACATTGAAATCGAAAAAAAATCATCGAATTCGTAAGAAGCAGAAAACAGAAAAAATGGTTCGGATATTGTAAAAAATTTCTATGCGATTCACTCGTAACTGTAGTTAGCAATAGTTTGTACATATGTATGTGGGCAGCGAAGTACTGTTCTTGAGTTTATATGTCTACTTATATATACATATATATATCTCCCAATAATGTTTCAATATATACTTATCAGACCGGTAGAAAAGCAACAACCTTCAACAGAGGAACATATAAAAGCTGTTTAAATTTATGTAGTATTTAATTAAAATAGAAAATTAAAAACTATAATAAATTTTGGTGTTTTTTGTAAATGACAAATTTATCCATGGTTTATATGTACGTATGTACATCTTAAATATGAAAAGGGACCAACATTTGTAAAGAAATGTCTTAAAAGGGCGTAAGAAGCCAAATGTTAATGAGATCAATTTTCTACCAAATTAATGATTTTTGTTTTCTTTTTACTTTTAACATAAAAATTATTTCTACTGTAATTTTAACTAGATTTATTTATCAATACAAAAGTATCCGTACAGCAGTAGTTTCTACCACTGTGTGGCATGAAGGTTTTATGAAGGATATCGGATCAAAATGGATTGCTTAGTAAATCTGATATTTTTGGCTGAACACTAATCAAAGATACTTGTAGACAACTAAGTGATGTAAGAAGCTTTGACAAATATGGATTACAAATATGATTATAAAATTAAGAATACTTTGATACTAAATCATTTCTTTCATTTTTATTGGGTTGAGTAAATTTAGTTATACCTTATTTTATAGGTTAGATAAATAGCCTTATTAGTGTACAAAGAGAGGTTTGGAAAGATGTTAGAGCGTTTTAGTTACGGCAAAACGAATTATACAAATTCTCTCTTTTCTCAATTTATTTTTAGGTAGTTTCGAGCTGGGAAAGTTTTTGCAAAATTCTTAGTATTATTCTTGTCGTATAAAAATTAATGTTAAAAGTATTATACATACATATATACTTATAAGGGTTGTTTTGCTTATGCATACACGTTAATTCGGTTCACGTGGCTTTGTGATTTGCTTTTTTATTTTGAAATAAATTTTAGAGCTTTTTCGTGACTTCTTATTTGGACGCTATGATACGAATATTAACCGCAGTAATTTCTTTGCCACACATTATATGAAGTGGCCACTTGTGAGGACTTCAAGTGTTACTTGAGTGTTGGAGTTTTTCGATCGCTAAATGCATTCGCAGAGGTTCATATGTGCATATATCATACTACTAAATGTTTTTGTTCTTGTAGTTGTTAGAATTCGTCCTTCAACGGCGTAGAGTCCCACGGCTTTGTTTATAGCCACAAGCTCAGTGGGATAGGGTTGGTAACTCTGGTATGTAGTCTTGTGGGAAACACTTCGTTTTTTGAAAAATACTTTGTCAAGATAAACGTAATTGAGCTAAAATTGAAAGATTAACATTAAGGTAAACGAAACTTTTGTTCGTTTTGAAAAATGTCTAGTTCAAGGAGTCTAGTTGTAAATGCCAAATCGATTGATGGTCATGTAAATGTAGAAATTGTCCGTGGTGAAGAAGGTATTTAAACTTATAAATTGAGGTAAAACTATAATCAGGATCGGTTTAAAACAATTTACTGCCAGAGCAAATACCAAATTCACCGGATTGGAGGTATTTTTCTTCCTCTGCTTCCCCCGGCGTTTATTGCGTCAAGTACTATCGGAGCTGGAGCGTTTTCATCCATTCGAACAGCAAGACCTAGCCAGCGTAGCCGCTGTCTTTTAATTCGCTTAACTAAGTCAACATCGTCGTATATCTCGTTCAGCTCAACGTTGCATCGACTGCGGTATGCGGATGCCAATGCACAAAGGTCTATAAATCTTCCGCAGAATCTTTCTCTAGAAAACTCGTAACGTAATGGGAGCCAAGTTGCGAATGCGACGACTGTTTTTAGATGACAGGAGATATTTCGTATTGCCCTCGTGCATTACCAGACATATTTGCTTCGCTCCGTTGTCCAACCTGGAGAAAGCAGAACTAAAATCGCCTTTGGCCAATGATATCGATATCATCGGTGTAAGCCCGTAGTTATACACGCTTGTAGAGGATTCTCTATTCAGCTTTGCAGCTCGAATTATTTTCTCCAGCAGTAGATTGAAGAAGTCGCACAATAGAGTTGCCTTGTCTGAAACCTTGTTTGATATCGAATGGCTCGGAGAGGTCCTTCCACATTTTAACGGAGCTTTTGGGATACCAAATTCAGTCATAGCGGCATAAAGGCAGCTCGAAAGCAACTTTGAAATTGACGAAGTGGTGATGTGTCGATCCTCTTTTCACGGTTTTTCCCAAGATTTGGCGCATGGTGAATATATATACGCATAGTTGTTGATTTTCCAGGCATAAAGCCACACTGATAAGGTCCAATCAGTTTGTTGACGGTGGTCGTTAATCTTTCACATAATATTCTCGATAGAACCTTATATGCGATGTTGAGGAGGCTTATTCCACGGTAGTTGGCGCAGATTGTATGGTCTCCACTTTAGTGGATTGGGCAGAGCACTTAAAATCTAATCGTCGGACATACTTTCGTCTGACCATATTCTACAAAGAATCTTGATGCATGCTCCGTATATTTAAGTAGAATTTTCGAGCATTACCTCTGTCGGACAAATACGTACTTACGTATTTCGGTCTCTCTATTTTGTTGTCTGAAAATGCGTCTCGCTTCCCTCTTCAACTCTTGGTATCTATCCGAACATATACCCTATACATATAATGATTCGCGAGTTTCCACCTGAATTTTAAATCATTCATCATTTCAATCATCAAAATGTGTTTTGATGAAATCAAGTGGACACATTTTCTTAAAAGTTAAAAAATTATATTAAGAGTTTGGCACTCAATATTAATGGAATTGGTCTTGGTCTAAATCTCATATCCTTGATATGAAGAATTTCGAACCTTTGGTTGACTTTTTCACATGAACTCAATATACTACAAATTTAGCCTCTTCGGTGGAGTTAAGTGACTTCGCGATTTTTTTAATGTTGAACTTAACTAATCGGTCCGGTTTGTTTTTATAAATAAATTCATTCATGACAAATACAAAATGATTTTTTGGCGTGTTTATTTATTGGGTGTATAATAGTTAAAAATATTGTTGAAATGACACGTAAAAAAAAGGTTCTGCAAGATGTCCACGATGGCGGATTGATAAAACAAAAGTTACTAAAGGATTATTAATCTGTAAGAAAGTCACTATCGCACTATGGAGCGTGTTTTGTTTTTTTGAAATTTTACAAAATGGCGGCGGTTTGAACAAAAAGTATCGAATTTGGCCCTTTTTTCGACAGTTTTTCGTAGAAAAAATAGAAAAATTGCAAAAATAAATGGCCACATAGCGCGATAGAGAACGTTAAAAATGCTCTCTTCAAATTGGAACTAGATATCTTCAAAACTTTTCCCTTGAGAGTGGAAACCGTTTTGAAAAATACCATTCTGAGAAAAATGCGTTTAACTCTCTGTTCCTTTTCTACAAGAAACGCTGTAACGACCGTAATAATTTGAAATCGATTTTTCGAAATTTTCACACTGAGACGATTCCTTAAATCATATATACCACTTTTGAGTATGAGTTAAGCATAATTTTTATTGTCGGAAAGTAAAATAAGGTAATACAATTAAGTGAGTCTAGGAACTTCAAAATAAGTTAATACGATGATACCAACTTGTTATAATACAAGTACATATATGGTATATTATATATTATTATATTTACCTAATGGAGCATATAATGGGGTAACGTTTTTATAGAGAAAAGAAAACTCTATTAACATATCTGCAAATGCAATTGGTAGTAATCGATAATAGACACAGCACTTGCCTAATGTGGATATTCAAAGTATGAAAATCTTTAGAGTACGAACGTGACGTTATGTATTTTCTACAGATATAATATTTCTGCAAAACACAGGACGCTCACATACAAATACCGTCAATATTGTTATTGTTGTAGCCGTTATCTAAAACCTGTTTGAAGGCGAATAAGCTAAGTATTGTTAGCAACATCTTGTAATGAGGTGGAAGTGGTTTTATATGTGCAGGTTTTAAAACTTTGCCTAAAGTTGATCCCGCCGACCAATCGATTCAATAATAGTCACAACAGGGTTTATATAAACCAGTACTTGACTATTGACTATGTAGGATCAGATTGTTTTGCATAAATGTGTCTTTCCTCCTCGTATCGTATATACAAAAACAAGAAAAAACGTTAACTTCGGCTGCACCGAAGCTAATATACCCTTCACAGGTGCATTTCTATGTGTTCAGTTTGTATGGAAGCTATATGCTATAGTAATCCGATCTGAACAATTTTTTCGGAGATTACATTGTTGCCTTAGAAAGTAATCTATACCAAATTTGGTGAAGATACATTGTCAAATGTGAAAGTTTTCCATACAAGAACTTGATTTCGATCGTTCAGTTTGTATGGTAGCTATATGCTATAGTAAGCCGATCTGAACAATTTCTTTGGAGATTACATTGTTTCCTTAACCTGTTCCAATTTTTGTGAAGATACATTGCCAAATGTGAAAGTTTTCATTCAAGAACTTGATTCCGATAGTTCAGTTTGTATGGGAGCTATATGCTATAGTTAACCGATCTGAACAATTTCTTTGGAGATTACATTGTTGCCTTAGAAAGTAATCTATACCAAATTTGGTGAAGATACATTGTCAAATGTGAAAGTTTTCCATACAAGAACTTGATTCCGATCGTTCAGGTTGTATGGTAGCTATATGCTATAGTTAATCGATCTGAACAATTTCTTCGGAGATTACATTGTTGCCTTAGAAAATAATCTATACCAAATTTCTTGAATATATCTTGTCAAATGTGAAAGTTTTCCATACAAGAACTTGATTCCGATCGTTCTGTTTATATGGCAGCTATAGTATGTTATAGTAGTCCGACATCGGCCGTTCCGGCAAATGAGCAGCTTCTTGAAGAGAAAATGACGTTTGCAAAATTTCAAAAGGATATCTTGAAAACTGAGGGACTATTTCGTATATATACAGACGGACAGACGGACTACGGTTAAATCGACTCAGCAGAACATACTGATCATTTATATATACATATACTTTAAGGTCTCCGACGCTTCTTTCTGGGTGTTACAAACATCGTGACAAACTTAATATACCCTGTTCAGGGTAAAATACACTCTATTTGGTTGTGTACCTGCAAAACGTTCGAACCACAGCACGGACAGACGTGAAAATTTGCACAGTTATTCATTATTCTTGTAACAGGTCCTAACGTCGTCGACTTTGCATTATATCCAATGAATGTTGAACAAAACATTACCATATGATTAGACATAGGGTATGCCATGCCACCCTCTTCTGCTCTCCTCCTGCACCGTCATACACTACAAGTAAGGTAGGTGCTGATTTACATTATGACTCTCATAACACATTACCGTAATCGTATTTTGGTTGTAATCGTTAAAGTTTGGGTTCGTGTACTTGGTTTACGTGCATTTATTCGTTGTGATAATAATACTGCAAGGCGTGAGAGAGGTGTTTTAGTATTTTAGTTAGTTAAGACCAACAAATTAAGAGGAGGAAAGAGATTTTTAATTTGTGTGGCAAAGGATACAACTCTTGGATCATATTTGTTATGGCGAGGTAAACTCCTGATATGTAAGGGTTAAACCTTCAATATCCAAATTGTTATTGCGAAAGGGAATGATTTCTTTATTCTTGCCTCATTGTGAAAGTGCTGTTCTGGAGACATCAAAAGACATTTTGTTATTATTCAGAGTGCGGCAGTTTGGTAAGCCTGAAGTATGTTTATCGGGGCCCTACTGATTCCAGATGATCAAATGTGTTTTGATTAAAAAGTATTGCGGGATTTATCAGTAGAGAAAATTATGAGCGTGTTATTTAACAGACCAATACCAGCGGCTGTTATGTGTCGTGCATTGTGGACTTTATATTACACCTGAATACTTGGTTCAGCTGAACATAAAGGGTTTTTCTTTCAAAGTAGCAGGATTACATATACATACATTTGTAAATAAAACGCAAAATATTTAATTAGTGATCAATATTATTTTGTCGCCTTCAAAGCAATCCCCACAAGATGTAATACGCTTATGCTAAAGATTTTTCCAGTAGTCGAAACACTTTTCATAAGCGTTTTTTGGGTTGGCCTTCAGTTCCTCCGACTAAAACGGATTCTATGGAGCGGCAAATTCAGTTTGAGTATAAGAAAAAATCACACGGAGCCAAATCTGGTGAATACGGTGATTGATTGATGGTATTCATTGCGTTTTTGGCTTTAAATTCGGTCACAATCGTACTCTCTTCACCAAAATCATTCGAAAGGACTCGCGAGAGATGCCTAACTCTCTTCTCGTCTCTCTAACAATTGCCTCACAACTTTCAAGCACCATATCCTTAACTTTTTTAATATTTTCATCAGTTGAAGAGGTCGAAGGTCGTTCTGAAAGAGGCTTGTTGGTTTGTACCACTCGTAGGCTTGTGTTTTTAATAAAACTAAATCAACGTAAGCCTTTTCCAACATTCGCAACCAGTCCGTGAACGAAATTTGGTTGGAAATACAAAATTTGTAAAAAATTCTCTGTTCGATATTTTTATCCATTGTAAAAATCGCAATGCACTACTGAGGTGTACCGACTTAAGCAGCTGCTGTAAACAAACTGGCTGACAGATCGTGCTTATATTTGGCATAGTAATTAAGGACAGTCCGAACAACTTAGCAAAACAGATTTTTTTGAAATTTTAAATACCCGGGGAGCGTAATTACACTAAAATAAACATAGATTTTATGTTGTTACCTTATTTTTCATCAAGCTTAATACTGGTATACTATATAAAGGATTCTTAGGCAGATGATAAGGTTAGAAAGATTATTACGGCTAACTTATGTACATAGAAACTTACATTGGTATTACATCTTTGTATCGATCCAATCAATATAGGGCAGGTGTGTGTCACAATTTTTCACACCTTCAATTGCAATATTAGTCCTCAATTTCAGCAAAACTGTGCGTTCATGTACATATTTCTGTATTATACATATGTATAAGTATGTGTTTGACGGTGCACGTATGGTGCTGGTACATCAGAATAACTATCAATGTATATAAATGAATGCAGTGAATGTAGGAAAATGAATGGATGAATGTCTGTGTAACGGCCCAATTTTCACACAAACATTATAGTAGTAGGCAAAAGCAACAATGAACTTCACACCGTTAGCTCTTTGTGATTGGTTAAAGACTGGCTGCAGTCGATTTGTTTTACGCACATTGAAGCGTATACATATTTACACGTGCTCCTGATAGAGAATGAATTCAGTCGCGTGTACAACACCAACAACATCCGCAATAGAATCACATAATTGAGTAGGAGATACGACGCAAAAGCAGCGGTGAGAAGAAGAGAAGATAATAAATAAAGCAACGCAACAGTGGTGGCTGTGGTAGTAAGAAACGAAAATAAGGAATTACGAACGCACCCTAAATACTGTCGGGCAGAACAAGCGAACTCAGAGAAAAATTCATTGGCGGCCGATACGAATGAGAGTTGGGGCCGTGTGAATTTATTTCTAAGCGAGCTGATAAAAAATCTGCACATAGCAGTGTTACAAAGTTCCACCACTTTTAAACACTAGACATTAAAATCGCATACTAACAAATACAAGAGGTGATATTGCTTTGAAATTTGCTGGTTTTGCAAAGCATTTATTCATAAATATCTGGAAAAAGAATAAAAAGCAATGAATGATGAATGAGGTATGGAAGAATGAATGTATGTACATATATAGAATTAATGATTATAAAGAAACAATAGTGTGAAAAGGAAGACAAATAAAAATGCAAAGAGGAACCGAAGGTTGGTAAATGTATTGCTGGCAATTACACAATGGAAAGTGTTAATTTTCCCCCTCTCCAGTACATTAAAATGTGTATGACTCCTCTAACCATTTTTGCTCATTGACTTTCGTTTATACTAAAATAAATAATAAGTATCTACATACATACATATACATATTTACATAAGTTATTATTTACATATAAAAATTTGATAGAAATGTATAGAAGACAAGTATGGAAGGGCTAAGTTCGTTATTCAACAATTAATATGCGCTGATACCCTTGAGCTCACATAATTAAGTCACTGCATGACAAAATTACGTTTCAGAATATAAAGTCATCGAAGTAGTTTTTCATTTATGTATATGATGGTATGGAAAAAGGTTCAGTCATCTGTATCGAAATGGTTAAGAACATATTTAATGAAATAACTAATGTGGTTGGTGAAAATTTTAAATTGTTTCTCAGTTGATCAATTGTTTCTTGTATGTGCTCACATAATTAAGCCAATGTAACATAAGTTGTTATTGCAATGCAACGATCTACGTAAAAAAAATATAAATAAAAATATACATATATATTAAGAAAGTTAAAAGTGTATTGTTTTAAAATTTAAATACGTTTGAAATCGGGAAATACTATTAATGACGACATCCAAATAGTACGGATGAGCCAGGTGAATTCCAAATTAGATCAAAATGACTGGTAGTATTTACAGAGACATTTTAGCAGAACACTTAAATGGAAAGTACGCTGATGTCTCACCACTATGTTTGATTATTCAGCAGGGTAACGACCCAAGGCACTGCTCAAGGGTCGTTAAGGACTGGCTTCCAATGAACCACATCAAGGGCCTGCCTGAAGCCCGGACTTAAACCCCATAGAGAATGTATGAAAGATGATTAAGAGAGCAGTTGCGACAAGAAACCCGTCCAATAAGGCTAGATTTGGCAAATTCTAAACTACGAGTCGAGCATTGGTTCGGACAAAGGGCAAACGCAGTTCCCAACAAAATACTATACTAAATAAATAATTTTTTGACATCGAATTCTTTTATCTGACACTTTTTGTTGCAGATGATTTCATTATGTGAGCACGAAAAATACTTACCAATGAAGAAGAAAATATATTTTCGTTTTTACATTAAAATTAAGCTTTAAAAAACTATGAATATAACACATTTACAGTCAATTAATTTAATTTTGTGAAATTTTTAAATAGACATAACGAAATATATATTTATATTTCACTAAATATGTACTTTTAATTTTTAAAACGAAAACTAAATTTTATTAATGTATAAATAAATTTCTAGACGTACGATTTTTGTGTTATTCTACATATGTACATATGTATGTATATAATAGGTATTTATCCGGTAATATTTAACCATAGAAACCAGAGTCCTTGAACTTATCGCGGGAGAGTTCATTGTACATACATACATCCATACATATGACAAAAAAAATATTGTTTTTAGCGCTACATTCAGTGCCGGACAAAACATATTGGACTGATGGCTATGAATGCTAAAAACATGTCGTATACTCCAAATTACAATTTTGGATATAAAAAGGTATTTAAATATAAAGGCATATTGTTTATTGAGTGCAACAATGAAAAACCTTATAATTTTTTTTAATAGTTTACATTTTAAACAAAAGAAATTACAAGTACCCAATATTAACTGCGACAAAACATATTGGACTAGTCGCAGTTTTTCTCAATAAAGGTCGAAAATTCCGTTATTTTCTAACGATTTTGTATGCTTTATGTAATTTCAACAACGACTTAAAGAATCAGTAGCGAGCATTATTTCAATTAAATTAAGAGACACTAGATCTGTGACCATCTCACCATCGTGGAAAACTACCCAAAGCTACAAACCGACAAGACGATTCAAAAATACTTACAGAATTAAAAAAGTTTCCAGATAAGTCGGTAGCGAACGTGGTTAAAGCCTTAAATTTGAAAGTTGCAGGTGGGCTAACAAGTTATAGGGCAGCTAAAAAGCCTTTTATGTATATCAAGAAAAAGTCAACTTATCCGATTACAATTTGCTCGGGAACACATCAACTGGTCAGTGAAACAATGGAAAACAATAGTAATGATTTTCTCATGAATCAAAATTTAATTTGAAATATTCAGACGGAATGAGAAGAGTTCACTAACCAAAAAAATAGGAGGTTAGATCCCCGATATTGCTAAGGCACGGTTAAGCATGGTGCAGGTGGCATTATGTATGGGGATGTTATTCTGAGTTTGGTGTTGGACCTCTTCATCTAATCAATGGCATTAAGGATCGATTCTTATACAAAGACATCCTTGAGAACATGATGCTTTCCCATGCCGAGTGCATTATGCCACTTTCATGGTCATTTCAACACAACAACGACCCAAAGCACACGTCGAAACTTGTGACAAATTGGGTCGGAGCTCAAAATATTTATGTTAAAAAGATCAGCTCAATCGCCGGATCTCAACCCTATTGAGATCTTTGGGATATAATAAATAGAAGGATTGACAGAGAGGGAGTGAATGGAGATAAAAAAAAATTGTTCCAAGCTGTCAAACAAGCCTGGTTAAGCATTCCACAAGAAGTTCTTAGCAATCTTATAGCTTCAACGCCAAATAGATGCAGTGACGCAATTAAAAATAATGATTATGCTATAAAATATTATATAGCAATCATTATTCCAATATGTTTTGTCGCACTGAATATTGAATATGTTTAATTTTTTTCGTATAAAATGGCATGGAGTCAAACAATTTCTAAGGCACATATGTATGTATGCTTTCATAAAATAAATAGTTATTCTTCAAATCTGAGTGATTTGTTTATATTTAAAATGATAATTGCGAGAATAGGAGATGATAATGTAATTCATAGGTATGAGTCCAATTCCAAGCTCAATTTTCAAGGACTATTCCTCAACTTATTCTTGATCATAACGTTTAGTTGCCGGCATTATTTCTTGTCCCTCTGCCTCGTTATCTCCCGGTGGTCCCAAAATCAACTGATGAATAGCAATTGAAGAAATTGTTATTCAGAATATGTGTATATAGTGTATGTATGTATATTATTGAATTAGGTACAAAAAGTCAAAGTGGTATAAGTGCCCTTTTATTTTATCTACATTCCAACGTAGGAATATTATTTATATTTGTTGTTGTCAACTGATTAATAGCCGGGAAGTCGAGTGTTGTAATTCAAAACAACCTATGTATGTTAGGATAATGTTCATATAAACAGACCAATTTATTCAATAATTAGAAATGATAATACACAGGCGTTTCTTTAAAATAGCGAAGTTGAAGTACTTATATTCAAACGATGTATACACATTTACGACGTTATAATTCCCCCATTTTAACAACTTCCTTAAAAAGAGTATTGTGCTTAATATCCTTTTCAGAAAAATTAAAATAATAATAACAATAAAAGCGTGTAAAACGGAGACAAAATATAAATAATTAACATAAAAGCATATAATGGACTTTGATAACGAGAATCAAGTAAGTTATAAAAGGGTTTTCACGTGCACATTATGTACGTAACAACTACCATTCTATAAACGATTCTGTTCTTTACGCCTTTCTCATATTGTACCGTTTGTATTAACAATATATCCTAAAAGCCACTCTCCCGCATTCTCACCAAGGGACGCAAGCAAACAGCTCAGTGACAGGGGAAGGTGAGTGTTTAGCACAATTGGCAGTACAAAGCCAAATGTATTGCAACAAAGACACATTGACATCTATGCATCTCAGTGGACTACCGCCAGGCTCACACATAGCAAAGAATAGAGCGTACAAAATGCAATAAAGCAGTGCTGTGCGTTTTGCTCATTGGCAAATAACAAAGGCAGAGTTGGCGCATGAATACCTACAACCATCCCCAACATCAACACTAGCAAGAACAACAACCATAATATAACTGCCACACTAGCCTCTAGCAATGGGCAATAATAGTTTTATTGCATTGCCCGCAAATATTGTTGTCTTGCTTTGTCTGATGATTAATGTCCGTCAATCTGAAAGCAATTGCCATTGGCTCTCCCCTGCATTGTACGTCAAGCTTTCTTTTCACTCTCTCAAACGAGTATGCGTCAACGCTCTTCTTTGACTGCGCCTAAGTTCGCCTTTGTGCTGTACGTGTACAAGCGAGATAACTAATGTGTTTGCCTCTCTCACCTGTGCGCGTTGAGTAAAATGTGTGTGCTTCACTACGTTGAGGAGAGTGTGTAAGTGCCTTTAGCGGAACACTGGCGAGTGTTTAACGCTGAGCGACAAAAATCAATTTGCCTAACATCGTTTGTATATAGTAGCGGGACAACATTGTCTACACAAGCAAACGTAGCTGAGCACTCGTAGGCACAACATAACAGTCGTGATATAATAGCGCTCTGTAAACGGTCTGAGAACATATAATATATTGAAAACGATTTATTAAAAGGCGAAAGAGCGAGCGAGTGAGAGGTGTACAATTGTTGTGTTCGTACCTTGTTTAAATTGGTATTGTTTCATTCAGGGCGGAATTGTGTTGAATGAAGTGAAAACTGGATATTCATAACTTGTATACTTTGAGTTGTGGATGGTCGGAGATTGTCGTGCAGAGAAATCAGTCTGTACGAAGCTGTTGAAGTGAATAGAACTACAAATAATTGCACTGAAAAATAGTAAAGAACCGTAAAAGGAAGAAAATAAGAAATACTATAAATATTTCACAGAACAAAGAAGCATAATATCAGATGAACAAACGTGAAAAGCAATAAGAAGTAATAGTGTCAAAGTTATTTTGAAGAATATTAAAGAAGAATAGTGAAAAGTAAATATAGAACATAAAGTTACGTGAAAGTGAAAAGTTATATACAAATACAAAATACCAGAATGACGACTTTGTCTTCACATCCAAATTACGGTTTCCATCTAAGCCAGGCTTTAGATGTACCCACTCCAGGCGATTATGCTCCACAAAATAATCTCAGTCCCACCGATATGGATATAAAGCGTGTAATGCATTTTTCGCAAACTGGTAGCTTAGCTGCTATTTCTGCAGCCATGGGCGGCTCTCCAGTAGGCGGTCATGCAGCCAGCAACGGTAACTCCATTATGGGTACAGCCAGTATGGGTCATATGGGTAGTGGAAGTGGCAGTCTTGGTGGCAATATGAACAGTGGCTTACATCACTTAGCTAGTGGCAATCATCATATGCAAACTGCCGTCGGGCATCAGACACTCTCGCCCAACTCCTCAATCGGTTCTGCTGGCAGTATTGGAAGTCAAAGTTCCATTGGCGCTTTAGGTCATGGTCAGGGGCTCAATGGCAGTGGCAATAATGGTGGTGGCAGTATCCACCATCATCCTACATCGCCGGGTCAGGAAGGCCACATTAAACGACCAATGAATGCTTTTATGGTATGGTCTCGTCTACAGCGTCGTCAAATCGCAAAAGACAATCCAAAAATGCATAACTCAGAGATTTCTAAACGTCTTGGTGCTGAATGGAAACTGCTAGCTGAATCTGAGAAACGTCCCTTTATCGACGAAGCCAAGCGTTTACGCGCCCTACACATGAAAGAGCATCCCGATTACAAATATCGCCCACGACGTAAGCCGAAGAATCCCCTAGCTGGTGGACCACAAGGACTACAAATGCAAGCCGCACAAGGTCAGCATAAATTGGGTGGTGGTACAGGCGGAGCTGGTTCTGGTGCCTACAATCCTTTCCATCAATTACCACCATATTTTGCGCCTTCACATCATCTTGACCAGCCGTACCCAGTACCGTATTTCGGTGGTTTTGATCCCTTGGCGCTTTCCAAATTGCATCAAACACAGGCTGCAGCCGCCGCAGCTGCTACAAATCAAACTCACAACGTACTGGAGGCTCAAAAAGCACCTCAGTTGCCACCAACGACACTGAGCAGTTTTTATTCCGGCATCTATTCAGGCATATCAGCGCCTTCCTTATATGCCGCACACTCGGCAAATGCAGCGGCGGGGCTCTACAATTCATCGTCGACATCATCGCCAGGCTCTTCACCCGGCACAATCACACCCAACGGCATGGAATCATCAGTGTCATCGGCGATGGACAATGCGCTGAGGCGACCGGTGCCGGTGCTGTATTAAACATTAAGCAAAAATATTAGTAGTTTTTAATGTAGAAAGTACAATTGGCGTTCAATGCGCTTTGTTAAATTTTTTATTAAGAACCAATACCTCGAGAGGCCCCGGAGTTATTATATGTATCTGTATAGATATTTATTATCTATAGACACACTGGGTAATATACCAAAATGTATTTATTAACAATATAATGTATTGGAAGTAGACACAGATTCCTTTACCAAGTTATCATGTGATTTAAGTTATAGCTAAAATTAAATGTCTTATTATTATTAGATTCTCGTTTTTGAAATATGTATGTAGAAAATATTTGGCTGGTTGGCCGAAGTACTGATTATTTCGCCAATTATTCGTAAACATTCCAAAATGTTAATAATGCAAAAGTGTTTTAGACACAAATCACAATTTAAATTAATTTATTTTAAAGGCTTGAGTGTATGATTTCTGCTGTATTATTGGTTTCAGTATCACTTGTATACGATAAATCGTCACATTTGTTATTGTTTTTAGCTCTGTTTCTCTCACTATTTTATAAAAATAAATCATTTTAATTTTGCATCGAAATCTTATACTACATTTTTGTGGTTTTCATACATTGGAGATAGTTTTACGATATAATTAGTCTTATGTATAAAGAAATTGTAAATATTAATTGAAAATAAAATTTTGATTGACTTGACTAAAAAATATGAGTTTTTGAAAAGTGGATGCGGCCCCGCAGCCTATTAGTTTCAATGTAAGTATATGTATGTATATACTAGGGGACCCGACCACGCGATGCTGTGGTATGCATTTTATACTATTCAATACAGTGAAAATTTTATTTACGAATAAAGGGGAAATATTTTTGTCGGCATAACAATCCAAGGGATTGTACAATTGTACTCTAATTTTGAATGTGTTTATACAAATAAATTTTATTGGAAATAATAACGAATTTAAGGCTGTTTTCTCAGTGTCCGGTTACCAGACCAGTTAATAGATTTGTCCGCTTAATAGATTGTACTTAATACACATCAACAATGCCCATGGTTAATGGAGATGTCCGCTTAATAGGGCGTCCACTTAAGAGCGCTTTTACTGTATTCTTTATTTATGAATTTTCTTAACTATCCTATCTTTTAAGTTGGTTCAAACTGGACACAGTGTGCTAAATTTTACTAAAATCGGTTCAGTAGTTTAGGAGTCCATCGCGGACAAACAACGTGACACGTACTTTTTATATGTAAAGATATAAAACCACTAAAGCTAAATTACCCAAACTTTGCACATCCCAACGTAGTGTGAAAATCTCTCTACTCAGAAGATAATTTCTCCACATATAACGTTTATGTTGGAAGCTATCAAAAGTGTCTTAATTCACTAAATAATGCAGGAACTACTACACCACTTTCAAGCAAAGTTTATGCATAATACTATATACAACCATAACCGCACTTAACCTGTTATATACATAAGTATGTACATACCTATCTATCTTTTCACAGTATACAAACCAAGCATAAGCCTTTTAAATATATTCCGGGATTTTGTAACTCTGGTGTTGCAATCCGACACAACTTTATCGAAAATGTTTACATTTCTTACGTTGTCTGTGTTGTTTACAGTAATTTAAAATATTCATCTCGGCCAAAAAATCGAATTAAGTCGGAAACATTTTCGCGTAATTATTTTTTACAACTTTCTTAATCAAATTCTTAACGATGAAGCTCCATCAAGCGCCAGTGTTTATCGATGGTATGGTGAATTCTATCGACGATCACGCCAAGACGAAATTCGTGAATGTCGTTTGTTGTTGTTCCGGAAACAATTAATGCGGAAACTGATACCATCGTAAGATTAAGACAACTATAGGCATTAGTGTGATCAGCAAAATTTAATATTTAATGGATGAACGTTTTGACTGACGAAAAATGCGTTCGCGTTGGGTCCAACACAATTTGTCAATTGCTCAAAACAGACTCGTGCACACTGATAGAAAATAAGGCAACGATGGTTCGAAACACGTCTATCTCATCGTGACGGTTGATTGTTCATGGATTTACGCGTATGAGCCCGAATGTAAACAGCAGTCGACTGTAAGAGTGTTTCCCGAAGAGTCGAATTCAACAAAAGTTATTCGCGTATGAATCATTTCCAAGCAAATGGTTGCCTGGACATGTCGCAACCATACCAATAGAACAGAGCTAGAGCAGTAAATTCTGAGTGGTACATAACTATTTGTTTGACAGTTGTCTTTCAAGAAATCAGGAAAACCAACCGCTGAAGACGTCACGTCGACTGAACTTTTGAGCACTCAAAACATCGATTTGATTAACCATCATTCTAACTTGGCATCGAATAACTCCGCTTTATTCCCGTACAATCAATGTCAATGTTTTTCGACTCCTGAAGGGACATGTCTTGGAAATGGAACAGGGTGGCGGCAATTGATTCAAACACATGCAAAAGTGTATAGTCTTAATGGAGAATATTTTGAAGAGCAATTAAGCGATTGTAATCATTTATTCTTGATTAATATTTATTCCGGTTCGCTAATCTCGAAATATACAAGGTAACCATTGTATAGCACGGTTTTCATGATGGATTTGAATAAATAGAGTTTGGTTTTGACGCCCATGTATGTTATTGTTCCGCTTTATTTATATGATTAGCGATGTCCACGAATGTCCCATCTTTTGGGGTAATTTTACTACCAAGGTAGCAGAACTCCGTTTTTCTGTTAATCTCTTATCCACAGATAGTGAAATTGGTGGAGTAACCGCCTGCGCTTTTTGATATAAATTCAGTTTTAGACATATGCATATTTATTTTAAGCCGATTGTATTTGCAGCGGAGCTGATTTGGTTTAAATCCGGCTGATAGTTCAATCTTCTGATAGATAGCTAAGCGATATCATCCTCGTAAGCTTGTTCTTCTATATGTTTGTAACTCCTGCCAGTGTCCGAAAAATGAGCTTTAGGATCACACATGGTCTATTGGCTCTACTTGCTGGTGATTACGGGCGTAATGAAAACTAATTAAACAAAAGCTCTAGAAGTTATCCTCGACATCCGGTCATTATACATTTAATTCAGCTAAGAAACAATGCTCACGGCCAGCCAGATCATGATTTTAGGCCAACGGAGCCAGGCTAGGCGTCACTACGGCGACCTTGTTAATGAACTCGGGTTAAGCTGGCAATGCGAGCGATAAAATGAAACCCACGAGGAACTAAAAACATTTTCATTCCCCAGTAGAGAAGTTAGGGCAAATGATTGTGTGTTCGACAGTTCCAACTGCGAAATCTACATATTCACTGACGGATCAATGGGTGGAACAGGAACAGGAGCTGGCTTCTTCTATAGTAACCCATACACAGAATGCAACTTCAAACTAAATGACTAGAATCTGCTCTAACCAGCAAGTCCAAAAACATTCTGGTTGATAGTCAAGCGCCAATTAGGGACATGTTAGCGCCAATACTACGTCTTCTTACCAGCCAGGTGGAGACAAAATTCCCCTAAGCTGCCCCAGACCATTCAACTCCTTCAAGGGTTGTTTGACGTGGTGGACCCTAGAGGAACACCTTAGGCTCTAGATCACAAGCAACAAAGGGCATACTAACAAGCTACTTTGGGGCAGTGTTGATAGTGGACAGACCAAAACGCTCCTACTTCTAGGAAAATGGGAGCTTAGCAAGATTATACAGGGCATCTACTAAGATTCCACCTTCAGAAAATGGGTTCAATCAGATATGCCCTTTCACGTTTCTCCGCAGAGATTTGCATACACCATTTTTGCAATAATCAGTTTTGGTTGAAAATATGGGAATCAGTTCAATAGCTACTACCCTTTTTTCTCTCTGCAAACTCCTTACACATTGCTCTCTGCAATGTGACAGACATTTGTACACGCCGTTGATATCAATTTGTATAAAAATTGGCAAAGCTAGGGATGTGTTATATGTGGAAAGTACTTCCGCTACTAAGCTACCGCCGACACCGTTCTCAGAGTCATTGCACTTACTTAGTCTTCTCATCGCGAGAAGTTTACAATCCTAGAGAAGGAGATAGTGTTCAATATGAGTAATATTTTATCGAAATTAAGTGAATATTTTTTTTAAATATACCGTATTTTATCGATATGAATGTATCGGACACGTCTCAAAAATGAAGATAAGCGATTCTCTGATCTTTAACATAAGTTTATAAAATTCCAAATATTGATTGTTATAAACTCACGGTTTCGTCGAATAATGAATGTAGAATACTTAGGCAGCATCTTTTTATTAACACATACATATGTATGTATGTAGCAGCTATTTTCGATGTCTGGATCAAATAGGGGATTAGGGATATTAATAGTTGAGTTCGTTCATAAGTGTATGTGAGAAGGAAAAACAGTTACTTTAGTTCAATTTACATACATATATGCATTTAATAATCTCTATACTTTTTGTGAAAATTTGTAAAATTTGTTTGAAAGTAATCACATATTGTGTACGATTTCTTAAAGTGCTTACAAAATATATATTTAAAGCAAAAGTTATTTACTGGTCTTTCACATTCACAATTCCATTTTTTTTTAAATGGAAAAAAGTCATCTCAACAACTCGATCGGTGTAATTGTGTTACAGAAAGCAAGGGCGCACTTGTGTAAAACAATTTATATGTATTTTATTAATTCAAATCAAATTTTTACAACTTATTTCTGGAGAAGTATTTTCAACTAAGAACATTGGTGTAATCGTGGATACAACGCCAGATGTTGCTCATGTCGCTCTACGATAAGTTTGAGATATGGATGATGATAGAAACTGTTGAAAAATTTATAGAATTTCTGCGAGATACTGGCCGAAATGAACCGGTAATGAACTGTTGTGAGCAATCTTATGATTTATACACAGGAGTACAGGAGTACTGTCAAAAATGAAAATGATTATTCCATTAGCAGAATATGTTGTCTTGTACAGCTACTATCAAGAACTTGATAGTTCCTTTACTTTATCAATACATCGTTGGGAAATATTAGGTCAGCATACAAGTTTAAGACCTAAAAGTCTTTATTAAAATCAGTGGTCTGCTCGACTGATGCTTGTTATGCGTTAGAAAAAGAGGGGACTGGAATAATTAATGCACCGCTAATTTATTGCTCAAAATTGTTCATGATAAAAACCAACTACTAGATTCTGATCATTGTGTGGAATGTTATTTAGAGATCTTTTTAATGCTGCAAGTATGGTCAATCTGCGATACAAATCTATGGTTCTTTGCAATTATTTTTTGCAAGTTCTGAGATACAAGCAATTTCCTGAATATGAACAAAGTGCTATAGTACTGTGGGGAGACCAAGTTAATTAGCATTAGGGTACAGGGCGCAAGAAAACCCGAAAATTTCAAACAGATGAGTCACGAGCGATTTAAATTGTATCTATATCTGGTCACGAAAGCTTTCGAATCAATGTGTAGTACTGAATATTAGATACTTTGAGCGCACAATTGGCTTGACGTAAAAATATTATTTGTATGACAGTTTATCTGAAGTAGACTTGAATGTACTCAAAGGTCTTGCAAATAAATTAGTCGAGAAGTATCCTGGCTTAAAATATTCGAGATGTTTGTCCAAATGTAGACATTATTCTAAGTATGCTTTTGTACTCACAACAAATTGTTCAAGAGAAAGATTGAATCATGAAAAGGGTTAAAACTTACTTACGCCCAAGTATGTATGTACCCAGATGGGCTAAATGTTTTGGCAATACCGTCTATTGAAGCTCAACTAGTTCAAGAAATAAAATACAATGACTTAGTTGGCATTTTTGCATGGAAAAGTCACGAAAAATACATTTACAAATTGAACAATATATTTACATATGTACATATATTTTGTAAATAATTGTATTGTTATTAAACAATAATCGTAATAAAAGTTGTAATAAAAAATTTGTAATTATATATTTTAATACAAATTGTACACTTGCTTGCTGAACAAAAAGGGCAGCGTAGTTGACGGAGTCTATGACTGCAGTGTGCCCAAATCATGTGGCAACATAATATTCTGAAAAATATTTTTATACGTACTTCTGTCCATTATACCATTGACATGATGAATCGGTCCCATTCCATGAACTGAAAAACCATCCCACATAAGTACACGTTGGAGGCAGTGTTTCACCGTGCTGTTGTATTATATAACGTGACTTGAGGCGTTGCCGTTTCGGCCTTCGTACCAGCTTAAACACGTTGAATCTTTCATATCGTACTTCGATTCGTCGGAAAAAAGTACAGTTCGCCATTTTGTAGTCGAGCATCGTTGCAAATTCCAGTCCCGCCTGTGTGCCAGTCTGTTCTTTAAAGAAATATCTCTTGCACTACTTAAGTTAAAATATCCAAATTTGCTCAGAACCAGTCATTTAAGCATTCCAATTGGCACAATTAAAATGGATGAGTTCGGGTGATAGCCCTGTTCCGTTATAAACTACTAAAAGTAAGGTGAAAGTAAAAATAAATAAACACCCCCGAAGATTTCAATTTTATACCCCGGATGATGCAAGAGCACTTTATAAGAGTCGGGGTCAAAAAGGAACGATGAACGTGGCATTAGCAGACTTTTTTAATTGGATAATTAAAAACATTACAAACAAAGAGTTTTGGGTTTAGGTCATCAGTCTGAAAAAAAAAACATAAATACTTTAAAATTTCAGCTATCGTTAGAACCATGGTAAAAGAAATATCACTTCGAAATAGAGCTGGATGATATAAATATTTAGTTTTTTTTTATTTATATATTTTACATTTTCTTCATAATAATCGACTTTGTATAAATCTGGAATCGTTACATTATCATTGTTTAAAATTATTTTTTATTTGCAGAAAAACTTGAAGAAATCTTGCGTTTTTGTTTTGACACAAAATTACTAGTCTGATAGTGACCTGCATGCGGTCGTTAATATCTTCGGTGTTTTGCACAGAAATTCTTCAAAGATCTTATAGTATATACTTAAGTATATCATAAGATATTCTCAATATCAATTCAAATTTTTTCAATATTAATATTTCAGCTTTTAACTTATTTGTACAAGAAGAGTCATATAGAGAAATATTAAGGAATATTTGTTTGTGCAGTTCAAAACCCCTTAGTGCAGATATGTACGTATATACATAAATTAGCTAAATTTTTACAAATATAGGACTTTATTTTTCTTTTAGAGAACTTAATAATTATTTTATAAGAGTTTGTGAGTTTCCAGTTCAATATGAAAGCTGAATAATAAATATCTGCTAAATAAATATTACTAAACATTATTATTTGCCCTCATAAAATGTACTAAGCACACTGGCAGACATACATACATACATACATATATTATTTCTATTTTTAAATATAACAAATATTTTGCTGTTTTCTGAGCAAATACTAATGATATGACGTAAAACATATCGAAAAAAATACTCCAATTTAACGTATTACACTAAATATTAGTCAGATTTCCACCTTTTCTTACAATAGATTCATATGTTACACATATGTATGTCTGAAAGTATGTATGTATGTATATGCATTAGCTTTGCGGCGATAAATAATGTAAGACAAATGTTTTTATTTTATTTATCTGACATTTATTTGATTTCCAAATTTATGTGGCAAACAATGCAAGCAAAGCTGTTCAGTATGTGCTCGAATATATGTAAATAATGGAGTAGAAAACATTTTGATTGTCTGGAATTACCGAAACGTGTATAAATATTGTATTTGGAACAAAATATCAGAAATACATTAACGTCACGTTATACGTCATTTATAATCAAATACTAAATACATACATACATATGTAACATAACAAATAGTAATGTAACATACTATGACCCAACTGTGCCTCGGACACTGTCCCCGAAATTCGAGCTGAAAGTTCTGTGCAAATATATAGATACCGTAATATCTTTAAAAACTTGACATACAAGATAATGAGATTCCAAATATAGGCAGGTTCTTCTGCACCTGGTCTTTCCTCTGCTTCCTCCGGCGCTTACTGCGTGGCATACTCTCATGGACTGGACCTGGACTGTTTACATCCATTCGGACGACATGATCTAGTCAGGGTAGCCGCGGTCTCCTAATTCGCTGCACTACGTCAAATGCAAACATTAAAATTCGCAACCATAATGATAGGGATTGGTCAATTCTGAATGAAATTAGAGCATAACCACGTCAACTTTCTTTCACTTTATCAGAGTAAAACTGTAAAGAGTTTAATATAAAGTTCTATCAACACTTGAAGGTGTTTCTCCGGCTTTGATGCGTGCAAGTTGCAATAGTATGAAATATTCGGTTACACCAGAACTTAGCCCTTCCTTACTTGTAATTACATATTTCTTTTATATTAAGTTTTTGGTATTTCATATTAAAGTAGAAACGTCAAGAAAATCGAGGAAAGTTGTAAAAGCCACAAATCCCCTCCTTTCTTTTGAAACTTATTATTGCTACAAATGAATAATAACGGCATACTTAATGCAAATTATCAATTACTGCGAAAAAAATTGTAAAAAAATGAACACTTCACCAAGTAATTTGGCTTTAGCTGTGATTTGAATCTTGTCCTCGTTAGTCCAAATCTACCTGCTTTACCTGCGGTTAATGTTTTGTTTAGTTAATTACCGCTTTAAAGAGAAAAAGATCGCTTTCATTTACTATAGATGAGTAAATTTTTTAAGGCGGTGCCGCACTTTCATAGGCGGTCAATACCTGAAGGATTTTTAAAGATAAGTTGTCAATGTTTTCGTAGTGACGGTCAATTGTTTTAATCCGCGAAGTAGGCGTTGTGTTTGAGATGTTTTAAATAGAAACAAAAAGTGTTTTGTGTAAACCAACTATTTGTATGAAAATGTCACAAGGTCGGAGGGATTAGGTTAAATCTTCAGAAAATTTTACATACGATTTTCCCATTGTTGCCAAATGTTTTTAATGTTTTTACCAATACGTCAATATGAAAACTTCTGATGAATTCTAAGAGTGTACATACCTATATATTCGCTATATGCTATGGCGGTTCAATATCGCGGATTCTGACAAATGAGCAGCTTCTAAGGAACGTGTGCAAAATTTGAGTAAATATATCAAAAACTGAGGGACTAGTTCGCGTATAAAGAGACAGAGGTCAGATCGAGTCACCCACGCTTCTCGTTTATAGTAGATGCACATTTTATATGGCCTACGACGTTTCTTTCTTGATGTTACAGACATAGTGGCAAACTTAATATACCCCGTTTTGGGTATAAATATTTTTGGTATTGTACGAGGAGAGGCATAAAATTAAATCATTAACAATTAAGGAAGAGCTAAGTTCGGGTGTAACTGAATATTTAATAGTCTCGTAATTTGCAAAGATCCTTTGCTGTCCTCCATGTTTCAGGGATATACGCCAGCGCCAGGCTATCTCTCATCAGATGAACAAGGTAGAACAGTAGAACCTGCTCTCCTTGTTGCAGAAGTGCTGGAATGATACCGTCTGCTCCCGGGGACTTGAATTTAGAAAACTAGGCTGTAGCCCACCTGACTGAGTCCGCAGTAAACAGTTTCCTTGCCACTACCCAATCTAGGCTATCTAGACGGCTTATATTCGACGACAGGTTCAATTACTTATCTAGGGTCATTTAGTTTCATTATTACATTCTGCTTTGGGTCTGAGATATTCATCTTGAAATCAACCTAATTAACTCATTTCATATATACTTGTGTGCTATATAAACTCAACAAAATTGGCTAAATGAAATATATTTGACATATGCCGAAAGAATTAACAAGAGAAACTTGAATCAATATATGTACAATATTAAGAATAAGAGTCGTGACCCCATCTAGACCGATATCATTCAAATTCGATGTCTCACAATTTGGTTTATATTTAAGAAAAATTAAACCTTATGATTTCATATAAAAAGAGAGAACTACAGGTAACTTCCAACTTCGATATATCTATGTACTTTGTGCATTAACTTTTGACATTACTCGGTCATGCTAGGGAAAATAGTTCCATGATTATAAAGACTGACCGACATATTCCGCTAGCATATGGGAGTTGGCCACCAATTTCCAACATTTGGGGAATTAAGTTATATACAATAATATAGTTATATCTTACCAACATTAAGTAAGATATCTCAAATATTGATCGAGATGGGGAAGTTTTTACCAGATTTTACCTTTTTTTTGTGAAAAGGACACAAATTATGAGGAAAAGATTATCTGAATATCAATAATATATCTCAGAATTTTACCAATGATTTCAGAATAATACTATATATTTCGACAATTTCTATTGTATTACGTAATAGCCTTCACAGACGGCAGCGTTAATCCTGATTGACTGCGCACTTAATCAGATCCAAATTTGTAGGTGACAGACGGCAGCTATGCGAGTTTGAAACTCTCATAAACAGCTCATTGTCCTTTTTATAATATTTTCCATGAAAATTGATAGAAGATAAACATTACGGTTGTTAGCCGACCAATTTTTACCCAACCATTTTTTATTACAAAAGCATATCAACAAATTATTTTTAAAACTGCATCATAACATAGAAGTTTTATTGATATTATATTGAAAATTTGATAAACAGCTGTCAGGGTTGCTTGTATTTCATTCACAATAGATGAAAATTGGCCATTTTTAACAATGTTGCCAACGAAAATCTCACAAACTCCCTAAAATTTTGAGAGTTATTTTTGGATTCAGCAACGGAGTTAGCTGTGGTAACTCCTGAATTAATCCCGAAAAATGCAATTAATCTGGTTTACCGCTGCCGTCTGTCAATGCTATAAGACCTCAATCATACAGAAAATTGGTGTTGCGACGCAAAGGAGGCTGTTGCCGATGCTAATCGAACTTATAATATGCAATTTTGGGAAACTGTTGAGCGTGCATGGGAATCAATAGCAAACGAACGATGTGAAAAACTCATTGCTTCAATACATCGGCGAAGTGCCACAGTTATAGCCAACAAAGGACACGCTACTAAATGTTACTCAATTCTCATAGAATTTAGCTACGAAAATCTTTAAGGTTTTAATTGGTACCATAAACTTTTTACTCGTCTTAATTATAACTATTACTATTTTGAGCGTCTATATATGCAAATCCTTTCAAAATAAAGTTTAAGTAATATTAAATGAATTAATTTCTTAAGGAATCGTCGCAGTGTGAAATTTTCGAAAAATCGATTTTTTTGTTGAATTATCGGATAGTATACACTGCAATAAACATTCTCTCAAATTTTGAAATCAAAATTCAAATTATTACGTTAGCTACAGCATTTCTTGTAGAAAGGGAACAGAGCGGCGAACGGAGCGACTCCAATCTTTAAACGCGTTTTTCTCAGAATGGTGTTTTTCGAAACGGTTTCCACTCTCAAAGGAAGAGTTTTGAAGATATCTAGTTCCAATTTAGAGGCAACATTTTTAACGTCATTCTCTTTCGCGCTATGGAAGCATTTGTTTTTTGCAATCTTCCTATTTTTTTCTACGAAAAACTGTCGAAAAAAGGGCAAAATTCAAACTTTTTGTTCAAACCGCCGCCATTTTGTCAAATTTCAAACTAAAAACTCTCCCTGGCGCGATAGCGACTTTCCCACAGATTAATAATGTTTTTGAAATTATGGTTTTAGACCAATTGCGGACGGTTAGGTGTTATTTCAATAATTTATATATGTAACTATTATACATCCAATCAATAAACATAAAACAAGGAATTTTGTGTTTGTGATGAATGTATTTATTTATAAAAAAACCGGACCCATTAATTAATTTCAACATTTACATAAAAAAAAAATCGCGAAAATCAGTGGTTTTTCGGAGGCTCACACTGAGGCGATCCGTTAAGTTTTTTTGGTATAAAATGTTCGGTTGCACCCGAACTCAGTCCTTCCTTACTTGTTTCAAATAGTTTGGTTGTAGTAATCATAGCTGCATAGAGGTTGACTGTTGCTGAACATACTCCGTTTAATGCCATAATGTTATATATTGTGTTGGTGGTTTACTCCGCCGAAGATAATCATTTTGGTCGGAGGGAAGAGCTGTTAAAGGGTAAGGGGTACAAGTTAAATGGAAAGAACGTGAAGACAAATAAAAATGATTGTGAAAATGAAAGAAATGGAGTTGAAGATATCCGAAGTTTTAGGAGTTTTCAAAATTGTGTATACTTTTTTATGGTTACCTTTATTTTAAATTGTAACAATATACAAATGTTTCACAGTTGCATTTATTGTTCTAATATATGTTTATTGGAATGTACTTAAATCAACCAATATCCATTTGTAGAGCTCCTAGTATTGGAAGAAATATAGAAAATATTAAAAGAAACTAATTTTTCAAAAAGCACCAAACCTTAAGTGTATGTCAATACTAGAACTGGTTTTTCCAGGCTTCACATTTTTAACACTAATTGAAAAATTGTCTTGACCTTTGTGTCGACTACGATCATCTTTATTCAATTCACAGAGTAGGCGTTCTGTTTGATGTGTTTTGAATAGCTGAAAAGAAAATTGTTTTTGCGAAAGGATCGTAGATATCATTTTGTCAGCTTCTCGACGGTTCAAGGTCATGCGGTATTGCCTACAAAGGTTTAGCTTATGTATTAAATTTGTTGGGCATTTATTTTAGGTATAAATCTCTAAAAATTTATGCAGCACTGATTTGATATTCATCCATACGAAAATCGTTTTACAGTGGGTCACAAAGTCATGTAAAAATTTAAATAATAAGAGGAAGAAGATAGCTGAAAAACGAATGAAAGCCACTCTTTTTACTATATTCTCTCTTAAATTGTATATTTTTGTTGTTAATTATGATTATTGAAAATTATTAATTATAACATCTTTCTGCATTTTTTTTTTAACAATTACTCGCGCTGGTGGTTGTTACATTTTGATGAATAATTAATAAAAGTACGAAGCGACATCCTTTGCTAAATGGTATGTGGTTTCAATTCTGTCGGAAGCCTGGTATGTTCTCTCATTCAGTTGGAAAATCAAGTGTGATTATTGTTGTTGTTGTGGTCGACATGTTTCGCTTAGTTTTTCCAAAAATGAATACCTTGTGAACCGTCCTCTAAGTCTGAATTAGCTTAAGAAACAAAACTCATTTCAACTCTTCAGTTTGAGCAGTAAAGAGCAGCATCTTTAGAAAGATCGGTTTCTTAACATATCTGAAAAAAGAACTTATTTTACCAGTAATTTACTTTTTATTTATACGATGACTCGAGGTGATAGGTTTTTACGTACAGGTGACTACCAAGAAGAATATCGTGAGGAAAGAAGCTCAAGATAGCTGAGGCAATAAGTATATGAAAACATCGCGAATATCTTGAAATTGGCCATGCGAAAGCCGTGGGTGTCGTGTTTCTTATTTTAGATGAGAAGCGCAACCGTGAGGAGAGCAATGCGAAGGAGGTTCTATGTCACAGACAACAAGGAAGATTCGAAACAGTGGACTTCACCTAACGAACCGAAAAAAGTTCTACAACGACTATCAGGAGAAGGGCAAAACGGTTACAAAAGCTTCCCTATGCCAAACTACTGAATCGATAGCGAAGAAACAAGTGTCTATCCAGAACTACATTATTTTTTAATAATGTTTATTTAAATTAATAAGTATTTATAATCACACCAGGCCTCAAATGATTCGGTCATTGTAGCAGTAGTAAAATAGCAGCTGAAGAGGTATTCAACAGGCCATGTTCTGAAAATCTGACTATGACTATAGTCCAATGGAGTAAAATCTGGACTTCCAGACGGCCAATGATCAGTAGCAATGAAACCAGGATGCTTTTGTGTTACCGTTGGAGGGTTTTTGTCATTTTGTGCAGGAGCAGTATCTTCCAGTGCATTCTGTCTAAGAGAGTATTGTTTAACTGATTTACCATGTCTACTATAACAACCTGCTGTTACACATTTGCCCCATTCTTACTCATTTTTCACAGAAGTGAAGAACTACAACGCCTTTAGAGGAGAATCCCCACAAAACCTTTATACTATCTGGATGATCACCAAGTTGACATATACATACATACGTATATGTATGTACATCTCTTATGAAAACTTTAGGGGAGTTAACCCCTTCGGCCGTATGTTTCCAGAACATATTTGAAATGTTTATTTAATTACTGAGTTTGTACTAACCATATGGTAAACTTAAATCTCTTGAACGCTGGCTCTCGATATTTTAGATGAATTGAAAAATTTGGCTTACGAAATCTTTTACTATTGTGTTTTATCAGATTTGATATATAGTATGTAAAGTGATTAATTAAAGACTGTAAATGTAACGAGGCAATAATTCGCATTCTTAAACAATGTGAATAAATGGTAAAGTTGGAATGGTTATCCGGGAAGGGGGCACAATTTTTTCAATTTGCATTGAAGCGTGTGCGTTTCGAAGGTTATTAATTAAAAAATGAGCCAACGGTAAGGGCAAATATTACAGCTGAGAAGAAAACCACATCTACCATTTCAACAAACACCGAGCAACGGAACGGCGCAACAACAATCAAAGCCAACTCGAATCGTTTGTAGCACTCGAACTTTTCTACACTTCGCTAATGATGGCAGAAGTTAAATTACCGTGATTTATGATGCAGCTAATGCACATACACATGTACGTATACATAGACGTATGTATGTATATAATGAAGGGTACAAACATTTGTATGCAAATAATACAAAAGCAAAATTTGTCAAATACAAATGTGCCCAGCGTATGAGGTGAGACAAACGTCTGCCGCCAAATACGTTCGCAACGAGCGTCCAAAGTTGTGCGGCATGTCGGGCATAGCGAGCAACTTGTGGCAAACGGAGAGGCGACGAAACGACGTGTCTGACATTAAAATGTTGAGTTGCCAGGAAGCGCGAGTGCCGCAGTGACCTGCAATCAGTGTAGGCTTGAGCAGTGGTCGAGATTGCCACTTTGCAACAACACCCTTGCAATGTTAAAAGACATCGACAGCTTTCGGCGCTTGTCGACAACAACCGCGATAACGCGGTCTGAAAAGACAGTTGGTTGGCGTTCAAGCAGATGAGCAGACAAATTAATTTCTCTCACAGCTGTCGGTACCTTCTATCACTCTATCACTGTATTATACTCAAATTTTGTTATTTGGCTATAGACCATCACTGCCAGACTTTATTATGCTATATACATATATGGACCTTATTCAATTTTCCATAATGGTTAAATATAATTAGTGTGTGCTGTTGTTTCGAAAATTTGTTTTATTTATTCTGAAATTTGAAGATGGGATCAGATATGCATTGTTGAGAATGATCCAATCTATTTAAAGAAAATCTTGATCACGCAAGATCATAATCCAGTAGCAAACATACTAAGAATAATCCAGCTTAGCGCACAGTTATTTAATCTCAAAAGTGTTAAAATTGTTTAAGTATACCAAGTATATCAAGGCTCACATTTAAATATTGAATTAGTAAATAAACTTTATGCAGCAATTATTGAAGTCTTCAAATATGAAATCTGATTTTTTAAAGAAATATATTAAAAAAAAAAGATTTTTTCTTTTTTGATTCTTTACATAAATTTGTTTCGTCCTCATGTAAACGATTCCAGAAATCAAAGATGCGCTATATCAGCCCGAACATACCCATCCGACATCACTTCGAGAATGATTACTTCATGATAGCAAAATACCCACATAAAAACATTCCCGACCTCAGTGACAATTTGACAGATGCTTCGCAATGTACATTGCCTGTGTGAAAGTGGCGTTAATATAATATTTGTGTAATTAACTATTATATAATTTTGAACTTATACTATGTTCGGACCGACATTGAAAACATTTTGAAAACACATTTGTCTGTTGTGGAATCTAAGTCGTTCGGACCGACAATGTGTGTTTTCGATGAGTTTTCACTGACAACTATCAATAGCGGCATTCTCTTGCTCTTGCAAGATTGCACGATGACACAAAATGCAAAAATCCTATACCGAAATATGCAAGGATAAGAGAGCACCCATTGCAGAATCTAGTGATATATGACGGCACGAAAATAAACGTGGATTTTGGTCTGACACATTTTACAGCCATTGCAAATAATTTTCTGCGTGTGTTTTTTTGTGCCGTTGCACCAAGAGGAAAGTTCTGCAATTTCTGCACAGGGCAAGGTTTTGCAAGAGCAAGAGAATCCCCCTAATATGAGAATATCAAGCGACAGCTATTTTTGTAGATGGAATGTAAAGAAATAGCAAGTGACAATTTCGGGCCGGCAAAATATGTCTTCCAAAAACATCGATTAAACTAGAGCAGGCACCGACTATAATGAGTGGAATGTAAGTTTTCAAGTAGTTTTCAGCGAAAACTGTGTTTTCGTTTGACAGATTTTACATGGACGAAAACACATGTTTTCGTGCGAAAACCAGTTTTTCCGACGAAAACATGTTTTCTTTGTCGGTCCGAACATAGTATTACAGATATTATTTGATAAAACTTAATATACCCTGTTCAGGGTATAATAATCCAGGGATGTCGGATAACGATCGTGCCGAAAGATTTAAAACTAGCAAAAGCACAGCGAGAGCGCGGTTGCCTATCATGCCACAAAACATCCCAAGAGATCGGAGAAAAATGATTGTGTGGCAAAATCTCGTGCTCGTTTGTTATATGACAAAGTGCTGAACAAATGTAAACGATCTATAGTTATAGACGACGAAACTTGCATTAAATAGGATTTTAAACTGCTTCCTAACCCAAACTACTCTAATATACGCGATAATTTGGCCGCAAAATTTAATAAAAAAATGCACAAATTTGCGAAAAAGGCAATGGTATGGTGAGCTTTTTGTAGCTGTGGCCTTAAGAGCCGGGCTTTCGTCACATCGTTGACAATGACGTCCGATTTATGCTTGAGAGAATGCTTGCAAAGACGCTTAGTGCCATTCATTCAGCACCATCGAACATTATTAAATTTTTGGTACAAAGATAATGGTATCTATTTCGTTTCAAAGGACATGAATCCATTCAATTGCACACATCTTCGCCCAATTGAGCAATATTGGTCAATTGTAAAACATAAATTATGAAACACATCTAGTGGCCCAAAAAACAATGGTTCAATGTTGTTAAAGTGGAATAAATCTGCCGCTAAAGTAAAGCTAAATATTGCGCGGCGACTTATGGGAGTGATTAGTAAAAGAGATCTCAATATTATTCGAAATAGCGATGTGTAATTTTACATTTGATATTATCTGAAAGTTGAACTAATATGCTTACGTTTGGTTTATTACTTTTAATAAAACGGCTTTAACAAATGTGCGACCGATTTTGCGTGAACTATGCTTTATTGTCTATTGACTGTAACTGACACAAAACTAATTTGTTCATCAAAAACCGCAAAATGGATATTCCCCTTTTCTAGAAACGCTCTTCCGTGTCGGGTATCAAACAATAAAATATTCAAGTGGCTAATTTGTCAATTGAAAAGTGCAGATGTAATTTTAATGTGATAAAACGCAAATCAACGGTTTTAAATTATGACAAAATTATGCAAATATGTTTCGAGAATGCAAAATGTATGTAGAAGAACACACCCCCTGATAAAGGATGAGCAAGGATTGTGTACGTCGGCTTGTGCGACACAGCAGCGCAATGCTCAGGCATTGAAAAGCTGTTGGACAAACACTTCAGGAGGACTCTTTCAGGGACGACGGCGATTGATGAGTTCGTGCAAAGTACTGGCACAACTGCGATGATGATGGCTTATTGCCGGCCATTAATTCATACACCACTGAGCAAATCTGAAAACAACGAAAACAAAAACGACATTGGCAACTGTGGAAAGTATCACGGCGTGCGCCTGAGCACCAGCGTGCGCGTTTGGCACACGCGAGCGTACATATTTTTATGGCGATATCCTGCTGGGCGCATAAACAGGAAACAAATTATATACACTAAAGAAAGGAATTCCGCTTTGAGAGGAAATAAAAGGATCTGCCGCGTAAAATAGACAAAATTTATGAATTGCTATCATCCTCGCCAGCGTAGCATTATGAGCGGGCGCGAAGACCACTATAGCAAGAACAACAACACGAGATAGTACGACGAACACATACGAATGGGCACTAACAATACTATAACATATTGCCTGAGTTGGCCAACGTCATTGCTTAAAACTAACGGCGCAGGCGATGCGCCCGGAAATCAAGAGCAGTAAACACACATACATACATAGCTATACAAATATGAAAGCTGAATGCTGCTTAGCGAAGAGTAAGTGTCAATAAATAAAAATTTTGAGTATAGGGAACAAAAACTTGGCAGGACATCATTGTCCTTTCACTCCAGCTCAGTACACATTTTTTCCATGGCATTGCTAGGCCGCAATTAATGCTTTAATTTCGTGCATTTTTGAAATTCTGTTATAATTTATTATTGGTGGCTGTGTGTCGCCACACCCTTTCCTTTTTTGGTCGGTCCGCTATGCGCCAATTACCATGTAAACAGCTGAGATTAGTGTTATGTCGTCTTAGCGATTTTTCTTTGAATTTTCAATGAATGCAATCTCTATTATTTATTATATGCAAGGTTGTTTTTTTATTGAGAGTAAGAATGCTTATTATTGGCCAACGCTTTGTAGTCACTTATTTGTGCTGCAAAAGAGGATCAAATTGTACGCTTGGTAGCAGGCAGCAGCGCATTTGTGGATTTGGTTCCAGCGAAGCGTGAAAGTTTTCTTCTTCATCACGCAAGCGAAAAATGGCGTTTAAATGCAGCTTACATCTTTGGCCTTTCGTCAGGTCGCTCTCTACTTTGAAGTTCGGCTGAATATAAGTGGGACAGGAGTGGGGAAATATAAAAGGGCCACTATTGGCACATTTTATTCAAATATATGTATATGTATGTATACCAAATACATTAGGGTGGGTCAATAAAAATAAATGTCTTTTTTTCGCTTCGTACTCCGAAGAGTTGGTTGATAGACACCTCTGAGAAAGGCTCTCCAGTATATCACCCATAATTGTAACGAGAAGTTCCTCCGCCCAACGGATTTCTATCTTTTTCTTATTGTCAGACAGAACAAGTAAATAAGGGTTAAGTTCGGGTGCAACCGAAGATTTTATACTCTTGCAGCTTGCAAGAATCAAAGCCCCAGAAATTCCCTCAGGTGGTTGCAAAACTTTGCTACTTCGGACTGAGTAGGCAATTGAAAAGTAAAGTCCTTTCTCGACGAACAAAAGCCAAACTCTATCAGTCACTCATAATTCTCGTCCTGCTATATGGTGCAGAGGCTTGGACCATGACAACAACTGATGAGTCGACGTTGCGAGTTTTCGAGAGAAAGGAAAGAGAAGAGGAGGCATTGGCCACGGCGAATATCGCATTCGATGGAGCGATGAGCTGAACGAGATATACGACGACATTGGTCATGTTGTCCGGATGGACGAAAACACTCCAGCTCTGAAAGTATTCGACGCAGTACCCGCGGGGGGAAGCAGAGGAAGAGGAAGACCTCCACTCCGTTGGAAGGACCAAGTGGAGAAGAACCTGGCTGCGCTTGGAATATCCAATTGGCGCCACGTAGCGAAAAGAAAAAACGACTGACGCGCTGTTGTTAACTCGGCTATAATCGTCGTAAACGGTGGTATACTCAGGTATACTAGACAACGTATTTTTATCAGTCCACCAATATATCTTGCGTAGTTTTGAATTTTGTTAATATAAAGACTGATCCATTTCGGGGTTTCCTACTTTAAAAAAAATACAGAAACTCAAAGTTTAATGTTGAATGTTTATTGTTGTTTGAAAGAACATTCTTTGGCGCTGCTGCGTCTCAGGTCAACTGGCAACTGCCGAATGACAGGCTTGATGTTTTGCTCCAGGGCTGGAATCACAGCGGAATTGTCCGCATAGACTTTAGTTTTTACATATCCTCACAGGAAAAAGTTCAGTTTAATATCACACGATCTTGGTGGCCAATCTTTCGGTCCAATGGCGACGCCTTGTTGAAACCATATGTCGCCGAGATTACGAGCTTCAATTTCGGGCATCAAATAGTCGGTTATTATGGTGCAATAACGGTTACGTTCTCACTGGCATCAATTTTGAAGAAATATGGACCGACCCACCGGATGAAATGGCGCTTCCAAATGCGGCAATTTTGCTTGTGTACATTCCCATTGAACCAGTAATGGGTTTGAACAGAATTTGGCTTGGAAATGTCGGATATTCTTGGATTTTTTCTACCCATAAAACGGAGCGATATCCCTTGGGAAGTTCGAGCGGCTTTAGTTCTTGAACAAGCTATATTTTGTACGCTTTCAATTTAAGATCTCGACGTAAAATGAGCCAAATCGTGCCATAGTCAGTCCGAGGTGCTGCGTACCGCGCCGAATCAACTCTCCACGGCCTTTGTGTACACTCTCAGCTACGGCTGCTATATTTTTTTCACTATGTGCTGGACGTGGTCTATTCGGTCGAATATAATATGTATATATGTATGTGGGAGATGGTGTTGCGAATTATGTTGACCATAAGTTGACCGAAGTGCGCGAAACACATCCTTTCATGATGAAACTCCAAACAATACCGAAATATATAACGTTAAGGCATGAAACGACTCGCGCGTGATCTTTAAAAAAAAGGCTATTGAAGACATGACTGGCTTGATGAAAATCATTGTATGAAGTATATGGAAGTTGAGGGTAGTATCGACCCGTTTTTTATACATCCCTTATCCATTCGGGCACAAAGATAGACTGTTTCTTGGATTTGAACAATTCTTTCATTTTCTGTATTATTTGTGAAAATTTTTATACTGTTATATTTATATAAATTGTGTTATACTCCTCACCATAAGGCGTGGTTATAGGCCGATTTCACACTGCTGCATAGCAATGTGAAATAAAAAGGCACGTACGAAATTTGGTTAATATCGGTATGACGGGCCCCGAGATATGTACATGTGATTTCATCAAAAAGTAGAAGGCGCCACGTTCAGTTTTTACCCCGGCTCCTATAAAACCCTCTGATAATAACCCAGATGTAAAATTGTATGTCTCTGGTGTATTTAGTTATTGATTTATCGCTCTTTAGGTATTTATATGGAGGGTACACGGGATTATCTTCCGATTTCATCTATTTTTTCAGTGTTGGTAGTGATGCTTAAGGGATTTTTTCTGAGCGATTTTGGTTATTGTAGCTTAAATGGATACACGTACATTAGACCAAATAGAGGGCGTGGCCACTCCCATTTTGTCAACAGTTTTAGGCCACAGTAGCCTCTTGCTAATGCGATCTCCTGTGCTGAATTGAACTGTTTTACATATTTATTTACTGATTAGTTATGGTACTTTATAGGTTCTTCCGTAACGGCGTTTTGTGGGGTGACAGTGATCTGATAACGCCCATCCAAGAACTCCGCCTTACTTTTTTACCGAGGAATATAAGTGCCAGGTTTGTCTATCTCGATTAGTTTTCGGTGATACAAGCAACCGTTAGGTAACATGAAGGTATTTGATTCATAGCGAAGAGGTTTTGGCATCAAAAGTTCGTTGTTTCAACTGCAGACCTAATAAATTCGGAATTATTAAATATGTTTTAATACATACTTTGTTGGATTTATAGTACGCGCGGCATTTAGTGGATGGGCTCAAAATCTGCCTGTGCACTACAAATACATATGCATACTAAGAAATAAATTTTGGCACTTGAGTTCGGAAAGAGTTACAAAGGCACCCGCTAGAAATGCCGATCTAGTACGCAAATCATGAACTTCGTAACTATGCGCGTACTTATGTACTACGCTTAAAGTCAATGATGATGACTAAACAGAAATGCCTGAATTTGGTTTTTGTTCACTAGCATTATTGCTTCATTAAAATGCAATTAATGAAAGTTTCTTTAGTTATCCAAGGGCATTGTTGTTGCTCAGTGGTTGCTTGTTTTGTGTGGCTTCTCAAATTATTTACATTGTTCGATTTGTTTAATGCCAAATAAATATGCAAGAACAACAATGTTCATACTTAACAACAAATCAAATAACAAAACAATAGCATGCATAGTGTTTAATCTTCTTTCGGAGCGGAGAGAAGGTGTATGAAATCGACCGCATAAAAAGAGGCAATCAATGCCGAGAAATTGGAAAATAATGGCAACCATTGTTTGTTGGTATTGTTTTGTTTATTAGACGAATTAGTGCTTACGAATAAAACATCATTATAGGCATATGTGCTGAATAAAGTAGATATATGCATACATACATACATACATATGTATTTAGAGAAATTACAAAACACTCCACTAAAATACAGCAGTCAATTAAACATTCCCGGGAATATGCGATCCAGTGATAGAGGTTGCAAAGACATCCTATACCGTTATTTGCTGCTCAAGGAAACTTTCTAGCAATTGAACAGCCCAGTTCAAAACTACTTTGAGTACAGATTGCACATATGTAACTATATATCGACATCTAAATTGTTAAATAATGTAACTTCACAACAGCAAAACAAACAACATGGCCTCGTATGCATGCTGTAAAAACAACTAACCTTGATCAATTTTTAGAAAAAATTGAGAAAATAATTAACGCACAGACTGCTCAGATAAGTAATTTATTAGCAATAGTCAATAGTTTATTGAACAAAGTATGCATCTAAACTTAAGAATAGCAATTTGGAATGCCAACGGTATTGTCAACCATATTAACGAAATCGAAACATTTCTTAACAAAAATTGTATAGATGTATTTTTAGTTTCTGAAACTCATTTTTCACAAAGATCATTTTTTAAAATTAGAGGATACGACATAGTTTATTGTAACCACCCTGGGGGTAGAGCCCGAGGTGGGTCGGCGGTGATTATTAACTCAAAAATTAAATATGAACCATTGAAAGAAATTTGTTCACCTTCGATGCAAATTTCACGCATAAAAATCAAAACAAACACACGATCAATAGCTATTGGCGCTGGATACTTTCCACCCAGACATACAATCAGTTGCATAGAATATGAAAATATGTTTAGCGAATTCGGCTCGACATTCTTACTCGGAGGAGACTTTAACGCCAAGCACCCTTGGTAGGGCTCTCGCTTAAATAATCCGAAAGGTAACGAACTATTTAAATGCATTATGAATAGGAATTTATCAGTTCTCTCGAGTCGGTATGCCTACCTACTGGGCCATTGGATCCCACTAAAGTTCCAGGTGATCTGTTAGATTTTGTTGTGTACTCAGGCCTCTCTAGTAATTTGCTAAAAATTGAAGAAAACTTTGAACTAAGCTCTGATCACTCACCCTTAATTATCGGTACTCCAATCATCACCTATAATTCTTCAAAGTAAACCAAAAATTGTGACTCCACGTACTAATATTCCATCATTTTCTTACTGGTTAGACAATAATATTGATCTTAGTGTTAACTTAAGAACCACTGACCAATTAGACGGTTTTGTTGAAAAATTTAACAACGCCATTGTAGAAGCAGGTTTTATCTCAACTCCACAAGATACTTTTGTAGTAAACAGTACCTTTATCCCTGCGGAAATCAAAACCCTAATAAAGGAAAAACGATCGTTGAGGAAAATATGGCAAAGGACCCAGAATCCAAGTGACAAATTAATTTTAAACAGAGCTACTAAATATTTAAAAACAAGGCTTAAACAATTAAAAAACAACTCCCTTGAAACCTTTTTAACCAACCTTAGCCCTAACGCAACTCGCTCTGAATGTCTGTGGAATGCCACAAAATTTCTCAAACGCCCAAAAGCCAGAAAGGTTCCAATAAAAGACTCCAGCAATTCATGGTATCGGTCAGATGAGGATAAAGCAGAGGCGTTTGCTAAGTACTTAAATGAAGTATTCACACCATTTAATTTTATTAATGCATCTGATGAAAGGGAAGTGATGCACTTTTTGGATACTCCATGCCAAATGGATTTTCCAATAAGGCGTATTATTTTATCAGAAGTGAAAGAGGAACTGGCAAAATGTAGCAACAAAAAAAGCCCAGGCTACGATCAGATAGACCACGCAGTACTAAAGCACCTAACGGAGAAGTCCATGCGAGCTCTTACAATTATATTCAATGCCATACTAAGGCTTCAGCACTTTCCTACAGCCTGGAAATGTGCAGAAATAATTATGATTGCTAAACCAAAAAAACCCGAAAACTTAGTTAGTTCGTATCGCCCCATAAGTCTACTGGTCGCTTTCTCAAAGGTATTCGAAAGAATTCTCTTACGAAGACTGATACCGGTATTGGAAAATTTAAATATAATTCCGGACCAACAGTACGGGTTTCGCAGACACCACGGAACTCCTGAACAATGCCATAGAGTGTTTAATAAAATAAGGTCAGCTTTAGAGAAAAAAGAATATTGTTCAGGTGTAATCCTTGATGTGCAACAAGCATTCGATAAAGTTTGGTACCCCGGACTGCTTTACAAATTAAAGAAAAATTTACCTGCTCCCTTTTTTTTCTTATTAAATCTTATTTAAAAGATAGACAATTTTATGTCAGGGTTGGAAATGAATACTCAAGTATGTATAAAATAAAATCAGGCGTACCACAGGGAAGTGTTTTAGGGCCATATCTTTATTCGATATTCACAGCGGATATCCCGAAAAACAACGATGTTACGATAGCAATATTCGCTGATGACACTGCAGTCCTAACTTCAAATAAAGTACCTTCAGAATCTTCTGACATACTACAAAATTACTTATTCCAACTAGAAGACTGGCTCAAGAGGTGGAATATTAAAGTCAATTCAGATAAATCTGTCCATGTTACTTTTACCCTAAGAAAAGGTGATTGTCCTTCTATCAAAATTTTTAATACAGCCATACCTGTTAGTGATCATGTGAAATACCTGGGGTTACACATAGATAGAAGGCTTACCTGGAAATATCATGTAAAAGCGAAAAAAGAACAATTAATATTAAATTGAGAAGTCTTTATTGGCTTCTGGGTAAAAAATCTGTTCTTCTTTCATACAATCAAACCTATGTGGACTTATGGCAAGCACGGCAAGCAATTCAAATATTGAAATAATACAGCGCGTTCAATCAAAAACTCTCAGGTCAATTACAAAAGCTCCATGGTATGTTTCAAATCATATCTATTCACAGAGATTTAAAAATATGCAAAGTGAAAGATGAAATAAAAAAGTTTAGTGAAAGATACAAAATCAGGTTAGAGATCCATCCCAATCCTTTAGCAGTGGCATTACTACAGGTACCCACTACAACAAGGTTAAAAAGAAAAGACATATTGAACTTGTAAACCAGCACGCATGCACGTAATGTAAATACATAACTTTAGCACAAACTAGTGTATGATTATGTTATTTTAACATAAAGAAAATAGCAAATAATTATGTAAATTAGTATGTATGTAGTATGTATGTAGTTTTTATTTTTATTTTTATTATACTGTCACTAAACAGAGGGTCACTTAACGAAGCAACACTCACAATTTGTTTGTACCTTAACAGCACATTTACTTATTGTCTATTAACATTATGACAGATTATAAATTTAACTTGAATACACCACTTTTCATAAATATGAAAAAAAATTTATTTCGGTTATATCTGATAACTGAAGCTACAAATATGTACATATGTACATATGTCTAGTAAATAAAAATCCATTATTTTTTAATCGTACAAAGTGTTAGAAAAATATGATTTCGTAAAAACTTCTAGACAGTTTTGTGATTGCTTGATGCTGTATTATTTGAGCACGCGCTACACTACGCCATGTTTTTATACCCTCAACACTGTATAAAAATTTGTGTGGCCAGCTGAGTTGCTTTAGTAATGTCCGTCCGTTCGCCTGTCTGTATTACGCGAACTAGTACCTAAGATTTTGAGATATCGATTTGGCATACGACCCTTTATCCTTAAAAAGCTAATCGTTTGTCGGGACTATCGATGTCGGACCACTATACAGGGCTTGTCCGAAAAGTAATAGGACTGATTTTCTTCCGTACTGTACTTCGGAGCGTGCGCGGTCCGACTGGATAGAGTAGAGGGCGTTCCTAGCTAACGAACGAGCGACTGGTCAGTTGTCTCCGAGCACCTTAAGAGTCAGGACATACATTTTCGCGCGTCTTGTTTCTGCGAGTGGTGCCAGCCGAAAATGCAGCGTTCGTTAGAGCAGAGGTACGCGAATAAATTCTGTGTGAAACTTGATAAATCTGCGTCGGAGACGTTTGATATGATCAAGCAGGCTTACCCAGATGTTGATTTAGCAAGAAGTGGTGTGTTTCGGTGGCACCAGACCCTTTTGGAGGACTGGGAAGAGGTTGCTGATGAATGAGCAAATCCAAAATGTAAACGATCATCATTGTCTTTTTTGACATCAAAAGCATCGTCCACCATGAATTTGTTCCTCCTGGACAACCCGTCAACGCTAAGTTTTACGCGGAAGTCCTCAGAAAACTCAAACCAAGGGTCAATCGGGTCCGACAAGAATCGCAGCCGATTGGAAGTTGCACCACGACAACACCCCGGCTCACATCGCCTTTCTTGTGAACAGCTACCTAACCAAGGCCGGCATACCAACGCTTCGGCAGACGCCCTCCAGCTCACATGTGCGTCCCCCCACGGGACGTGTTTGTTTGACTGAAAAGGCCGATGAAAGGCAAGCATTTTGAGACGACAGAGGGGATCCAAACAAAATAACCGTGTTAGATATATGGTGATGATGAGACTGAGATTGAAATCTCAGTGACTGTCCGAGTGGCTGTCCGAGTGGCATCCGTCTGTGAAAGCGAAAACTTGATTAAAAATTGAGATGTCTTAATGAAATATGTATATTTCTTAAAAAGTGAGGATGAGTTCATATATAGGTGTAATCGGACCAATGCTATGCACACAAAACTGTTTAAAATTTAAAAAAATGTGCGCGACTTTCCCTAGTGTATATGCATATCTCCTAAACCTCTTAAGGTTCTCCTATATCCAAATTCACCCAGGACAAATCATTTAAGCGCCTCAATCGACACTGTAAAAATGGATGGAATCGGACTATATCCCTGCCCACTCTCCATATAACGGTTTCCTTAAAAACTACTAAAAACGCCATAAATCAAGCTGGGGGGTCAAGTCTAGGTTTATCGAAAATGTCGGTCAATCATTGAGATACATATTTTATAAATGCTTTTATAATACCGCGATCAATATGTTAGTTATCTTAATAAAATTGAACTAGCGATTTCAATTATAATGTATCCTTGTGCTGAAAATGGAAAAAAATTGGTGAAAACTTGACCTAGCCCTCATATAACTACTTGTAATATCAGAATTGTCTAACATCCGCTTGACTTTACTCCTTAAATATTGGTGGTGGTATACGTATGTGAGATATCTTAAAGAAACTCAGAGAGCATCTTTTTCTGTTAGTAATGACAGTAATGCCAAAAATATATATATGTATATGATTTTCAAACTTCCGGTTGGCTATACTATAGACCATATTATATCGGTCAATATGTGAGATACATTAGTCTAATTAAGTGAACGTAAATTATCATATATACTTTAGTATAATACCGTGAATATCTGAAATTATTCATACTACTAACTTTCGTTAAATTAGTTTATGGACTACAATAATACATTTTGAAAACACATTTGTATGTTGTGGAATCTAAGTCGTTCGGACCGACAATGTGTGTTTTCGATGAGTTTTCACTGACAACTATCAATAGCGGCATTCTTTTGCTCTTGCAAGATCGCACGATGACACAAAATGCAAAAATCCTATACCGAAATTTGCAAGGTCAAGAGAGCACCCATGGCAGAATCTAGTGATATATGACGGCACGAAAATAAACGTGGGTTTTGGTCTGACATATTTCACAGCCATTGCAAATAATTTTCTGCGTGTGTTTTTTGTTGTGCCGTTGCACCAAGAGGAAAATTCTGCAATTTCTGCACCGTGCAAGGTTTTGCAAGAGCAAGAGAATGCCCCTAATATGAGAATATCAAGCGACAGCTTTTTTGTAGATGGAATGTAAAGAAATAGCAAGTGACAATTTCGGGCCGGCAAAATACATATGTCTTCCACAAACATCGATTAAACTAGAGCAGGCACCGATTATAATGACTGGAATGTAAGTTTTCAAGTAGTTTTCAGCGAAAACTGTGTTTTCGTTTGACAGATTTTACATGGACGAAAACACAAGTTTTCGTGCGAAAACCAGTTTTTCCCACGAAAACATGTTTTCGTTGTCAGTCCGAACATAGTAATAAATTAATAAAATACAAGTTTTATTGTAAACCATTCGGTTTCATCGAACAATGATTGTTGAGTTTTTTTGCAGCATTTTTTAATACACTGTTTTGCCAACATCAGAAGGTATTTCCAACGTTTTGATTCTTACAAGTTGCAAGAGTACACCCGAACTTACCACATTGTTTTGATTGCCCAGGAGAAGGAATGCTTATCCTTAGACCTTATATACATTCATATGTATGAAATCTGTTGAAATGACTCGTAATAATTAAAAACCTCAATTTCGATTTTTTTGATGACGTGATGTTTTGCATTTTAGGCGTTTATAGGTATGTTAAAAAATATCAGATGACGGCTTGTTCAATTCAAAGAACTTTTATTGTGTGAAAAAACGCAAAGTTTTTACTTCTAGCTTGTCGAATTTGAAGTGGTGGAACTTCTTGAGATTCGTTAATTTTAATGATACTCAATGATCATAGCTAACTAGATTAATTCTAACAAGAGTAATAATATTTTTTTAATTCTGAAAAAATACCTTCGCAAAGTGGCTGAATTTGAGAACACAAAGCCAGCTGACTTTGAGAAGAAACTTTGTTAAGTAATATGGGGGTAAGATTTATAATCCTCTTTAAACACCGAACAGAGTATTTTAAGTTAGTCACTAAGTAGGTGCTCAGTTTTTATGATATCGATCCGAAACTTTGAAAACGCCATTTTTCCCCAAGAACCTGCTGTTTATGCGACTTCATAAATAACAAAATTTTTTTTATCCCTAAAGAAACATAATCAATAGGATATTTTTTTCTGGTTCCGGAAAAACCCTTCAAACAAGAATTTTTTATCATGCTAAAGAAATAAAATTGCTTAAAAAAAAAATATTTTCAAACCGTGTTAAATCAAAAAAAGTGTAAAAAAAAGACCAAATAAAACGAGTAAGAATTAGGTGTTAATTGAGGGAGACCTGCTATGGTAGGTTATATGTGGGCTTATTGCTTTTATAAATAACTTTACACATACGTACATATGGCAATTTGTACAGAATTTTTTTTAAGTTTTTTGCAGACACACGAAAATGCTATACAAGTATGTACATATGTATTAAAGTAGCGATGCGTCTGAGCATCACCTCTTTCTTATTATTCTGCCGGCCGTGTATTGTACGCTTTGTCTTTTAAAATGTAGTTTTTCATATTTTCGAGTTTATTTATTGATTCAATATCATTTTTTTCGCACCACTGTAATCTTGTTGCTGCTGTTGCTGTGTTTGCGCGTTCCAACTGTCTGTCGCAGCGTCTGCGCGTGTATTCGTGCGTGCTAAATCCGAAGCAGCTGTATCAATACATTCAATGCATTTTCTCCATTCGCGCAAATAAACGCTTTTCATTGCTAACAATACAATGCAATTGTTAATTGTTAATTGCCTTGTTATCTGCTTAAAAAAATTAAAGGAGTAAGAATGGAAATAGCCTTATGTTCAACTTTTCTGTCGTCGCAAAATTAAGCATTACGCAATTTGATTGAATGTGAGTTGCGATTCGGTGACAAAAATACGGTTCGATATTTTGTAAGGGCATTTTCGACATTACTCCACACTCCACATAAACATCTGGCAAAACACACCGGTTAACCAACAGACAATATTTATGTGTATGAATATGTTGTTTGTACACTTTGGCACACTTTATTGGCACTCTCGATTGAAAATGCGGAGCCCCAATCCATGTGTTCAAACTGTTCGAATTTATTGTGCTGGGCTTAAAGGATTATTGTATTCATAATAATTCTTCGTAGCGGAATGCCTTAATAATATAACTTCGGTGTTTTGCTCGACTTACTATTGTAACAATGTGTTATTAGTTGCTAAATATTGCTAAGCTCTTTATTGTTTAAATTTCAATTATATAAAATAAATACAAATACATTCTAATTGTAAAATTTGTAATAAATAAAGCTATTAAATATGTAGAAAACATGTACATATGTACACATTTATGTATACGGAAAGATGTTTTGACTTTGAAGGGAGTTTTCTCTTAAGCTGCAACTAAGAGTAACAAATATGAGAATCTTATGTATTTTTCGTACACTTTTATATAAATTTTAACAAAAAATCAGTTTTGATTTTAACAATTGCAAGAAATTAAAAAAAACACTTTGAATGCAGGTATCCTACTTGATCCCGTTATTTTTGTCCTGTATTAGTTGCGAATGGTCAAAATGTGTCATTTGAAAAGTGAATTTATTTTGTGCGAATGAAGTTTTCGAAGAAAAACTGGTGAATAAACAAACTTCTCAAGACTTATAGGCTCAGGCACTGAAATATTGGCAAAAGAACAAAAGTACTAACGAAATAGGTAATACTAAAAAGAAACACATACATAATATAGTGGGAAGACTTGATGGTAGTCGAACGGCCCCAGGCTGAAAGTAAATTGGCTCGGAGGATCAAGGAACACTCCAAAATATCCCCTGTTGTTAACGCCAAGGAGTTGGAGGAAGCTGTCATTGCAAAACTCCTCCCTCAAACCGTTCGGAAACTCTTGATTCCGCCCTATATTACATTACATTACGAAACAAGCCACAATTATGGAATAGAAATATTGGGAAACGTTTACAATATTTCAAAGAATATACCGTGATAACGGATTTTGTGATTCTGAAATTTTTGGCGGCAGCTTGCAACAGTGGGACCAAACAGCGTGGTTAACCTTGTTTTCATTGAAGGAATTATGTAAAGGTAAATTATTAGGTAATATAAAAATATTGTTCCGTCAGCAGATAAGCTTAACTTAAACCGCGACTACTGCTTTAGGGTGCTTGCAGAGTGGACGCTTAAAATCGAGCCGAGCGTAAATGCGCGTTTGGCGTGAATGGGAAAATGCCTCGGCTCGGCTTTGAGCGTTCACTCTGCGGGAACTCTTATTCAGGATAACTACCTGAAGCATTCTGCTTTTGTCGTAAGGCATTGTTGTTGTGCAACGTGATGCTATATCTCCCCAGAGTCCAGATCTCAATTCAATTGTACACCTGTGAAAATATATGGACACAAACTCGTGAGCGAGAGCGCAAAGTTAGTAGCGATAAGGAGGAAAGGGCTAAGTTCAGGTGCAACCGAATATTTTATACTCTTGCAACTTGCAAGAATCAAAGTCAAACCTAACCTAACCCATCCTAGTATCGACGCGATTTTATCTATTAGCTATTATCCCTGGGTTTCATTAAGGTACCTCACATACAACAATCATATGGAGCAAAGCCAGCCGTATGTTCGAAAATCCTGGCAATGGTTACATGGGGGCTAGGTCAAGTTTTCGCCAAATTGTATCTTTTTTGAGCACAATGATATACTGTTAAAAGTAAAACATGTTCTGTATTTTTCATGGATATGACTCAAATACTGGCCGATATATACAGCATAAACTCATCTGGAAGTTCGAAAATCTTTATATAAGGTATATGGGGGCTAGGGGAAGTATTGACCCGATTCAGCCTATTTTTGATGCACAGTGAGACTATTGCTAGGAATGAATTATTTCTGAATTTTAATTGTATATTTTGACCTATATGTATTTTCGGTCAAAAGTCAAGCAAAGGTACTATAAATATTCGGTACTTAGGGGCTTGAACCGTTTTTGGTGGATTTAGACAATTTTTGGCCATTTTCTCACTGTGACATGGAAACGGAAGAAGATTGTCTCGTACTAAATTTAGTCGAAATCGGTAGGTCAGGTCCAGAGATATGTGCTTTCACAAAAACGTGGGCGGTGCCACACCTATTGACCAATTTTGACACCGGTTCCCATAAAGCCTTCTCATACCACCTCGGAGGTAAAATTTAATTTACCTGGCTTAATTAGTTATTGATTTATTACGCTTTTAGTAGTTTTGAACAGTACCGTTATATGGGGAGGGAGCGGGGTTATCCTCCGATTTAATACATACTCACACTGTGGGTAGGAGTTCTTATAATATTCGACCTAGTGAATTTGGTAGTCGTAGCTTTAATAGCTTATGAGGTATGCACATAAAATATATTTTTAGGTGGAGCCACGCCCACTTTTTCAATTTTTTTTTGCACAGATGCCTCTTGCTACACTTTATACGTTTCCGGTTCTATTACGCCCATCTGCGAACTCGAAATGTTTTTTTTACTAAGGAATCCGAAGACCAAGTTTCATCAAAATATCTAAATTTTTACTCAAGTTACACATTGCACGGACGGTCGGACCGATGGACAGACAGACAGTCACCTAGATTTCAACTTTTCTTGTCATCTTGATCATTTACATATTAGTATGCATATAACTCAATATCTATCTCGCTTAGTTTTAGCGATGTGATGTGAACAAAACTGTTATACTCCGTGGCAAAAGGTTGCAAGAGTATGAAAGTTAGGTTTATACCGCTCTTCAGGAAAATGTGCAACAAAGTATTACTTTTCCTTAAATAGTATTAAAATATCAATTGACGTAACAAATGCATTAATTCTGTTAAATTTGCATACATTTAATATATCAGTCAGATCAAATGTTACAGCCGATGCGCAATGCGGGAAATTAGTTTCATTGTACAAGTGGCACTAATTTGTATTTACTCAATTGCATTGAATGACGCCAGTTGCAAACCAACATCCATACTTACATACATATCTGTGCATGCCGCATTTTTTAAGCATTGCGTGCGCAAAACTCATTAATTACTTGAATTATTAAAAATCTCTAATTCAAATTTAGGTATTCAATAGACAACGGACAATAGGTGGCAATATGTATCGAAAGTAACACATTGCTGTTGTTGCCAAAGTGTTGTGATATTTCTTTGCACACTAATTAATATTTTAGGAAAATAATTAATTGAAACAAATTATTATGAAATCAATGGTACTTCTAAAAGGTAAACATCAACGGGCTGATTTTAGGAGAGGGCCGAACTGCGAAAACGAAAGTATTATAACCAGCGACTTCACCGGTTCCCCTAATTTTCTTGCACCTAGCACACTAGTTCAGCATTCCAGACCATGTTGTAATATATGAATATACGAGTGGTCGTGGATTTTAGCGATCTCGCAAAAACACTTGACATCACGAGAGCAAACAAACTGCTAGTTTTGCTACTACTACAATTTGCAATGGAAGGACTAAAGAAGGAGGTACACACACATACAAGTATATTACTGCGGACAAAAAATGGTAAGACTTTTTCATCTGTGCCAAAAGTCCCATCAAAATATTCGTTAGTGTTTATGAGTAAAATTATTCTCGAAAGAAGTTCCATTAAATTTTGTGTGCAGAATCAAATTTCTGGTGCCGAATCGTTCGGAGTGTTGGAAAAAGCTTTCGGTGATAGTTGTTTGTCGTGAGCAAGTGTTTTTGATTGGTACAAATTATATAAAAAGGTTTGAGAACGCATTGATGAGGAACCATGTCCAGAGCGGTCATCAAAATGAACTGTTGATCAACACGCCAATAGAACAAACTATTGGTGCTTGAGAACGCCTCGCGTTAACGTCTGTGAAACAATGCTTTCCGACTGCCAGGATTTCATGATGTACTCCGAATTCCTTCCGACTGTCCAAACTGTCAACAAGGAATACTATTTGAGTATTATGCGGTTGCGGTTGCGCTAAGCTATTCATTAAAAGAGACCGGAATAAGGACCGACAACTCTCAGCCAACCGTGTGACTTCTGGCTATTCAGCAAACTTATACGACCGCTCCACAGACACCGTTTTGAGATAATTGAAGACATTAAATGTGAGCCGCTACGCGCATTAAGGAGTTAGGGGTTGTCAGAGGCAGAAAAAAATGAGAATTTTCAGTATTTTTTGTTTGCTATTAAATCATGATATTTTACAAAAGTAGTAATATGGCATTATTATAGAATGTGTTGACTTGAAGTCACGAAAATTTCCAAAAAAAAAAATTTTATTTCCAAAGTGATAGTTATCTGTTCCACAAAAAGGTACTTCTGGTGACAACCATAAGACCTTGGAGATTCATCTAAAACCAATCGTACAAAAAAATCAGTTTTATAAATAGATAAACTCGGGCCTGATCGAAGGATTTTTTTGCTTTAAAAAATTAACAAAATGGCGGCCTCTTTCTAAATTTTTGGGAAAAAATCAACAGTTAATTGATCTTAAAAAATTTAAATTTTTGAAAAAAAATTCCTTCGATCAGGCCCGAGTTTATTATGTATTCTAAAAGCTGTATGAATTTTATTAAAATCTACTAAACGGTTTTCGAGTTGCAGTTGTCACCAGTTCAGAAAACATAGTTGTGAGAAAAACACGTTTAAAGTTTCACACTAGCGCTTTGAAGTGCCCGAGCTCTCTTTGTTATTTGTCGAATAACTCAAAAACTAATTATGGGATCAATGTGAAATTTTCAGAGAGTATTTCTAAGATATTACACTTAGCGAAACGCAAAAAAAATTAGTTTTTTTTTTTTTAATTCTGACTACCCCTAACCCCTTAAAGGAAATCAGATTACCTTGAGTAGGATGATATAGATTTTGAAGAAAAAATTAAGAATTTTAAAATTAGTCTTACTATTTTTTTCATACTAGTATATATGTATGTATAAACAGGAAAAAATTTTACTTTCAACATCTACAGGAACTTAAAGTTGCTTCCCTACGTCAAATTTTAAAGTTAGAAGGATCTATAGCTAGTGTCTATTTTTCAATAAGGAAGCTAGTTTTTTAATACAATATACTTTTCTCACTGCACTTAAATGGCGTAAATTTAAAAATCAATGACGAGTTTCTCTTAATTAGGTCAACTTTTACCCACCATTTGTGCTATCATCTCATCCACCATCGAAACTCGAACAAAGAAACTTTCGGTCGTTTGTTCCGTTCTAGTAATCCCATGAAACCAACATTCGATTCCATGACTAACAAGTACAAAAACAACGAGCATTAATACACAGCCTTTATGGTGAAACATTGATGACAAGAATGAAAACAAAAGCGATGAATACTCGCTATCTGTCGAGTGTTCCCATTTAATCGATTTTGCAATAAACAAAGGTGCGATGCCACTGCAACAAAACAAAACAAACGATGGGCTCGCCAGCAACAAAAGCACGACATGATCGGCATGGACACATTTTCGTAGCAAATATTAGTGCCGTTGGTGTGTCACATTCGACATCGTTTGTCAATTGTCACAGTTCCAGAGTGCAGCTTGCACTGGTGATAGGGAAGTACAAACTGAGTTTACTTTCATTGTTGTTGCTGCAACATCAATTGACCGCGTTTAATGATGTTTTCACGCAGTTGTTGCACGCATAATTTGCGTGACACCCACAGATGAACGGGTCTCTAGTTGACGATCATTCAGCCTATTATAAGTAACCGCGTACCGCAAAACGGATTGCGACATTATCTCCGGAATTCGCTGCGCATGTGCAATGTCCAAGGGTGGTGAAAATATGATTTAATATTATGAGGTGTTTTTATTGTAGATTTTCGAGTAATAAAACACCTGTGTTTTCTTATGGTACAAATATTGAGGGAATTAATAATAAAAATGTTCGGAAATAGAAAATAAAAGGAAAACTTTGAATTATAAAAAAATTGACTTTTTGCGGGGGATAATCTCAAATATAATTTCAGATAAAATTGCATACGAATCCAATTCCTAGAAAGTGGCAGTGCACAATGTTATATATGATGGCAACCATTTCATCATTAACTCTAGAATTTTAAAGAAAATTCTTCCGGATTCCGGACCAAAAAAATATTACGACACTACAGCTAAGCTGTCTGATTGAATATGATTGAACTGTGATTGTAACTGAAATACCATAAATGTGCTTGGTCAAAACGGATTAGGAAATTGTAATATTCATGAATTCACAAGGACATTATTATCTTAGGGGTTATCATCTTTTTGTGCTTAATGAACGTCTTTCGGATCAGGCTGAAACTTTTGCCGCATTGCTACGCTTTAACAAAACTAAGGTTGAAACAGCTTGTATCTCATACGTTTAGTCATAGCAGAGTCTAAATTAGCCGCTGTATGATGATAAGGAAGTTTTTGCAATACACAAAATTGAGGCAGGAACGTCATGATTAAACAAGTCGTTTACTTTATAAGTTGACAGAAAGACTATATGGTCCGAAAATTTTAAATTAAAATCATATTTTTTTCGCATGTGAAAAATATAATTTTTTTTGTTCGCAACAGAGTGTATACTATACATAACGATTATTTGTAACACCGGAACTAATGGAGATAGACGTAGACTTGTATATATAAGACCGGGTGACTACCAGCCTGTCCGTTCGTCTATCCGTGAAACCGGAAACTTTAATGGTATTAAGATATTTGAAATCAACTACAACCCCGCCTACTTCCCATATATGTATCTCAATAAGCCTTGCCCAGATAATGTCTTCAAGGTATGCCATAAGCGTATAAGATTGGTTTTAATATAGAGAAATGTCCAAAATTCGTGAAATCGGCAGACGAATTACTCAGCTCGCTTGTATTAAATATAATTATTTTCATTATTCTAGCAGCCATTATGTCAAATGTGTCGAGTAATATTTTATATTATGTATATATGTATGTATCTCCCTTCCGCCTTTTTGTCTTCTGAATTTCGCGGCTATGTATAAAGCACTACAGAGCTTGTATGTGCAATACTACACATCTTTGAAAGGTCTTGACATAACCTACAAAACGGCGCTATACATGATTAGTTTGGATATTGCGTTGAACAGTTACTAGACGTGTAAACATGGAGTTCACTAACGCCGAAATTCACGCTATTTTAAAGTTGTCCTTCGTTAAAAGCTAATCCGCTAGAGAAACGTTCCGTGGGATTAATGTTGTTTTGGGGGAAGGTACTTTATCACTTCGAACTGCGGAGGAATGGTTTCGACGATTCAGAGCGGGTGAAAACGACACCATAGATAAGCCAGCCGGCGGAAGATCTGTGATAACGAATACCGATCAAATCATGGAAAACATCGAGTTAGACCGGCATGTGGGATCTCGCCCAGAAGATCTGCAGAAGGCTTGATACACAAAGAAGCTTGATGTTTGGGTGCCGCATGATTTTACGCAAAAAACCCTTCTGGACCGAATGAACGCCTGCGATATGCTGCTGCCCATTCCGGTGGTGTAAGAAGGCCGGTGAATCGTACCAAACATTGGCCAAGCCGGGATTGACGGCCAGGAAGGTTTTGATGTGTGTTTGGTGGGATTGGAAGGGAGTCATCCACAAAGGCCAGACGCTTAATTCTAGCATCTAGTGCGAACAACAGGACCGCGTGAAGCAGGCGATGAACCAGAAGCGTTCAGAATTGGCCAACTGGAAGGGTGTAGTGTTCCACCAGGACAACGCCAGACCACACACTTCGTTGATGACTCGTCAGAAACTACGAGAGTTCGGATGGGAGGTTTTATCGCATCCACCATAAAGCTCGGACAAAGCGCCAAGTGATTACCACCTGCTCCTGTCCATGGCGAACGCCCTTGTTGGTGTAAAGTTGAACTCAAAAGAGACTAGTGAAAAGTGGCTGTCCGAGTTCTTCGCAAATAAGGAGGGGGCTTCTACGAAGGGGGTATTATAAGATTGCCGACTAGATGGAAACAGATTATCGAACGAAACGGCGCATATTTGAACTAAATCCGATCACTGTAACACTTTTTATAAAGCATGGAATAGAGAGCAAAAAAGCGGAAGGGAGATATTTGATAACCTTATATATTTACATGCATGTATGTATGTATGTACATATGTCAATTTAATTTAAAAATATTGTCGAAAAGACAGTAAATTATATTAATTTGAGATACAAAGAAAACTTCATGAAAAACATTGGAGAACTTGTGTCTAATGGTTTAGTGAAACAAATACAAATATAAACACTATTTTTATTCTTTTTCACATCCCACACTTGAGTGCAAATTAAGAATGCAAATACTGCAGGTAAAACAACTACAGAAGTTTTTTTTTGGAAAAATGTACAGTAAATCAGAAAAACAAAAAAATAAATAATGAAAACGGAAGGAGAGTAGGTAAGCAAAATAATGGACTTGACAAATGAAAATGATTTGAAATCGAAAATAAAGCAAGAAGAGAAAATTCAACAGACAATGATTGTGTTGTTTCTCCCAATTTGCATATGAAATGGATTGTGAGATGAGCATGTTAAATGGTGAATAGCGAAAAAGCAAACGAATAACAATAATGAATAAAACTACCGTCAGGTTAAATTACAAAATCATATACAAACATACACATGCAATCTGGTACACGAAGTTACACTTTTATATTAGTAAATATGTATGTATTAAGCGTTGTAATGCGTCGCAACGACGTGATTTTCGCCCTGCTCCCATTGTAATGTGCAACGAAGGGCAAACAGATCGCCCATACACACACACGCAAACTTCTTCGAGGCAGTTCGAACGTTTCCGACTAGTGTTTATCATCATTTAGTGTTGGGGTATGAAAAATGCAACGAAGGTGTAGCTAAGAAAACTAAAACAGTAGTCAATCAAATCCGAATGCGCCGGATGGGGAAAGAAGACTGTCTCAGAGTACACAGTTCTAGAGCTCTGGCACCAATTCCAAGTGTGCGATAATTGATTGTCCAAACGATTGTGCAGCTGAGCAGCAAATACTGGACCAGATTATGGATAGTCTTTTTTTGTCTTGAGATGTGACCGGTGCTGTAGCTGCTTTGTTACAAAATGTGTAGTGTCAATCATTTCAAATTGACTCTATTTATTATTATTATTTGTTTTTGTACATCGGGTAAACTTTGGGTAAAATCTGAATAAATATTGACGAACATTCCATAGCAAATAAAAACTCACTAAATGGAGCCTAGTTACTGTAGGCATTCTCAGCGAAATATGACAGTTACTTAAAGTCAATTTTTGATTTACGAAAGAAAAATTTTTGTAAGGATTTTATAAAAAATCGTTAAAAATTAATATTGAAATCATTTCACAGGAAAAAGCTATGATTTATAGTAGGAAGGTTTATTGCTCGTAAAAGTATAGACTCATTTGGTGTGCTGAGCTTAGCGGTTAATTTCAGAGCTTTACTATTAACCATATGCCCTTACGAGGTATCACTATTATTATTAGTTTAATTTTGATTTAGATGTGATTATTCTTAAACAAATTTAAATATTTCGAAATACTTGTTTCAAATGAACCCTTCCCATACAAAAAACACATCGCAACTTTAACTCAGAAAGTTATGATCCTAGTATAATCATTTTTCTTTGTTTTTTCTTCTCTTGCTTTCTAAAGGTCTACCTTTAGAGGGTAATTTGTGAAATATTGTTACACATTGTTCCATTGCTCCGAGTATTCGTACATTCGGCCACTCGGGTAAGCCGATTTCTCTTGTATCCTTTAATGCGCAGTAAATTTTGACGTGTATTGAGAAATTTTTATTTATAATAATAGTAGTAAATATATTCGTCGGATAATGTTAAAATGTATATTTCCATAGTGTCTAATATTCACAAATAACAAGGTCTGTCGCAAAAGAAACAGAACTTTTTAAATATAACAGTTTCTGGTGGCGCCACCTATTGGTGGGTATATGAAATAAAAAGTTTGATCTCTTGTTGACATTTCGTAAAAATTTTAAGACAATTGGAGAACTACAATCGATGTTATCGATCAAAAAGTGACAGCAGCTTTTGGTCATAGGTCGTAAAATGCATTTTGAACAAAGAGCAAATATTAAATTTTGTTTTAAACTTGGGTAAATTTTTACTGAAACATTTCAAATGATGAAAAAAGTTTACGGTGATCAGTGCCTATGCCGTAGTAATGTGCATGAGTGGTTTAAGCGATTCCAAGAAGGTCGTGAGGACCTCTGTGACGATCAGAAGTCGGTCATCTTCAGAAGTCAAAAATAAAGACAATGCTGATTTGTTTTTACGATTCCGAGGGTATTGTACGCCGAGAGTTCGTCCCACCTGGCCAAACGATTAATGCTGTGTTTTACCTTGGTGTTATGAAGCGTCTTTTGTCACGTCGTCGTGCTCGACCACAATACCGTGAGGCAGGACCCTGGCGCCTGTTGCACGATAATGCGCCGTGTCATCGGTCGACGCTTGTCACTAATTTTTTGACAAAAAACTCCATATTAACCATTAATCACTCACGCTACTCACCTGATCTGGCACCCTGTGATTTTTACCTATTTGGAAAACTTCATTTGTCCATGAAAGGACACTGGTTTCAGGACATTTCGGCTATCCAAAACGCGACGACCGATATTCTCAAGAGCATTCCGAAAAATGACCTTAAACACTCATTTGTAATGCTAATTGACCGGGCTAAACGCTGTACCGAAGCACAAGGCAACTACTTTGAATAAAAAAATATAACTTTTGAAAAATATTAATTTTTTGTTTTTTTTTTTAACAGTCCTGTTTCTTTTGCGACAGACCTTGTATGAATATGAAAATTTCTCTTGGAATAGTGCCGTTGTCTGTTGGTAAGGTAAGCCACTATTGGACTGCCCTCGTATGTATGGTTGGCTCAGCTCAAGCATTTAATTCACATGCATATGTATGTACATACATACATGCGTACTTATGTATATGTAAAAGCTTTCTGTGCATATTTTACATATTTTACATATGTACATATACAGGTATGTTTATCAACATTGCAATGGACATCGAATACAAACGATTAAATTGGGACAAGATATCAGCAAAAGTCGACTTGTGTTTGGAGACTACCATATAAGAAACGGCCATAAATCATCAAATTACAGTGACAATGCGAAAGCCATAAAGCATCCCTCCTGGGCACTCGGGAAATTATGTCCATTTAAATAACTATAACAACAATGCTTAATTACGGTTATTTGGATTTTTACTGCAAAAATATCAAACATAACTTTACAGAACTTAACTATGTAAGTATTATATGGATACTTACAAGCGTCAGCGTGTATGAATTTATGGCAACGAAAAGTGCAGCCTTCATTAGGGAGCGTGTGAATGGGGTGCGCAGGAAAATGCGTTGGAATGAGCAATAATGGACCTTAATGAATCACAGCGTAACAACAATAAATTGTATACAAAAACTGAGAGGCGATGAAATTTTTGCGAGTATGAACAAAGTACACACAGTGAAAACAAAACACCATAAGTGGGATAAACAAGGAAATCGAAAATACAAACAAACGTGAAGAGAGGTAAGCGTAAAATGATGATATTCGATCGAAGAAAGAGGCCGGATCGTACGACTCAACGCAACAAAGTACAAAAAATGTATGTTTGTTGAATGTTTCGTGTACATTGGGCGAAAAATCGATCGGTTTCGAAAGAGGGGGGAAGGTAGGAAACGCAGCGCCCGGAAACAGCAGGGCATACTATACAAATCCGTTAATATTACAGCAGAGGCTACAACGTGAATTAGCCGTAGTAAAGATCGGTTGAACAACAGCGCGAATACGATCAAACACTCAAAACAGCCGACAGTAACAAAAACAAAAGATGAACATTAACAAAAGGCAATAAAGGTAATTCATACAATACTTAAACGCATCACAGGCTAAAATATATAAATAAATAAAACAAACAAGCACATGATATATTCAATTGCAGAACAAACAAAAATTATGAATGTTCAAATAAAACGACCGCCATTGGTCGGTAGTAGTTATGCCCGCTTTCAAAGTTCCATTCAATTTGAGCAAATATAATGAATCTTAATGAAAGCTAAGTTGATTACCGCATTAATATTCATTATATTAAATTTAGAATATAATGGCTTGTATTTTGGCTATTCAATCTAATTATTTTTTTATTGGAAAATACTACATGAGCTGAAAATACATTGGCCCGATTAAGACATTGTACCATAAACAAAGTGTCTCTATCATTTTTAGACTAACCAAGCCTTTCCAGGAATACTGTTAAAGTATAATGACACTGGGGGTGGAAAGAGGTATAGTCATGCTTCTGGGTAAGCAGTTTCAGTAGTAGCGTTATACCCAATTCCTACTCTTGCGTCATCACCGCGCACCCTGGAAACGGGAGTAACCCTTATGTAAGATGCGATATCCAACCGTGTAGAACCTGGGCTCGGAGCCAATCTGATATATTCGATTTAAGGGTTCGCTGAAGTCTAATTGCAGCGTCTGTTCACTAGAGGGCGAAAAAAAGAAAACCTCGCCTCGCCTAGCAAGGTGGTGCCCTAAGTTTGGGATACTCCACATAGAAACCACTCCCATTGAAAAAGAACAACAGCCTCGGAAAGACTCCACTTTTGAAGATGACCACAGCAAACGTAATAAGGACTATGATTTAAGAGCATGCATGCGCACCTGGAATGTCCGAACCAAAACTGAGTAGATGGCGCTGCCCTCATAAAAGTAAAAACTACTATCATCGCCGTCCAAGAAATGCGACGGATGGGACAAGAACGGAGACAAGTAGGCCTTGGTGTTATTTACCACAGCGGCCATATAAAGGATTCGGGGTGGGACTCGTGGTGTTAGAAAGGCTCTTTCATCGAGCCCTGACATTTACTCCGATGGATGAGCGTCTATCCACAATCTACATCTCGTTCCGACGGAAGACAAGGAAAATAAGATCAAATATGACTTTTATGAGCGGTTGGAGCGCGATAAAATTATTCTTGGCGATTTTAATGCCAGGGTAGGCAAAGAATTCATATTTGGTACAACGAAAAAAATGTAGTATTAATGGCCTCTTCAAATGGGTTGAGGCTGATCGACTGCGCAGAAGAATGAATTATGGTTGTCTGTAATACAAGATTCCGGCACAAGAATATTCATCAATATACATACTTGGATGTATCCGGATCGAAGAGTTCACAACAAAATCGATCATGTTGTGATATATGGAGGACATTTCTCCGGTGTACTTGACGTGCGGACGCGAGGACCTAATATCGACTTTATTGTTGTAGCGAAGATACGCGCCCGCCTCTGAACAGCAAAGCCCGCCCGTTAACAAACACAGGGAAGGTACGACGACGAGAAGCTACTATCACAACTCACAGCTAAACAATTTTCTATTCGACGAGTAGACGGTTGAAAGAGCAGTTGGTACGATGGGTCTGTCGTGCCTCAGTGAAGAGAAAACGGATATCTTACCTCGCAATGTTGCGATCGATCACAACACGAGCGGGATTGGATAGATATCGAGAGTTGAAGAGGGAAGCGAGACGCCTATAAAGACAAAAAAAAGAGGCTGAAATGTGTGAAAAAGAGTTTGAGAAGCTGGCCTATAGGGACCGGAGGACCACGTAATTTGCGACAATTTTTGTGGGTTAAACCTCCTTAATATCGCATGTATGTATGTAAGGTCTTATTGATCGTAGTGTGTCAAAGGCTGAAGACCGCCGTCAACAAACCGATTGGACCTTACTGTGTGGCTTTAGACCTTGGAAAATCTACTATCGAGCAGATTTTCACACTATCTCTTTGGCGATTTTAAAACTGCATTCGACAGCACGAAAAGGAACTCCCTCTATTCCGTTATGTCTGACCTCTCCAAGCCGTTCGATAAAACGAGAGGTATTGGAAAAGGAGACTCCCTGTTGTGTGACTTCTTTAATCTATTGCTGGAGAAAATAATACGAGCTGCAGAGCTAAATAGAGAAAGTACAACCTACAACAACCACGCTGTTAGTTCCGTTTTCTCCAGACTGGATAAGGAAGCTTTAAATGAGAACAAGACAAAATATCTCCTGTCAGCAAGCAAACAGTCATCGCACTTGGGGCTTGACTCGCGCGCCACTGTTAATAGTCAAAACTTTGAAGTCGTAGATAATTTCGTCTATCTTGGAACCAGCATCAGCACAAACACCAGCCAGTAGCTGCTATTTTGGACTGAGTAGGCAATTGAAAAGTACAGTATTTCCTCGGCGAACAAAGACCAAACTCTAAAAGTCGCTCATCATTCCCGTCCTGCTATATGGTGCGGAGGCATGGACAATGACATCATCTGATGAGTCGGCCTTAGGAGTGTTCGAATGAAGGGTTTTGCGAAAGATTTCCTTTGCGTATTGGCAAAGGAGAGTACCGCGGTCGATGGAAAGATGAGCTGTATGAGATATAGGGCAGCATTGACATAGTTCAGTGAATCAAGAGGCAGCATGTCGTCCGGATGGAAGAGAACACTCCAGCCTTTTGATTCAGTACCAGAGTGTGAAAGCTTAGGAATACGAAAACCTCCACTGCGTTAGGGAGATCAGGTAGAGAAGGACCTGGCTACACTTGGTATCTCAAATTGGCGCCAAATAACGAAAAGAAGAAACGACTGACGCGCGGTTGTTAACTCGGGCGGTGTTTACGCCAGTAAAGAAGAAGAATAATGCCAGTGGGCGAAATGAGCAATTAGTGTCCGTTCTGTTTTTTTTTTATAGTCATCAAAAGATAATAGCAAATCTTTGTTAACCTTGAAAAGAAAAATTAATAAATCTAATACATTTATTTTTTTTTAATTATATAATTTTTTTTTGTTTTAAGGTCACCCTCACGACATTTGCACGGAACAATTTCACCTCTTCGTTCCATTTAATATTCCGTTTTGCAAATTTTGATGAAGTTGTAAAGTTCGATGTTATTAGTGGGTCCAAATAAACAAACAATGAATATGAGAAATCTTCCATTGTAGTCAATGTAGAAATTTTTTGGGTGTGATGCTGACATTATTCGTTATATTAATTGCTTCTTGATTTGTGTACTGGAAACTGAACGCATCAAGTGGAATTTAAAATTGTGCTATATGGGAAGTAGGTATGGTTACTGTGACATAAGAATATAAAAGTACTAAACGTACTAAATTTTGTCGAAATTGATCAGTCGGGTCCCGAGATATGGGTTTTCACCAAAAAGTGGGCGTAGTTTTTAACAGTACCGTTACATGGGTGAGCGGGGTTATCTTCCGATTTCACCCATTTTCACTCCGTCGGTAGAAGTTTTTATAAGACTTGCACTCAGCAAATTTAGCCATTGTAGCTTAAGTGGTTTGGGAGATATGTAGATTAAATTTGTTGGAGAACGTGACCACAAGTGCCACTTGCTACTGCGATCCACTGTAAGGAAGCTTTATATCTCAATTTAGTGCTGAGTCCAGCATAAAACTTGTTAGAATATCGAAAATCATTGTAAGTGGTATAGTAGTAGTATAAGTAGTATTTTCATTGAAATAACTCACATATCGGACATATTCTTACATTAGTAATTTGGGGCTAAAGGAAGTATTTGACACACAGACATACTATTGTGCAGAAATCCTTGCGAATGTTAGAAAAGGCTTACGGTTAGTTACAAAGTCTTTAAAGACGGTCGAGAGATCGTTGAAGACATGCCTCGTTCTGGACAACCTTCGACTTCTTCAATTAAATATTAAAAAAGGGAAGGTTATAGTGCTTGAAAATTGTCAAGCAATGGCAAGAGAGCTCGACATCTCTCGCGGGTCCGTTTGAATGATGTTTCTGGATATTTTGGGTACGAAATGCGTTCTTACTCGACTCGTCCCGATAAAGCTGAATTTTTTTCAAAAAAAGTATCAGTGTCTCCGAATTTAAAGTCGAAATGCAATGAATACTATCAATCAACTATCGTAATCACCAGAATGGCTCCGTGTGATTTTTTCTTGTCTTCCAAACTTTAATTGCCGCTCCGTGGAACCCATGTTCACTCGATCGAAGAGATAAAACAAAAAAAAAGGGTTTCGAGGACTGGAAAAATAAGTGTATTACATCTGGCGGTGAATTTTGATGAATAATTAAATAGTTTGCGTTTTATTTACAATTTTCGGCTACTTTATCACAATGCAGATATTGATTTATCGCGTTTAGTGTTATGCGGGGAGTAGAGATGCTTGCGGAATTTGTGCTGATGTGGTTATTTGAGCTTTAATGGGACTCGCCCATCTTTTCAAGAGTTTTTCTCTACAGGTGACCATTGCTTCTTCATTCATCTATACCAAATAAGCGTATTAAATTTCACTAAGATATCTGAACTTTTACCCAAATTATCGCTTGCACAAACGGACAGACAGATTTGAACTAACCCGTGCCAGATCAGTGATTTTGTCCATTGTGGAATGTAATGAATGGCTTCTTCAAGCGTGTTCAATCCCTTTTTTCGGGAGACCTTGTTAACTAAACAACATTTACAATAAACACGTTGTTTAAAACTTCAAATATTTCAGTAAAACTTAAAGCATGTCACAATAGTTCTTGATTATACACAATTTTGCATAAGCCAAGATGATATTTATTTATTCAATTACTCGGAATTGCTAGTAATACTTAATTCACCAGGAAATTCCTTAAAGCACTTTAAATTCATTTTATGCGATACGCCTTTATATTAATATATATGCGAGTATACATTACATACATACATATGACGCAATCCACTTGCATTCACTATTCAGAAAAAGGTTCACTAATGTACATAGTAATGCTAGCATACACCTTAAGGTGGGGATCTGTGATAGTCGTGCTCACAGTATCTTCTACGTCCGACTTCGATAATCAGAATGGCATAGGTTAATGTGGTAGATCTCTACGTACCTGATAAATGGCAGCATATTTAATACAACCACTACTAAGTGGCCAAAAAAAGTTTGGATAATAGGAATTTTGAATAGAAATAGATTCTGCGTCAGATATGATTACTAAAAAATGTTACAAATCTTTGTTTGGATTTGGTGGAAGTGGTGAGTAATTAGGGGTTCAAAATTCTATGCAAACAAAGCATGCTGCATCGTTTTGGCCGCGGCTGCTGGATCTGATGATGCAGAAAATCGAAAACGTTGTGCAGAGCTTATCAGACAAAGGCTCGGTGGAAGATATTCCTGGTACATACAAACAAATGAAACCAGAAATCATCGCAATAAAATAGAAGGGTGTTGTTTTCACGATTTGGCTTTTTAGATAGGAATTACTTGTTTTTCTCTCTGTAGGCAGATTCATATATAATATATGTATGTATGTATGTACATGCCGTGTTGCATTCCAATTTGTGTACAGGATTATGTATGAAATGTATGTACATACATACATACATATGTATATTTTCAAAAGCTATTCAGCGAATTTGATTTTATTAAAGATCATAAGTAAGGATGGAACTTTGTGTAGGGTGAATATGCATGGTCATATTGCTAGTATTGCTTAAATATTTAATATTTACTAGTATTACTTTTCTACAATAACATTAGTCAACACAAATAATTTATTGGTTCAACAATATTTTTAGAAAAAAGCTACTGTTAATTAATTTGCTATAAAAACATATCGCAAATAAATTTTTCATATGTACATATATGTTGTTGATAAGTTATACGTTTATAATTTATGCATGGTATGTATACCTTTGAATAAATGTATTAGCATGTGTAAATGCGAATAGGTACTTCATTGCTTTGTCTTGTAATTCATTTGAAAAATTAATTAAAAATCGGCATATGTTCGAAGCCTTCTTTGTTTGACCAGCGACTATCGTTTAGTATTGTTTTCAAATTGTAGCTTTGTCTAAGCCAATACTCGTTAACGCGCGCGTCGCTTAATTCCGGCTTTGACACACCTGTGCACACATCGAACAGCTCGCTATGCGCCACTAAACCGACTGTGCCCCCTTTTTACCACAGCTGCACTAACCACCTTACTGTTCACGCGTTTTAAACAAACTGAATCGATCATGTACATATGTATATACATATGTCTGTTATGTACGTATGTATGTGAGGTTTATCGGCTTTACACGAATCAATTGACAAAAGTTTGTCGACCAGGTCGTACATCAATACACATTTCGGGCTGTTTGGCAGTTGCATCGCATTGAATTCGTGTGTATGTACATGTAAACACAGTAACAATAACGTACACATTTGAATGCATACATTTATAACGCTAATAATGTTTGCTATTTATTACACATGCGCATATGCAAGGTGCGTTCCAAAGTAAACAGGAATCTAGCGCCCTCTGGTGGCGCCATCTATCTGTCGACTGGTGCGTTAGAAGCTGCTATCTTTATCGATTGTCTAGTGAGAATCTCATGACATTTCATTGATTGGAAGTGAAGTTATTGCGTTTTAAGTGTCAGAATGATTGTGTTATCGGTGCGAAAATGAGCTTCGAACAAAGAGCCAACATTAAATTTTGTTTTAAAATTTGTAAAACTTTTAAGGAAACGTTTCAATTGATGAAACCAGTTTATGGCGATGATTGCCTATTCCGTAACAGAGTGCACGAGTGGTTTCAACCTTTTCAAAGTGGTCGTGAGGACATAAATGACGATCAACATGTGGTCCAATCAAAATCCGTGATCACCGGAAATTCCATCGAAACTGTGGGTGAATTCATCAAAAATAAGCCGAAATCATCATTGAAATTCATGGAAATGGAATTGAACGTCTCCAAAACATCGATTTATCGAATTTTGACCGAACATTTAGGCTTAAGGTGTAACAATACGGTTTGTTCCGCACAAATTGACTCACGACCAAAAATTGCTCAGAATCCAACAGTCGAAGGACGTCATTGTGACCGATTATTTGGCCAAAAATCACATTTTAACCATTAACCACTTCTCGCATTCACCTGATAAGGCACCGTGTGACTTCTTCCTTTTCGAAAAAATGCATTTGCCCATGAAAGGAAAGCGTTATGCAGACATAGAGGTCATGCAAAAGGCTTGCAGCGGCATACTAGCGGCCATACCGGCCAACGAGCTAAAACACTAGTTGGACATGTTTTTGGACCGTGCAAAAATCTGTATAGAAGCAGAAGGAGACTATTTTGAATAAGATGAACTGATTTTTCCGAAAAAATCATTTGTTATGTCTTTTGTTTAAGTCCTGTTTTCTTTGGAACACCCCTTGTACAGTAAGCGGTTTGATTTAAAGAGCTAAAAAACGGAAAAATTCCGTATGTGGGATATGTTATGCGGATCATTCTGAACAACTTTGCCCAAGAGACTATGGTTCTAATTTTTAAGGTGAGTATAATATGATGTGAGGCATATCTCATTAAATCCAATTTTCCGTGGAATTTTCACTTCGATCTGTTTGAGTAATCAATGGAAAGCCTCGGACTGTCAATTTAGGTTTTTCGATCGGCGCAATTTCGCAATTTATTTATTGGAAAGAAAGCTGTTAAACATTATTAATTGGGAGATACAGAGATAACTTTTTTGAATTCGTCTAAAATCGCTTATAAAATAAAATCATTCTTCCAAGGCGTCTTATCTACACTCCACAAAAAATATTTCAGCGGTATTAAATCTGACGATGTTAGGGACCCTGAATCAGCTCTACGACGTCTCTGAATTATCCACTAGAGTACGAAACGGATCCATGGTTACTCGAATTACCCAGTCTGTTGTGTGACTATGTCGCCCCAACACTCGACGCAGCGAGCATGCGCCTCGCGAATCGCACTATATTTTGGTAATACATTTGCACGATTTGCAAATATTGTTCCGGAGTAAGTCTCTTCTTTATAAAATGGCAAGCCGACTAAGTATAAATCAAGTAACAGCTGTCGAGAGGATGAACTCCAAGAAAACCATTGCCTCTTTGAAAACCACACGTCTAAAAAACACAAGTTATATACTTATTATCACCATAAAATATACACGTTGTGAGTTTCAGAGCTCAATTTTATAGATCCATTGGAGATTAAATATTTTTGATGATGTTGTGTGGTATTATAATACTTCTTTCTAAACAAATTTAGTAAAGTTTATGAGTCATATTTTACTTCTTATTGCTCTAAAGAGTCGTTTAAAAACCCCTTAAGTGAAAAGTGTATACTTATTATTAGTTTTCATATATTCTACACTAATGATATAAAATATTTGTTGTTCTTTGGTAATCAGATTTGTCAAAACAGGTTATGTTTTGATACAAAGATTTTGCCAACAGCATATAACCCTTATTCAATATCACCTAATAAACTCCATATTTAGTTTGAAATTCCCAATAGCCTTGGTGCGTCAGACATCCACCCTACCTACATATCTTAAATTGTTCCATTTTTTACGAGTGCTTAGAACTTGGAGATTTGTTGAAGCTTTTTCGCTCGTTGATACAATATTTGCTCTTATTGTTTGCAAATTTCAACTTTCAGTTGAGCTAAAATAATAAAATACAAACCTAATCAACCCAATTATGTTGTGGTAAAAACTAAGATAAACCTCTTTAAAAGTTGTGGCTTGCCAATATTTCCATACTGCGCTTACTTCTCAATTTCAATGCATATTGAATTTGAGGGAGTTAATGTTATTATCATCTGGAAAAATTGCACAAAGCCACGAAGGTGCTAAAATATACAAACTTTACAAAAGCCATTATTAGCCACAACAAATGGCAACGACACATGAACCGTTCAAATAAGCAGCCAACAACAATTGTACAAAATTTGCTTTTGCCTTGCACAAAACATTGTTAATAATAATGACTAACAAACACCAGCTTTTTGAAAAAGGTAAGCGATGCGAAAAGCAGACGTTGGGCAATTGTTCGATGTTGTTAAAAGCTTGAAAGCGAAAGAGTGAAAGAATGAAATTCAATGCGAGTAGGTAAAACATCGTTCAAATTAACGAGTTACAATAAAAATTGAAATAACCGAAATTAATTGAACAAACAAAAATTGGGTGTGATAAATACGACTGATATTATTTACCGATAACACAAATTGAACAGACACTTAAATGGTATGTATACACAAATTATGTATTACAATACTAATCAATGGAAATATAGAAACATAGAAAGTGGAATATTACAGTTAGACATGGCGAGATTAACTACGAGCACGACTAGCCATTTGAGAAATATTCTCGGATACATACATACATGAGCAATACCTAAACTTACATTATTTTTAAAAGGCTCAATGAAAGAATTTGGATTTTTTTGGTTTTTGTAATTAAAAGCACTAAGAATTAAGTAACAAAATTATAGTAAAGTATTTTTCTTAATTAAAAAATAATAATAGTTTCCGAAATTTCCATATAAAGTATTTCTAAGAATGTGCTAACAATTATTTCAGTGCAAGTACATCTGTTTACTTATAAAAAAAAATGGTATTGAATTTTTTTAAGGGATTGTGTTACCATTTGCATTGACCTCACCAGTGTTTTTACCACAGACAAAATCACATGTTTTAGTTGCTTAAGGCTGTCATATTGCTTGGAAGATGCATACATTTTACCTCAAAGAATTCCGCACAGATCCTCGATCGGATTCAAATTTGGATTTAAGACAGGCCACTTCAGCAATACAATTTTCTGAGAGTTAACGAACGCTTTTGCCTACTTCGCTACATGGATCGGGGAATTGTCTTGCTGGAAAATCCATTCATCACTATGTAAACATCGCCAAAATCAAGGAGTTCGTATTCCAACATTCATACTTGCCTTTTGATGACAATGTTGCTCATACTCGTACCATGAGCGATCCACCACCATCAACGCGTTTATGGCGTGCTTCGCTTGGGCGTCCCTTCAATGTTTATTAAGATCATCTGGTCCATCCAAATTGAATTTAATTTCGTCACTGAAAACCACAGATTCGAATTCTTCCTCCCAAAATTTATACTTTCCTTAAAATGTAATACGTACATTTTTATGCCGTTGCTTTATGCACATTATTTAAGGCATAAATATTTCCTTATTATTTGATGCACACGTTGTTTGGCCTGCAACTCATATGTTTATAGGTTGCAAGCATAAAACTGAATTTTTGACTTAAATAGATATGTGTAGGCGAAAACTTAACCTAGCTTCCATATAACTAATTTTCGACCATCCGGCTGACTTTGCTCCATATAATTGGTGATTGTATATGAGGTACCTTAATTAAACCCAGGGAATATGTTTTTAGTATGTGGCATTTTAATAGTTAATAGATAAAATCGGGTCGATACTACCCCAACTCCCATATACTACATATGTCGAATATGTCGGTCATACGGTGCGAAAAATATAGTAAGGTTTATCGAGCGTATTGTGTGAAAGAATAAAACCCACCGTCAACAAACTGATTGAATCAGTGTGGCTTTAGACCTGGCAAATCAACAACCGACCAGATATTCCCCGTGCGCCAAACCTTGGAAAATACCCGTGAAAGGAAAATCGACACACATTACCTCTTCGTCGATTTCAAAGCTGATTTTGACAGCAGGAAAAGCAGCTGCCTTTATGCCACTATGGCTGAATTTGGTATCCTCACAAAACTAATACGGCTCTGTAAACTGACGTTGAGCGATACCTAAATCTCCGTCAGGATCGGGAAGTACCTCTCCGAGGCGTTCGATACCAAACGATGTTTCATATAAAGCGACTCCCTATCGTGCGATCAATCTATTGCTCACTTACAATCATATGAAGTAAAGTCAGCGGGATGTTCACAAATCCGAATATCAGTTATATGTGGGGTGGGTCAAGTTTTCGCCCAATTTACGCACAAAGATACGTAAAACACTCTCTCTCATTTTTATTGAGGTATAAAGTCACCCGGAAGATCAAAAAACCTTACATTAGGAATTTTGCGGCTAGAAGAAGTATTTGATACTCATACACAATATTATCAGGCTTGGATTACCTCTGAATTTCAATTATGTAAATATCTCATAAATTCACCGATATTTCGGTAAAAAGACAATTATGGGTAGTGGGGTCCGTATATTCGGTACATAAGGGATTGGACAGTTTTGGTTCAGAATGTCAATAGAATGGCATATTCATACAGATTTTACCAAAAAGTGGGCGGTGCCATGCCCCTTGACCAAGTGAACAGGGCTATCATCCGATTTCGTCAATTTTTTTGGGGGGAATTTGAGCCGAGTGAAAATGATTATTGAAGCTTTAAGGGTTTAGGAGGTATGTGGACTAGACCTATTAGAGGGCGGCGCCCATTTTTTCAAGAGTTCTGGCCTACAGATGCCCTGTACTATTGCAGTCATCTATACCAAAGAAAAGGTTTATATCTTAATTTAGTGCTTAGTAATGGAATTTTTTAAGTTTTCGATTAAACGTATGTAAGTATATTGTGGGCATGGCTGCCGTTCGAGTATGCACATCTTGTTCTCGTCCTCACTGTTTTGACAGAAAACGCGTCTACCAAGTTTCGATAAGCTGCCTGATTTTTACTTAAGTTATCGATTGTAAAACTGGACAGACAGATAGTCACTCGGAATTCAACTCGCCTCGTCATCTTGATTATTTATATGTTCACAGTGACGAGCTATGCTGTAAGACCCCGCAGTGATCCATTCTAAAAGGACGCCGAAAACAAAAATTAGCAACGATTTTAATGGTTTCATTTATGTTTTCAATTAGTTGGTTAGGTTTAGTAAAGTCACTAAGCATGGTAATTTCAGTCAGCCAGTTAAGAAGAAGAAGAAACATGGTAATTTAATAACAATTCAATATATTTAAAAAAGTCAATCTTACAGTTTTGCCCTCGAATTGATATTAAAGCAAAAAAATAAAAATTCATAAAACTAATAATTTTCTCTTAAGACCCTTAGCTCTTTTTAAAGCGCGTAACCGGTTAGGCCTACATTTTGTATACTTCGATACAAGCTCGGGGTGTATTGCATTCCTAACTTCTTGAGTCCACAACCGCCACCATGCTTTACAATTTGGGAAACTTGGTCTTTTGTAATAGTGTTTGGGTCTCGTGTACAGGTATAGTACCTGGAACGTCCATTGAACTGCTAACGATTTCTTTTCACCTCATCAGACCATATACTCTCTGAAATTAAAAAAACGTGAATATTTTTATAATTAAAAATTAGTTTGTTTTAAACTTAATGTCTTTTTGGCACAACGATTGTTTATCTTTTTAGCTGCAGTAAAACCAATTTTTTTTATTAAACGGCGCGCTGTCAACTCCCTTCCTTTGATAGTTAGCACTTTAAGAGCTTCCGCGGGGGTTACCGCTTTGTTAGAAGTGCGCGAGATTGCGGCGTTGTCGGTCGCTACGTAAGTCCACACACAACATTTTGATGAAAAATTTAAGATTTAAATCTAACTGATGAAGTATACTTAGTTAAAACACTTTAACTTGTTAAAGCATTGTCTGTCACTGTATATATAAGCCTAGTTATGTAATACTTGTATTAACTCAACCGAAGTACTTAAATTTAACATACATATGTATGTAGGTGTACAGGTATAAGCAAAAAGACCGCCTGAGGAACGCAAATCAATATTTTAAGAATAAGGAACATTGGCCACGGTCTATTTCATAAAAATATTTATACTCCTATACTGTAAACTGTAAGAATCATATTGATTCATTATAAAACCCTTTCGTGCCGCATCTAGTGAAAAATTTAATGTTTATGATGCATTTAGTTATTGATTTATCGCAATTTTAGTAGTATTTAACATAATCGTTGTATGGGACGTGTTCGAGGTTTTAATCTGATTTCGCCCATTTTCCCATTTTCGGAAGAGAAGATTTGTTCTAAGCAAATTTGGCTGTTGTAGCTCTAGTGGCTTGGCAGAGGGGTATGGTAAGCTTATTAAAGGGCGTTGCCCTTACCACTTTTTTTAAATTTCAAACCCCAGATTCTCCTCCTTTGCGTAATCTGTTATCGATTAAGGGTTTTGTATCTTATTATCTTAATCCATAGGTTTAACTGTGATTTTTGTAGAGTGTGGAAATAGTTTACGATACTCTAAATCGTCGAAGAGCCATCTTCCAAAAGATTTCCAGATTGTAGCAGAAAAAACGTTAACTTCGATTACAACTACTTATACCCTTCACAAATACTAAACATTTACTATTAGAACTTGATTTTGAACGTACAGTAAGCCAGCTACATCCTGTAGTAGTTCGATCGACAAATGAGTAATTTCCTGATGAGTAAATGACGTGTACAAAATTTCAGATCGATACCTCAAATATTGAGATACTAATTCTTATGTACATATCCTATATCTAACTCGATTATTATTTAGGTGATATAAATAACCGTTAGATGAACAAAACTATTGTACTCTGTAGCAACATGTTGCCTAAGTAGAAAGATGTTTTTTTGAAATATTTTGCATGTAAGCCAAAAGTATGATGTACATACATACATATATAAGATAATGTTAATTATAAGTAAATAAGATAATTATAAACAGAAACTGTGATGCATTTACAGGGTTTGTCCGTAAAGTAATAGGACTGATTTTCTTCCGCCGCGACTGTACTTCGGAGCGTGCGCGCACCGACTGGATTCGGTAGAGAGCGTTTCTAGCTAACGAACGAGCTGCTGGTCAGTTGTCTTCGAGCACCTGGAGAGTCGGTCAATTTTTGCGCGACGTGTTTCTGTGAGTGGTGCAAGCCGAAAATGCAGCGTTCATTAGAGCAGAGGTACGCGATTAAATTCTGTGTGAAAGTCGATAAGGCGTTTGATATGATCAATCAGGCTTACCCAGATGTTGATTTAGCATCCCGGCCTTTTTGGAGGGCCGGGAAGAGGTCGCTGATGAAGACCGTGATGTGAGACCTGCGACTTCGACAAACACGTGACTCGTGTGCGCAAAGTTTTAAACTCAGACCGTCGACTGAGTATTCGTTTAATTGACCAGATGTTAAATTTATCAAAATCTGTGGTTCAGTCCTCAAAAGACTCAAACGAAGCGTCAATCGGGTCCGACAAGACATCCCAACCGATTGAAAGTTGCACCACGACAACGCCCCGGCTCACACCGCCTTTCTTGTGAACAGCTACCTAACAAGGCCGGCATCCCAAAGCTTCCGCAGCCGCCCTATAGCCCAGAAGTGACTTTTTTGTTTCCTTGCCTGAAAAGGCCGATGAAAGGCAATCATTTTGAGACGACAGAGGGGATCCAAGCAGCATGCACCTCGTCTCTTAAGGCAATCCCGGAGAATGCGCTGGCGGAGCTGCATCGACGCAGAAGGAGCCTATTTTGAAAGTTTTTAGAGAATTGTAACGATTGGTTCAATAAATTTGTTTAAATCGATTCAGTTCTATTACTTTTCGGACAAATCCTATAAACTCAAAAAACGATGACTTTTTTTGATAGGATAGAAGAATTTCTTGTAGATAGAAAACCTTCTCCAATTTTGTTCATATTTCCACAAAAGCAATTACTATATATTAAAATTTTAATTAATAATGTTTAAATACAATGCAGTTATATAGTATTAAGGCCTCTAACAATTTTTGTAATAAACACTGAGCGAATATTCATCACTCACTCTTTTATTTTGATGTTTTAGCGACTTTTTCTGCGGTAGAATTTATATTTTTAAACTCCAATTCGCGTACAAAAGGCAAGGATAAATCACTGAAAGTTTTCGAGTGAATCACCGATTTCAATATGTAGATGATTTGTTTTATCACAACGCAAGTTAATCCTTCGAATCTTATGTCATCAACTGAGGTCAATCTATAAATAAATACAGATTTCTCAGCTAGTACGAGTATTACCACTAAAGGCTTGAAAGGTGACGCCGAGCCCTCTAAAAAGAGGGAGGATGATGAATGTTCTGATTAATACTTAGCCTAAGTTGCTGTCGTATTCCCGACACTAGCTTCTATATTATTTATTGATTTCAGCTTTGCTTGATTGATAGGAAAGCGAAATTGTATTAAATATTCTACTGCAAGAGCCCATCAATCGCCAAACGTCTATGGCAGTGTGAGTGAGTAGTGGCTGTGTAAATATTGCGATTGGCGTCACAAATTACCACCATACTTTATTTCGAAATTATTCAAATATTTGCTACCAAATGCTGTACAAACTTATTTGCAAGCACTACTTACTTAAATATTTCCTTATTTTTGTTAATAGAATAAATATATACATATGTATTAATAATAAAAGCATAGGTACATATGTAAAAGACAGTAGACAATACAAATAAGTACTGCGGAACCTGAATTTTTTATTTTTTATTGAAAAAAAGTGTATGAATTCGTTCCCGTTATTTAAAATGTCAGCTTGTGCTGCTTTAGTTGGACTTGTTGTTAGAAAGTGTTCAAAGGTTCAAAGCGACAATCATCGACAAAACGATTGAAGTACGCTAAAAATTGGTTTGGTTTCGTTCATTTTTTGGCTTCGTAATATTCGTATAATTCAGTGAATGTGGCAGTGCCACATCAAGGGAGTGAAACCTTTACAACAAATTACAATTTGTGAGTTTTGTTTGTTTAACAATGAAATGTTTCGATATAAAGGAAAGTAATTAAATTGGCCATGTTATTGTTAAGCGTTAATTGGCCTGGCTAATTGTATTAATAATATTATTAATTATTCAAAAATTATATGTACGAAATTTAGAAGACGATTGACTTATTCGGTGTTATTTTTTCTACTCAAGAATGAATATTATAAATCTGCGAATGATGTACTGCAGAATTAAGAAAGTATGCAACAGAGCGACAAAAATATAATTTCTTTTTTAATTAGTACCTATTGAATAACTGAATATTTATATATAAGGACACTTGGCTTGGCATTTCTGCGATTGAAATAATATACAGTATTATTGTAGTGTCAAAAATGAACAATGAGTGTGACTTTTAATTTTTAAGCTATTTAAATTTTTTTTTTTGAAACCATCATATCTACCGAAAAAACTTTCTATATTAGTTATACACTGATCAGGGTATATTAAGTTTGCCACGAAGTTTGTAACACCCAGAAGGAAGCGTCGGAGACCCTATAAAGTATATACATATATATAAACGATCAGTATGTTGAACTGAGTCGATTTAGTCATGTCTGTCTATCTGTCTGTCCGTCCGTCTGTATTAGAACTAGTCCCTCAGTTTTTAAGATATCGTTTTGAAATTTCGCAAACGTCATTTTCTCTTCAAGAAGCTGATCATTGGTCGAAACTGCCGATATCGGACCACTATAACATGTAGCTGCCATACAAACTGAACGATCGAAATCATATTCTTGTATGGAAAACTTTCACATTTGACAATGTTCTTCACAAAGGTTGGCACAGGTTATTTTCTAAGGCAACAATGTAATCTCCGAAGAAATTGTTCAGATCGGCTTACTATAGCATATAATACAAACCGAAAGATCGGAATCAAGGGCTTGCATGGAAAACTTTAACGTGGATTACTGCTTAAGGCGATAATAATGCAATCTCCGAAAAAATTGCTCAGATCGGATTACTATAGCACATAGCTTCCATACAAACTGAACACATAGTTACTAAAAGAAATGCACCTGTGAAGGGTATTTTAGCTTCGGTTCAGCCGATGTTAACGTTTTTTCTTGTATTTTTTTTTAATAACAATGATTTTTAAAAAATGTATTTCGGAATATAGGGTGGAACTTCCTTAACTCGAATCACCACAGTCGACAAAAAACTTCGAGTTAGAGAGACATCAAGTTATAGAAGGAAAATTGTATGAAATTTGAGTTATGGAGAACTTCCAAGTTCAACTGTATGTACCAAATTGCATGATAATCGGTTAAATGGTTTGGCGCGAAAGCGTAACAAATAAACTTACATTCACATTTGTAGGGATGTTCGATATCGCTCTTGTTTTTATAGTTTTGTGTAGATATTGCGGCATCAGCACTCCAGTTTTTTAGTAATGAAGGAAGTTTCATTTGTACACATCTGGATACACAATATGCTAAACAGTTGTGAGTGAAATTCATCGATATTTTCTCATATTTTGATAATCTTAATGACATATTTTTATCGATATTCCCGTTTCGATGATTGCAATTCAACCCTGACTAAATGGTTAAACATATTCTTTTAGTAGTTGCCATCCTTAGTAATTGTTTAATACTTTAAGTGGCTCTTCGCAAAAATGGCACATAATTGAACATTTTTAAGCCTCATTTCATATTTGATTATACCCAATTTTTTGTGTTCATTTTGAGCACGCTATGTTTGTATGTGGTACATGTCTATATGTGGGCATGTGCATTCCGAAAGTTATGGATGCAGAACGTGGCAAGCTGTTTCAAGCGCCACTTGTGATATTTGAACGCTGATGTCACTGGAAGCGGCGCGTGCAGCCGTCATATCCGCCTGAATGGTATCAGTTAAGTGGCAGTGGTTGGAAAGCAGCGCCTCAGCATTAAGCCGTTTCGAAATAATTTTGAATACCCGCAGAATGACGCACAATTACAGCCGTAAAGTCGTAATGCGAAAGCAAAAAATAATAAAAAAACGAAACAAAAACACATTGCGGAGCACTTGAGAATCCACGTTTAACATTTCAATTTTGCTCTGAATAGCATTCCATAATTATACAGTTCTGATTTGAGTGCCTACCTTTTTCTGCAATATTGTATTCAATTTTTAATATATTTGTATTTAAATCAAGAGCGGTCCCATTTTGCACATTTAAGCTGCACTTGAGGGTTTGGTGAACTGGAAAAACATTTTATAACAGTACTTATGCGTACATCCATACCTATGGAAATCATAAGTAAGTATGTGTTAAAATATGCATATGCATACATATGTACATTTTACATAGGTAGGCAGTTGTAATGATTCCATTTAATTATAGCTTGTCTCGAAAGCAATCTTCAGCTGCCAAACTGCACTTATGTGCTTATACGTATGTGTATGTGTACCATATGGGAGTTAGAGTTCGGGTGTGTATGTATAAAATTTCTTTTCTAACATTCGGTGCTGTCGAAACTTCGCAATAAATCATAAAAACATATTTCTTTCAAATCGAACTACTCAACCATAAAAAATTAATTATGACTTACAAGTTCTTATTATTTTTTGGTCCATCGTCATAGAATCTCAACAATACACGCGTTTAACTGCTTTTGATTTATAAGAAGAGCCAAACGGTAGTAAATATGAATTATTGCTTTGTGAATTTTTGAGGTGAGGGAGCGTGAAAATTTTCGCCAGACAAAGATAAGACAATGTACATACCCCATAAGGACAAGGGAATAAGAGGTTGAATAGCGGTAATGTTTGCCAACAAAACGTAAATTATGAAAATTATTATTGTACGTTTCACAATGGAGAAAAGTGAGGATAAAAAAGTCAACAAAAAGCCGGTCTAAAAAAGTGACATCTTTATTTGTTTCCATACCACTTCTTCATACGAAAGTCTTTAGCTAAGTACGAAGTGAAATTGAACTCGGAAATGATTTATGATTTACTGTAACGCAGTTGCACAAGAATATGTGCATACATATGTATATAGTATGTCACTAAGTGTTTGAATATATACATATATCTATATAATATATAAATATTGTATATAGGTGGTCGAAAAAGTTTTTTCGTATTTTGTGAATAGATGTCGTTGCAGACGTAATCTCCAGTGCTAGCAATCACATTATGTCATACCATATAGTGTTGGTAAGGTGAGATTTTAAGCTTCATTTAACAAAAAAAAATCAAATTCGGAGAAAAAAAGTTACAGCTGTTCAAAAGTAAGTGAAAATAATGAAGAAATTCGCTATATTTTGAAATTTTTGTATAAAAAGGGGAAAATGCCACTCAAGCCAATAATAAAATGTGTGAAGTCTACGGAAACGATGCTGTATCAGTTCGTGTAGCACCACAATGATTCGCTCGCTTCCGTTCGGGAAATTTCGAAATTTCGATTTACACTGATGAAAGTTTTACACCGATTGAATAATGTCTCTAGCGGAAAAATGGTAAAAAGTTGTCGACCAAAATAGTACATATTTGTTTATTTATTTAATAAAAAATAGTTGAATTTTGATTAGAAATACGAAAATACTTTTTTGACTAGGCAATATATATATATATACGAGTATATGTATACATATATGTAATATATGTACATATATAGTGCACATTATACATACCTAGAAACAAATTCACATTGCTTTATACAGACGTTTCTCAGCAAAAGTTGCCGCGCGCCGACAAGCACTTAGCGGGAGCGCCCTTGTGAAGGAATGCTCCCGCCACGATGTAAAGATTGTGCTTTGGTACAACAGTTGGAAAATTCTGTCTCCACGGCGGTACCTCTCCAAATGAGTTGAGGCGACGAGAAATTTCTATCGAAACTGACAGCTAAACGGTTTCCTACTCGACTTGCACTCCTGTTCTCTGACGGCACTCATCAGCAGTGATGTATAAGAGAACAGTGGAGAGAAAGCGGGCAGGTCCTGAGATACGGGATTTTACTTAGGCCTATGGACCGGACTCATTTTGATGCCAGCTGTTATGAAGCCTACCTTAATACCTTTTTGGGTGTAAAATTTAATCTCTCTGTAACATTTAAATATTGATTCATAGCTCTTTAAGTAGTTTTTAATAAAAATGTTATTTATTTTGTGGATTGTTGCGAAGGAATATATTTAATTATCTTAACTCAAATGATATATATGTACATTATATAATTTTAATCACAAAATCTGCCAGGAATTAATTATATTGGGGATAAGGGGCTTAGATCACTGTCTAGACCGATTTCATTCATAGTCACCGCTAAAACAACATTATGCTTATGATATCATTAAAATACTCGTATTACATATCTATACTGTCCAACATAAATAGCTTAAAGAGAACAGGAAAGTCGGAAATCATTATAACAAGAAAACCGGGCCCAGGGTTGAAAAACTATTTTCCCATTTACTAATTCAAAATTTTTGAAGAATAAGGCAAAAAGAAGTAGTGTTTTATGCTCTCATCACATCTGAATTAACAATACGGGACAAATTAGCTTTGTACCATTTTGAAAATCACTTCACACGTAAACTTTCAGTCGAAAATAATATTTCTTTTGATTCTACCGGAGTACATGAATATAGGTAAATACTCGACAGTTAATAAGAAGATAGAAATATCCGGCTCAAACATTTATTAATCGATCTAATTAATAAAAAACGGTTCATTTCAAATTTGTTTGCTACTGTGATTAAGTTTTTGAATGTACAGATTAAAATCCTCAAATTTTCAAGTATTTGGAACTTTTCGAGTTTTGGCAGAATGCATCGATAATATTCTGGTGTATGTAATCCTCCTGTAACGAGCATGATGGATGAAAATTTTTGATTCTTAACACTTGAAAAAGCGGCAAGTAAATACAAAATATTTTCAAAGCAATGCAAATGTTTGAGATAAGTTTTCCTACTTTTGGATCAATGGCATTAGGGATTCAAAATTTACATCGTATACGTGTCTGAGGTGAATAAATCCATTGGACAACATATCAGATACATCAACGGAATACATTTTCATGGAACTGCAAAGAAATGAGAAGGATTGCTTTCTACTTGTCGCGCAGAAATTGCAAATCCACAAAAAGGCGTCGATGTTGACATTAATCTCTTGAAGAACACGGTATCTTTCATTTATTGACTGAAGGATTTTAAACCATTTGTTCATATAGTATTCCAAAATTCCATCGAAGTCTCGACGCGTTTCTGCTCTAAGGTTGATTATTTTAGTGTTTATCAATCTGGCAAGATTTTTCGCAAAAACCAGTGAATTGAATTGGATATTTTCGATTTCAGAATTTCCCAACGTTGTATACCTACTGAAAATATTGAAAACATTTTGAACGACATCGAGGACAACATTCAGCCGAGTCGACTCCAACGAAATTCAGCGAGCGGGCATCACAGGATGAAAGAACTGCATACTGATTTTCACTTGGATGTGATTTTGCGCTCCTTCATATTAACCGAACATATTACTAGCATTGTCGTAGCCCTAATCGCGGTGATTTTCCATGTTTTTCCGGGTTTTTCGTGACAATTTAAAAAAGCGAAAAAATGTTCCTTTATTGATAATCACAACGGTTAATTTTCGAATTAATCAGATATTAAAAGCAATATAATTTTTAACTATTCGCTTAATTAATATTTTTTGGCATAAAATCAATCGGATGTTTGAAAATGTTTACAAGTATATTAGGTAAAGGGAAAAGTATTGACCCGATTTTACGCATTTTTGATATCAGTGTACTTTACTATTTGGAAAATATTCTTACCAAATTCAATAATTCTCAGATTGTCTGATATTTTCAGTAAAAGGTTAGTCGTAGGCACTGTGGTACTCATATTCGGTATTTTGGGGCTTCAAAGGTTAAGATCCGATTACAACCAATTTTACACTTCAGATAGCATACTTTAAGACACCAGTTGCTAAATATATCCTTTGGTTTAGCACCAATATGTTTACGATAAAGTGGAAGAATCCTATGACGACGTGGTTGTTGTCCGATCTCGCCCATTTTCACTCCATGTTATAGGATTTCAGGATGATGTTAAGTACCAAATTCGGTTCAAATTAGACGAGCAGGTCCATCTCAGGACTTGCATTTACCTACAATTTTGATATCGGCTGCTATTAAAGCCTTTCATACAATCTTCAATTTATTTCATGTTTCTGACACCTATTTTTTTATTTATAATCGTATTTTTAGTAATTTTCAACATAACCGTTATGTAGGAAGCTTATCCGTTTTACTCTTTCAAATGCTGAATGGAGATATTTGCCTAGAACCTTTTGCGGTTTGGCAGATATGCATATTAAATCTATTAAAGGGGCGGGGTCACGTCCAATTTTCCAAACATTTTCAAGTCACAGCTGCTCCTACTTAATACTTCACTCAAGTTATCGCGTTGAAGGACAGACAGTGACGTGATACAGCGAGCGAGTGATACAAGCAACCATTAGGTGAACAAAACTATTATACTTTCTGTTTCAACATGGTGTGAGATTGTAAATATGCAAATATTTCCCCATGCCGTTGAATAAAGAGGGTGAATTGCGGGCATTTTCTCATCCTTATTTAGTATATCTATTGCTCCCTTTTGATCGTTTTGTGAATAACAATACATCCATATTTATAATTTCTCATCCTCAGCAAAGATATATAAACACATTAACTAACCATTTCCGAGCATTTTTCCAACCGCGATTTATTTTTTCACATCCACTTTTTAACCCCGTGTGGGTAAAAAATAAACTCTGTTATTTTTCACGAGTTTCCATTAAGTATTGCGGCTATTTGTTATTATTAGCAGAGTTCATCGAGTACTTTCTAAATGTTATTCTTTGTGTTATGATTTTCCACGCGCTAATGAATAAATAACATTAACACGCGTTAATGGTTGCAAATTGTTCCCGCTTAGTGGCGAAGTTGAAGTGGTGAATTGTGAGATAAGCGAGAATAACGCAGTGGAAGGCTGCTAACGTTACTTCAAGTGCCACTTGAAAATATGAAAATGCTTTTGCGTTTAATTTCCAACAAGCATATCAGAAGAATGGACTCGACAAAGCAATCGTTTTTTATTTGTGGTATAATTTGTTAGGTAGGTAGGTTGGTGGAGTGGCTGTCGTATGACGCACCTTGGTCTTTAAGCCCATTGCGTACCACCGGGACTAAAGTCTCCTCACTCTATTGGCTGCTCTCTGAACCCTTCCGTGCTTCTGATGAAGTTCATCAGCGTGAAAAGTTGTCATAGAATATGTTGGATAGTCTTCTCTTCTTCTATCTACTGTCAGCTTCTACAATAGTTGTTATAAGGCAGTCTATTGGCATGTCTGCTTGTTAGTACTCTGACTAGGGTTCTTATATCATTCCGTGTAAACTTTAAAAGTCAGCATGTTCCGTATTCGACTCCTGTTACGTTCCCTTGCTTGTTAAGCAACTTAAGGACTTTGATATCTACAAGTAACCAGAGAAAAAAACCCTCCTTCCAGGAGTCTAATTGTAGCGTGTTTCACAGTTCCTTGGGATGCACTATATTCTGTTATCCATTTCGTTAGATCCACTAAGAGATCAAGGCATTAGTTCACTAACTTAGACGAAACTCTAAGAAGTTTTAGGGATCTTAAAACCACTTGGCAATCTGTATATTTCGATATATTCCTTGTAGTGAGCATAATCCTGTGAGAGTAGGAAGATTTTTTTTAATTGTTGTAATCTCCGCTTGGAAGACACTACAATGGTCTGGTAGACGGAAGGCGATTTTAATATCTGGTTTAGCAGAAAAGACACCACCTCCACCCGATTATATAGTTTAGTGCCATCTGTATAGATGCTTAACCTAACGTTTTTTTTCTTCCTCGGCCCTTTCCCACTCTTCTCTAGAACGGAAAGCAATATTGGAGATCGGATTTAGATTTAACTCTGTAGGACTTAGAATATACGTGATAATGGAACTTTGTAAGTTTGTTCTTAGAATAGTCATTGTTGCTGGCGACGAAAAGGGGTCTGCTGGCAGTAAGTATAAAATTACGGTAAGTATCTGGACCTCTCCTGGCGTCATTCGCGATTTAGTTCCCACCATGCTTTTACACGTGTAAAGTGCTGTAGCTGCCTTTTTTACCCTAGTTTCCAAATTTGTTTTCCATGAGAGCTTTCTATTCAAAATTAGTTATAAGTAGCCTGCCTTATCTCCTATTATTAGCCTGGTACCAAGTAATAATGGTGGCGCAATTTGTGGTATATTTTGTTGCCTAGTGAACAAAACTAACTCTGTCTTGCTAGCATTCAAATTAAATCTGCACGGTATGGCCCATATATTGTCTGCACATGGTTATCGAGGGTATTCGGAAATTTACCTCTGATCGAAACTGCGACATCGTCAGTGTATGCCACAACATGTGGCCTCCTACTTTTAAAGATACACCAACATTTTAATCACTGTTAAGATCCCGAAAAGTGGAGATAATACGCCTCATTGGGGTGTACCCCTTCGGACAGATTAGCACATCGTTGAAGTTCACAGCATTGAAATTGTCCTCCCCTTAATTAATTTAACAAGAGGCTCAGAGATGCTCAAATCATTAAACGCGCTCAGTATGGCTTTAGACTGGATGTTGTTGAAAGCGCATTCTGTGTTTGTATTATTTTATCTCTAGGGATTTTTCAATTTCTGCTACCACTGAGCGTAGAGCTGTGGACTCTTCCTTAGAACACGCATGTTAGGACACTGGCATTTTCCCTGGATTTAGGTTTCTTCTTATGTGTAACTCTATCAGCCTTTCCAGCGTTTATAATAGACATGAGAATAGGCTAATTGCTCTGTAATGCTTTGGATAAGGGCGTGAGCCTTTGCCAGGTTTTGGTATATATGTAAGTTTCAATTTTCTTCATAACGAAGGGAATATAGTTGAATTGCAAAGCCCCAAGCCAGCCAACCATACTAAGATTCCCTACTGGATGCTGTGCTATTGAGGAGCAACGAACACATAGGTTGGAGGATTGGAGTAGTTAGCTAACTTCAGTACTACAAGTATAATAGGGTTGAACTGTTGCTAGCTCGTCCCTGCTTACGTCGTGATACTGGTATCCTCGGGGAGAGTTCAGCGTGGAATTTTCGCCGACCTATGTTATATGAGGTTTCGCGTGAAGTTTGTGAAAAACCAGTGGTTAAACAAGGAATAAAGTTCGATAACCCTATGAGCGAGCTGACTTAGCCTGTCTGTATATAGCCGAAATAGTGCCTCCATGTATGCATTGTAGATCTGATATTTTTGCACGCATACCATATTTTTGTCCCACAGAAACTGTTTCGAAAAATTTATGTTTAAGTTGGAAAAAATTTCCTGAAACTTTAAACCATTAATTCTGACACGAAGTATTTCCTTTTTTCACATTTTTCATATAATTTTGAAAAAAATTTAACCAACCTAATTCCTAAGGATAACAAAAAATATCATCATAGTCGAAAAATATATCTCCAGTGCTACCAATCACATTATGTCATACCATATATAACAAAAAAAAAAAAAAAATCAAATTCGGAGAAAAAAAGTTACAGCTGTTCAAAAATACTAAGTGAAAATAATGAAGAAATTTGCTATATTTTGAAATTTTTATATAAAAAGGGGAAAATGCCACACAAACCAATAATGACATTTGTGAAGTTTACGGAGACGATGTTCGTGTGGCACAACAATGGCTCGCTTCTGTTCTGAAAATTTCGAAATTTTGATTTACCCAGATGAAAGTTTTACACTGATGGAATAATGTTTATAGTGTAAAAATGGCAAAAAGTGGTCGATCAAAATGGTGGATATTTGTTTATTTATTTACTAGTATAAATTTGAAATAAAGTAAGTTGAAGTTTGATTAGAAATACGAAAAGACTTTTTCGACTAACCAATATATAGAGCATGGAACTGCGGCGATTGATGGATGGACTTCAACAGTTTTCCACACCAAATCACGGTATATTATATAAAAATATAGTCATATAATTTAAGATATCTTAAAAAGTCAAGCAGACGGGAAAAAACAAAAATTTAAATTTTATGTTAGCCTGGTAGGCTAAAGGACAACTCATAGCTATAGTTTTAGGTCTTATAAACAATCTTCATCTAAAGGCAAAGAAAACCTTTTCATCTACGGTTTGACGGTACTTTTAAATCTAACTAATAATGTAGGAGCAAAAATATCTCTAAAATTGGACAAAATATGGATTACAGCATAGCCATAACTTCAGAAAAATTTATATGCATTATATGAACAATTGATTATTATTTATTGATATTAATACTATAGACAAGGACTTAATCTGCACGCGGAAGTGAAACATTATGCCTGATTTCATCTTATGAATCTCACAGAATGCCAATTAAACCATTTATAAAGGCAACAATGAAATTTTTTGAGGCGAAAACAATTGCTAATGTTGAGCATTAACTTTACGCCCTTATAATGTTTAATACAAAATTGTTTCAGATTTAAAAATTACCAAAGCATGTCTGAACTTAAACTAAATTGTATACAGACGAATGATCATACAAACGAATAACAAGACTTATCACTTTATAGACATTATTAATGTTCAATGAAGAAGAAATAAGTGACCGGAAGAAAAGCAGGAAGAAATGCATGAATTTCCTAGGATGATCAAACTCAAAAAAAAAAATAGTAGCGTTTCCTTTTCTCGATGAAAATCAGTTTTACTAATACAAAGAGTTTAAAAGTTTGTTAAATGGTCAGTAGGTGTAGCCTCACACTACAAATTTAGTTGATAAGATGCGTCCAAATTTTACGCCCGCACTTAAGAAAGCCTTCTACACCATCTTGTTTATTTTCAACCGTTCTTAAGAGAGTAGACGTGGTATAAAGAAATAGTAAAAGGATTTCTTCTCAACAAGCTTAGTTGATTTAGATTCAGCGGTTTGGAAGATACATATAGGTATGTGAGTATTAAACCATTTAAGGGGCGGGATCATGACCATTTTTAAACAATTTTTATATCAAAAATCTTCCTCGCTACGCGATTCCCTGTAGAAATTAGTAGTTTTATAACTTAATTTTTAGTTATGACGCTTAATATGTTTTCGTTAAATGGGGTGGCGGTAGTCTAATTTCGCCCATCTGTAATACCAAACACCCTTGGATATAAAGAACTAACTATGACTATTATATTCTATAGCAACAATACTATGTCTAGTATATGGGAGCTGGGGTAATTCGTGGACCAAATTCACACATTATTATTCTTTATAGTAAAATAATATAGCCAATATTATACATTGTAGAGGATGGAGGCATGTGTAGAAGTTTACGCAAGTGTGGATCGCCATTCACTTGAATGTGACCAGAAACGGTTTTTTTACATATGGCTCAAGTAGCTCACAACTTCCGGTCTTTTACCAAGTATTCTCTGGGTAGGCTAAGAACATCATTTTGAAGGCGAAACATCCCCAAACAGGATTGTGCGCTGGGTTTGGGACCCGCCACGTAAAAAACGCACCCAATGAAAAATAACAATCAGCCTCGGATGAGAGACTCCCTTTTTGATGACGACATGGCAATCGAAATAAGGATTACGATTTGAGGACATGCACCTGCACCCTTAATTGGGAAGGTGCCGCTGCCCAGCTGGTTGATGCTCTCGTTAGAGTGAAGGCTGACATCACCACCGTCAAAGAAATGCGATGGACGGGACAAGGACTGAGGCGAGTAGGTCCTTGTGGCCTTTACTACAGTGGCTATATGAAGGAGCGCAAGTTTGGCATGGGATTCGTGGTGGGAGAGAGACTCCGTCGCCGAGTACTATCATTCACTTCAGTGGATGACCGTTTAGCCACAAGCCGCATTAAAGCGAAGATTTTCAACATATCGCTTATTTGCGCACACGCCCCGACGGATGAGAAGAACGACGTGACCAAAGATATCTTCTCAGAGCGCTTGCAGTGCCCCTATGAGAACTGCCCCGCCATGATGTCAAAATCGTGCTTGGCGACTTTAACGTCGGGGTAGGTAAGGAAGGTAGCTTTGGCGAAACAGTCGTAAATCCAGCCTACATGGGGAAACATCCCCAAATGGGTTGGGGCTGATCGTATTCGCCGGGGCCCGAAATATGGTTATCTGTAGTACTAGATTCCAGCTTAAGAAAATACATCAAGCTACCTGGTTGTCTCCGGGTCGAAAAGCCACCAACCAGATCGATCATGTTGTGATAGACGAAATATACGTCTACAGTGTTCTAGACGTGCATACGCTCCGATGTCCTAACGTCGACTCGGACCACTATCTTGTTGCAGCAAAAATTCACGTTAACAAACCATTGGCTTTCGGAAAATGCAAAAGAACTCGTACCAGCTGTTGCGAGAAGTGCCGTGACGCAGCGAAGAGAAAACAAACTGTCTAGCTCGCAACGTTACGATTGACCACAGGACGTGCGGTATGGGATAGATACCGAGAGTTGTACACGGAAGCGAGACGCAGCTGTAGACAGAAAAAGAAAGAGGCCGAAATGCGTGAGTATGAAGAGCTTGATAAGCTGGCCGACAAAGGTAATGCTCGAAAATTCTACGAAAAACTGATAAGAAGCATACATCAGCTTCTTTGTAAAGAAGTATAGGGAGTGGACCACAAGTTACGTGGCCCCATGTTGCCAACGCAATACTGTGACACTAGCTTCTACGGCTGTGCAATCTGCACCCAGTTCGCGCGCTGCGCCGCCACTCACCCTGAGTGGCCAACAGAGGACCTCCACGGTCCCAAGGAGCTCAAACTGGAACATAGCTCCCACTCTTCCACCAATCCTCGTCCGAGAACCAATCAGCAACTCTTGGTTCTTCGCACAGTCTGTTCCGTGTGTCAGACCGTCATACGTCGGAATGTCACATCAGTTAAGTGCAATTCCTGCACTGGCTAGGGTTACTTCCCGACGTGTTCCGGCCTGCCCACCAGGCGTGAGTGGAGTGAGTCGTTCGTTGTCTCATGCTGCAGGAGTCTGCCCCCGCAACACACAACAGTGACGTCGTCAATCAACACCACAGTGCGACAACCACCCTTGTGGGTTCTACAGCTGCATCAAACACCACCCACGCGTCACTCTCTCACCCCCAGGATCATCCACGGATTCTTCAATACAGCCGCTCAGATCTCCTGAGTTGTACCGGTTTCAACGTTATACGTAAGGATCGCGAGCGTAATGGTGGTGGCCTAGCCTTCATATTGCACAACACCATGCAGTATCCTTGCGGTCGATGTCTTCATCGATTAGACCATATTTACGAACTGGACGAAGGAGTAAAGACTTGAGCTTAATATTGCAGTCGGTGGCGTCAAAATTCCGACTGTCAATAATCCTAAGATTTTAGGAGTAACTTTTGATAGTCTATGCTCCTTCACTAACCATACGACTGCGATTATCGCCAAGGTAAAGAGCTGCAATAAAATCCTCAAGTCGCCAGCCGCCAGCACATGGGGAAAAGACAAAGAAACGTTGTTGCAAACATACAAGGCAATCGGCCGGCCGGTCCTCAATTACGCCGCACCAATATGGTCGCCTGAATGCAGTGGTACGCAGATGAGGAAACTTCAGACCTGCCAAAACACTGCACTCCGGACCACGACAGGATGCCTCTCGATGTCTCCCAACGAACACCTACATAGTGACATGCTTCTGCTCCAAGTTAGGGAGCATAATGAACTCCTCTCCAAGCAGTTCTTGATAGGATGTTTTCGTAGATATCACCCTTGCAGGCACCTGCTTGGACTGGAACCGCCTCCTAGGAACATCAAGAGGTCTTTCCTTAACTACGTCGACAACATCGAACAGTACGCCGATCGGACTTCGGACGCAACTAACTTCCGACAAGTACTGACCGCCATTCACAGTGGAGTTATCAACACCTTCACCGACTTCCTTCCATTGAGTGGCATTCTTGGAGTCACACCACCCATCGCAAACCAAGAGCTCGAGTTGCCGCGAGAAACGCGAGTGACCCTAGCGCAGCTTCGTTCTCTACCAACCAAGACCAAACTCTATAAGTCACTCATTATTCCCGTCCTGCTATATGGTGCAGAGGCATGGACGATGACATCTGATGAGTTTTCGAGAGAAAGGTTCTGCGAAAGATTTATGGGTCTTTGCTCATTGGCCCCGGCGAATATCGCATTCGATGGAACAATGAGCTGTATGAGATATACGACGACATTGACATATATAGTTCTCATCCTCACTTTTTTGCCAAGGAACACATATACAAACTTTCATTAAAATATCTTAAATATTACTCAAGTTATCGCTTGCACTTCAACTTTTCTCGTCATCCTGATCATTTGTATATACACCCAACTCTTCTTTTAAACGGTTGAACATTTTTTTTTTGTGAAAAATTTTTAATCTAGGACGGTTTCAAAATCACTGTCTTGTAATTATGTTTGTTTTTGCCACACTTAACACCATTGCTGAAATGAACATACATAGTAGTAACTGGGAAATCCCTTTATTCGATAACTCTTACCTACACATTTTGTTCGCTTGATATTTACATTGATGAAATGGATATCTCCAGCGATGAAACCGACTATAGTCCAGTTCGTCACAAGCAATTGCGCTTGTTATCAAGTAGCGACGAATAATTATGTAGCTATGTAAATATTTTTTCTTTATTTCGATTCTAATTTTTCTGATCTTAATTCTGGATTAACAGATTTCTTTTGTTTTTTGCTTAACCTACCAATTTTTCACCTGTATGAAATATGTATTTTAAGTTTTAATGCTCAATAAAATGCCATATGAATATACGAGTATAGTACAATTTGTATGTATATCTGAAATTTTATAGTTTTCAACATTTTTTACACGGTTTTTCGAAGTAAATATAGTTCTTAATTTCATCTTAAACGGTTTTCAGATGACATGGAACGTATCCCCCATTTTACTATAGGAAACGCCTCTTTTCTTACACATTTTTTTTACACGGATTTCTGAGGACCTATCTACCGTTTAAAAAAAGAGTTGGGTGTACATATATAACTCTATATCTATCCCGCTTAGATTTAGATGATACATACAACCATGAGATGAGCAAAACTATTGTATGCATTAGCAACATGTTGCAAGAGTATAATATTGATTGTCAAAAAAGTCTTGCGGTATTTTCGCTAGTTGGCGCTGAAAGCGCGTAGCTCTAGTTTTATTCGTTGCATCGTGTTATGATATACCTTTTTGGAAAGCTCATTTCACGCGCTAACACGTGTTTTACTGATTGTCATTTCTTTTTAATCGTTCGTGAGTTATAGCGTCGCAAACATGGAGCAAAATAAAGAGAAAATACGGCATATTTTACAGTACTACTACGATAAAGGCAAAAATGCATCTCAAGCCGCCAATAAAATTTGTGCAGTTTATGGACCCGATACAGTTTCCATTTCCACCGCACAACGATGGTTTCAACGATTTCGTTCTGGTGTAGAGGGGGTCGAAGATGCGCCACGCTCCGGAAGGCCTGTCGTCGAAAATTGCGATAAAATCGCTGAATTGGTCGAAAGAGACCGGCATAGAAGCAGCCGTACCATCGGTCAAGAGCTGGGCATGAGTCAACAAAAATTCATTTCAATTTCAATAAAAAAAATCAATAAAAATACCGCAAGACTTTTTTGACTGATGTAAAATTAGGATTAAACTTGTTAAAATAACGAAAAATATTATAAGTAATATATGGGAGTTGGTTCGATTTTATCTATTTTTGCTAATACTACGTACAATTAACATGCCACCAGGATTTCATTAAGGCACCTTACATACAATCACCAATCATATGGACTAAATTCAGTAGGATGTTGATTAATAATTTTTGAAAATTATTAAGGTCATACCTTTTATGGTATTAAAACTTGAACTATTTTCAGTTTCATTGGTGTTGCAAACCTTAAAAAAGAAAATATGAGAGGTGATTAAACATTAAAATTTTAAACGAAAAAAAGAATGCAATTCAGTTATTTCAATGAACATATGTACGTTTTCATGCTGACATGCTGTTTAAGGAACAGCCAGTCGGTCAAATCCATTTGAACTCCCTAAAATCAAGTAAGTCGAAGTTTATCAATTGAAGACCATGTAGTACCAATAATGGTAGAATATAAATTTTTTTATCTCCTCATCTTCCCTTTCAAATTGAGCGGTCTTTTCAGTTTCCTCAGGCGAGCCGTTGCTGATTCGAATATATTATTGTTTGTGTGCAAATCAATGGAATACTCGAAATCAACACATAGCAACGTACGCCAATCAATAATAACCACTAGACTAACCACTAAACAATTAATAATACTCCTGTCATTGTTTTTAATTTGTTTTAGAATGCGAAAATATGAAACTATAACTTGTATCTATTATGCACAAACGAAATAAATGAAGGAATATTGGAAACCATTTTTTATTTTATTTTAATAAAATTAAAAAAGGAACTAAAATATTTAAAGAAAATTTGTCAAAATGCAAGGTATCTTTGTTTTTACGGAAATTACAGCAGGTACGGACGGACAAACAGACAGTAAGCAAATTTCAACTTAACTGATCATTTATATGTATGTATATACTTCAGCCTATATCTATCTAGATTATTTTAGGTGTTAAAAAACTACCGTTATCTGTAGAAAATCTCATTTAACAACATGAATACCAATAAATATATAAATAACCACTGGACAACTTCCACTCTTTCGTCTTGAGAAACGCATTAAAAAGTGCACATTTTTGTAGGAAAATAAAACTCTATTAGTGCCAAAAATATCTTTTTATAAAATTTATAAATTAATGATTCTATAAAGAACATTATACAACTGATAACGCTTTCTTAAGACTGTTAGCTGCCTTTAATTTCATTGTCTGTATTGTTTGTTTTTTCCAATCGCTCATGATCACAGCTATAAATAGGATGAGCAAAATATGTTTTATTAGAAGCCGATAAAAAAGATTGTGTTTTTGAAAAGTGGAGTAAAAGCTTTAAAAACACATTGGTTAGTATTTAAAGTCAGTGTCTAAATATGTTTTGGCAATCAACAAGTCTTTTCTTTATTCAATGATTCATTCAAGAGATCCCATTTTGACACCGTACGCGTAGGTTCACAAAAGTTTGCGACATTGAAAACAATCGGAATTCAATTTCACAAAAGAGTATAATGCGCATGCCACTAATCCGATTAAGCCTTAAAAGCTACAAGCATCAATAAATTAATTAAAAACTATGAAGCGACAAATTAGGAAAGGGTGCAAAGAAACACGATATGATCGAAATAAGGAAGGGCTAAGTTCGGGTGTAATCGAACATTTTATGCTTTTGCAACTTGCAAAGCTGAAGAATCGGACGGAATATTCGACGAAATTGTGAATGAATTAGAATCAAAGGTTATATTATAGGTCATAGTCTAATAACTAGATTTTACTTTCCATCAGCGATAGTTATATTAAAGTCATCCTCAATCCTTACACGGTATAAGGTCAAACGGAAATTTTAAAATCGTTTACTAGGTATATTGGAGGTAGGTGTATTAATTACTCGATTTTGTTTATTTTTTGCATTACTTGCTATTATTAACAAAAACAGATGTTCTTTGAATATATGAAGGTAACTCACATACAATGAACAATATGTAAAGAGTAAAGTCAACTGAATGTTTGAAAATCCTGATATTAGGGCTAGGGCAAGTTTTCTGCCGATCTTATCCAAATTCGGCACATACTTGCTGCGTTAGGAGAAAAATACGTTCACAAAATTCAAGTAAGATAATTCACAATTGGCTGATACAAAGGGTATAAAGCCAGCCGAAAGGTTGACCCGTTTCAACTCATTTTCGATACACTGACATATTATTATCAGGAGAGGATGCTCTCCTATTTCCAATTATATACCTCACTTATTGACTGATATTTTCGGTAAAAGGTCAGCCATGGGCGGAGCGGTCAACATTTACAGTATGTGGCAGGTTGAATAGTTATAGTTCCACTTGGACAATTCTCAGTCATAAGGTGGCACGCTTAAAGGCAAAATTCGTCCAAACTTTTATTCTGATATATTGATTGCTTCTTGATTTGTAGGTTTTGTGAATGAATCAGATGGAATTTAAAATTGTGTTATATGGAAAGTAGACGTGGTTCTTATCTGATTTCCATTTTTGCACTGTGAATGTGAAAATAATCCTACATAGGGTGAAATCGGTAAAGTAGGTTCGGAGATATGTGATTTCACAATTTGGACACAATAGAGCTCTATATTGTATTATCGTTGATTTGAAATTTGGCTTTTAGTAGTTTTTAATTAAACTGTTATACGAGGAATTATCCGATTCCACCTATCGTCACGCTGTCGCAAGAACTGTCAAAATGACTATTAAAATTTGGGCGCTATTGTTTGAATGTATACATAAACTCGTACATATACATACATAAAATCTATTAGGGGCGAGACGCATTCACTGTTTAAAAAATTTCAAGTCACAGGTGCCCCATTATTGCGATTTGTTATACTAAATAACAGTTATGTGAACTTTCGGCTTTGTTATGGCATTTTATTTGTTTTCGATTATTGATGTTTTGTGGGCGTGCCAGTAGTTCAAGTTTCATTGTAATACCGATTAAGTTACAGCTTGCGGAGGCAGACGCACAGACACTCACCAGGATTTTAACTCCTGATCATTTATATACATATGTATATAAGAATATAAATGTATGTATAAATAATGCTTTGTCTAACTTGTTAGGCGAAAAAAACTATTATACTCTGTAGCAAAATGTGTCAGGAGTATTAAAACAAACCCATAATTATACATATTTGGACTTCCACGAGCAAATGCATATAAATAGAAAATGTTAAATATTGGAAATGAATAAAACAGCGATGAATAATTTTAATAATCTTCAAGAAGTGTAAAGAAATTTGCATAACTACGCTTTACTAAACGCTATCCCACTGCCAAACTGCTCATTATCTACTCGTATTTAGCTACTCTAGGTAGACAATACCGATTAGATTATGGAGGAGTTTAGCTGTTGAAATTCCCATACGAAATATTCAGTCAGCCGTCTTATTGGTACGCCTATATATATTAAACACACTTGTATTAAAACGTTTATGCTTTGAAAAGACGGAGTCACTGAGTGGAAGAAGAAAGGCAGTGCACAGTCAGAAATAATGATAATTTTTCTCATTTATAGAAGTTTTAGTTTAATTCGTTCCATTTTTAACTTATAATCCGTTTTTCATAGCCGAAAGAATTTCAGCTAGTTACTAATAATAAAGCAAAGAAGAGGGGTAGTCGAACATTATACTCACCATTTTTTTTATACTCTCGTAACAATGGAGAGTATTATAGTTTTGTTCACATAACGGTTGTTTGTAAGTCCTAAAACTAAAAGAGTCAGATATAGGGTTATATATACCAAAGTGATCAGGGTGACGAGTAGAGTCGAAATCCGGATGTCTGTCTGTCCGTCCGTCCGTCCGTCCGTGCAAGCTGTAACTTGAGTAAAAATTAAGATATCATGATGAAACTTGGTACACGTATTCCTTGGCTCCATAAGAAGGTTAAGTTCGAAGATAGGCAAAATCGGCCAACTGCCACGCCCATAAAATGGCGGAAACAGAAAACCTATAAAGTGTCATAACTAAGCCATAAATAAAAATATTAAAGTGAAATTTGGCACAAAGGATCGCATTAGGGAGGGGCATATTTGGACGCAATTTTTTTGGAAAAGTGGGCGTGGCCCCGCCCCCTACTAAGTTTTTTGTTAATATCTCGGAAACTACTATAGCTATGTCAACCAAACTCTACATAGTCGTTTTCTTCAGGCATTTCCATATACAGAAATATATACAAAAATGGAAGAAATCGGATAATAACCACGCCCACCTCCCATACAAAGGTTATGTTGAAAATCACTAAAAGTGCGTTAACCGACTAACAAAAAACGTCGGTAACACTAAATTTTACGGAAGAAATTGCAGAAGGAAGCTGTACCCAGGCTTTTTCTTAAAATTGAAAATGGGCGTGGCCTCGCCCACTTATGGACCAAAAACCATATCTCAAGAACTACTAGACTGATTTCAATGAAATTCGGTATATAATGTTTTCTTAACACCCTGATGACATGTACGAAATATGGGTGAAATCGGTTCACAACCACGCCTTCTTCCAATATAGCGCTATTTTGAATTCCATCTGATGCCTTTTCTGTATAATACGAGTATAAACATTAGGAACCAATGATGATAGCGGAATAAAACTTTACAAAAATACGGTATTTGAAAAATACATATGTAAATGAAGTATAATGAAATATCGATTATCACTTTATCGTGCGAGAGTATAAAATGTTCGGTGACACCCGAACTGAGGTCTTCCTTACTTGTTTTCAAATTATTTTATTGTAATGAAATATGTCTCTCACTTACCAATATATGTGTTATATAAACATTATCGAGAATGATGTAAATTACACTACTCAACAAAATTATCATCAAAAAGTATGAAAGGGCTAAGTTCGGGCGCAACCGAACATTTTGTACTCTTGCAACTGGCAAAAATCAACGCCGTGCAAATAAATTAAGATGTAAAAAGTCAACCAGAGGAACGGAAGCTAACCAATTTTAAATATACAGATTCTCTATATAACTCATACACTGGCTGACATATTCGACAAAACGTTTGTAATGACGATAGTCATTATACTTATATAAGATTTGGAGTAGTATCGACAAGATTTTATCTATTAATTATTATCTTGCGACATACCAAAAAATGTTATGTTATAAGGAGCAAATTCAGCCGGATGTTTGAAAGTCCTGGAAATAGTTATATGGGGGGTAGGGTCAAGATAACTCGAATATTGGCCAGTATATCCAACATAAAATCAGCTGGGAAGTTATGCTCTCTGAATTTCAATTGTATATCTCCCACATTGACCGATATTTGCGATCAAAAGTCAGATACTGGGGTCCAAATATTCGGTAACTAGGGGCTTGAACAGTTTTGTTTTGATTTGAAAAATTTTTGTTCATAAGGTGACATACTTTAAGGGAATTATTAGTGCAAAGTTTAAGCCCGTTATATTAACTGCTTCCTGATTTGAGCACTGGAATATGAGGAGAACGTACCAAGTTTAGCCGAAATCGGTAATTCGGGACCCGAGATATGTGATTTCATCAAAAAGTGGGCGGTGCCACCAATCCAATTTTCACACTGGCTCCCTTAAAGCCTTCTCATATCATCTCGGCTGTAAAATTAAAAGTCTCTGACGTCATTAGTTATTGATTTATTGCGCTTTTAGTAATTTTGAACAGTACCGTTGTATCGGAGTGAGCGGAGTTATCATCCGATTTCAATTATTGTCACAGAGTCTGTATGAGTTCTTTTAATATTTGCGGCCAGGAAATTTGGTTCTTGTACCTTTAGTAGTTTAGTAGGCATGTACATTAAACTTTTTAGAAGACGAGGCCACGCCCATTCTTTCAACATTTTTTTAATTTAGTGCTTTGTTTTGACACTTCATAGGTTTTCGGTTAATGGCGATTTGTGGGTGTGGCAGTGATGCGATTACCTTGTGTTAAGAAACCCTCATACTAAGTTTCATTACGATATCTCAATTTTTAATCAAGTTACAGCTTGCATGCGAAGAAAATCCACAAATTATTCCAATTACACAGTACAACAGCTAATTTGGGTGGTGAGAAATTCCAAGTCAGGGTGATGGTACTAGGTCAGTATAGTAAAACCCTCAAAGTGTTTGGCGTTCGTATGTGTCAGTTTTTTTTTATGACCCTTTTAAATTTTAATTTAAGATTATAGAAGACCTCTTATAGATGATTTAGCTCTGCTATTTCTATTCTCCACCAATAGACTGAGTAAGTCACATAATAGGGAGTCTCCTTGTCTGAAACCTCACTTGTTATCGAATGGCTCAGAGAGGTTCTTCCCGAACTGCCTCAACGTCAACTTACACAGCCATATTAGCTTTGTAGGGAATCTGAGTTCAGACATAGTCTTTTACACATTACGCTAGATATGACCTTTTATGCGATTTTAAGGAGGCTCATTTCACGGTAATTGGCGCAAATTGTGGGGTCGCTCTTTTTGTGGATTGGGCAGAGTACACATAGTTCTTCGCCGCCGTATTTGAATAGCTCGGTCGGTAGTCCATCGGCCCCTGCCGCTTTGTTATTCTTCAGGCGGGTAGTTAATACTCGAGCTTCATTATGGTCGGACAATGGAATATCTATTCCATCGTCATTGATTGGGGAATCGGTTCGCCATCTCACGATAACCAATAATCAGACGAAACAACAGTTTTTTCCAGTGCAGCTTTGTGATCTTTGAGTTACATACTTACATACATTCACATACATATGTACATATTATATGCTATATGCATACATATCCATATATGAAAAGTATATAAGTATACGAGTTAAAATTTGCATACATTTATCTACCTCTTTCGATTTTATTGGTTTTTTATTTATGCTTTATCATTTAAATACGTATACAATGTGTATTCTCTTTTCCGCTTAGGCCCTTTCAAACTATTTGTTCCGAGTGCACATAAAAATTAATCTGGACATTAAAACAAAAGTAAATCAAGGATTAGTGTCAAAAATCTAGATTTTATTATACGCCCTTTTATTCTACACTACCGTTGACTGCATTGTCTGGGACCAAAGTTGTTTGTTGGTGCCCTACTTGAGTTAATATTGTAATATTGTGTGGTCATCATTTGAAAGCAGTGATTTGAATAATTGTCAAATATTGCTCACCGAGAAGAAAAGAATCGGAGTGGAGAAAAGTAAATAAGAGCACCAGCACACTTCTTCTTGCATATCAGCAGCGCTTCATTAAAAGCTTGAAAACAAATTGAGAGCGTCATTTAAAGTTCAAATGCGTAATATGTTGCTAAAACTAATTTTGAGAGTTTGTGAATTGTATGTCTACAAAAGTAGTATATGCGAACAGATAATTAGCGCTGCACCAGGTTAACAAAAACACACACATACGTTTCCACTTAGTTGTGTGTGAGGTAAGTTCTTGCTAATAAAAATACTGCATATGAATTTGCTTTAAGCTCAACGCCCTCAAGCATTCCAAGCACAGCAGGGATCCCCTTTCTGCTGGCTGCCGCTAGGTATAATGTTGGCACCACGAAAGAAATCAGAACAGTGTTAAATTAAAGTAGCAGGCAGTTACTGATTTTATATTCGTAACATCCATATGTGTTTTTATTGTTTTGAGTTCTCTTACCCACTTAACTTTCTTTTAAAAAACTCTAAGGCTTAAACTCTTGTGTCCGTTTTCTGATTTGGCATTTAAAAATTTGGCATAATTGTTTTAGACTTTGCTTGTTATTTAATGTTTTTATGTTCCTAAAGAGTATAATGGTTTGTTCGTCATCTAAATAGATATGAAGTTACGTATGGTATGTATAAATGATCAGGATGACGAGACGAGTTGAATTTCGGGTGATTGAAATTTAGAAATCTAATAATGTATGTATGTATCTTCGAAACTTTTCAACCTATAATAAAAAAATTCCCTCAAGGCACATATTTTTGGCTTCCCTACACACTCTCTGAAAATGGCTGAATTTGGATTGGAACCCCGCCCACTTCTTATATCACGGTTGTTTTAAAAACTACTAAATATGCGATAAATCTATAAGCAAATCCGCCAGATACATAAATAAAAGTATACACCCGAGTTGGTACATGATGGCTTCATAGGAGCCAATGTCAAGTGTGAACAATAGAAACCGCCCACATTTATATAACACATTTTTAAATTCCATCTCATTCTCCACTTTTCATTATACAAAGTAAGGACAAAAATGCTATCTCTAGCTCCCATATTCCTAATATAAGATTTTCAAACTTTCGGTTGACTTTATTTAAATTGTAATACAACAAGCCCAGACCCTTATCAGTCCTCAACATACAGTGCCCAATGACTTCCGACTGCTACCTGACTATAAAATGATTAGTTAAAAGTTATGTGTCTCGGCGCTGAATAAGAATGGAATTGACTTAGACCTTGGTACAAGCCATACATTCCTCAAACTGACGTTGACCAATACGGAATGCTTCCTCAGGATCGAGAAGGACCTCTTCAAGCCGTTGGATACCAAACGAGGTTTTAGACAAGTAGAGGCTTCTTCAATATATTGCTGGAGAAAATTGTAGGTACTGGCTGCACAACTATGTAGAGAAGGTACCATCTTCTATAGGAGTGTACCATACAGCTGCTGGCGTACACCGATGATATTGGTATCATTAGCCTCAACAACCGCGTTAATTCTGCTTTCTCCAGAGTAGATAAGGAAGCGAAGCAAATGTGTCTGGTAGTGAACGAGGGCAAGACGAAATATCTCCTGCCATCAAACAAACAGTCGTAACACACGCGACTAGGCTCCTACGTCACTGTTGACAGTCATAACTTTGAAGTCGTAGATAATGTCGTCTATCTTGGAACCAGCGTAAACAACACCAACAATGTCAGCCTGGAAATCCAACGCAGGATTGCTCTTACCAACAGGTGCTACTTCTTACTGAGTAGGCAATTGAGAAGTAAAGTCCTCTCTCGACGAACAAAAACCAAATTCTATAAGTCACTCATTATTCCCATTCTGCTATATGACAACATCTGATGAGACGGCCTTAGGAGTTTTCGAGAGACAGGTTCTCCGAAAGATTTATGGTCCTTTGCGCATTGGCCACGGCAAATATCGGATTCGATGGAACAATGAGCTGTATGAGATATATGACGACATTGACATAGCTCAGCGAATAAAGAGACAGCGGTTGCACTGGCTAGGTCTTGTCGGTCGAATGGATGAAAACACTGCAGCTCTGAGAGTGTTATACGCAGAACTCGCCGTGGGAAGCAGAGGAAGAGGAAAACCTCCATTCCATTGGACAGACCAGGAGGAGAAGGACCTGGCTTCGCTTGGAATTTCCAATTGGTGCCAAGCAGCAAAAAGGAACAACGACTGGCGCGCTGAAAAAGAAGAAAAATACATTCCAATACTCGGGATGACGTTTTGCACATCATCGCAATGTATTTAATTGGCGGACGGGGCATTAAATATAGTTATAGAACTAATTTAGTCTTTAATCTATAACATACTTATGTTTAAAAGCTACAAATTGGATTGTAATCCATTCACAATTTCGCGGAACACTGAGGTTGAATTATTTCGTAAACTTTTTTATTTACTATTAAGTTTTGCCAACACCTAAAGGTAATTTCCAGATTTTATACTTGCAAGTTGCAAGAGCTCAATATATTCAATACATTCGAACATAGCCCTTTCTCACTTGTTTACTTATTTCGGACTTTTTTGGTACATTCAATTAGTGCCAGTAAAAGTTCTGTACGATTAGCTAAGGACTTAATGTATGTAAGTTGATATTAATATACAAGCAGTTTAATTAAAATTTAGATATAATATTTTTTGAATCGACACATTATAATTTACAATGCTTACATTTAATTCATTAAAAATATTTGGTTTCATTTGTAATTTAATTTGCATAAAAACTAGAAACTCATAATCATATTTATAAATACCTTTAGGTATAAGTAAACGGTTTTTTAAAATTGCTTTGTATTAGTGTATATGTACATGTACATATATATACCTACATACATACATATGTGTATGCATACATACTACTATGAGTATTTGGCTTAGCATGAACGTTATCAACAAATAATGTACAGGTAAATCGCCATAACTTTGGAATCCCGTGGTGCCCATTACTCTTCATTATATTCTCTTTATTGTCGGAATTTTAAGTTTGTTGTTTAAGATTTCTGGCCTTTGTAGCGAAAATGCAATTTGACACCTCATCAAATATCTGCGCACACAAAAGCTCTTCAGCTTAGCACAATTAAGCAAAATGATTTTTTAATAAATCTCTTTTATGTAAACAATGCTATTTATAGTTTAGTATAGTTTTTTTAATAAACTATGCTATTAATCGAATTCATACCTTATACACAAGTTAACATTCAAACTTCGGGTGCACTGGTACGTATGAAGTCGCTAAACCCGAAATTCGGTTGCGAAGGTGCGATTTTGACTGGTACGTTTTCGACCAAGACTAAGACTAAGTCTAAGTTTTTTAATTTTCTTTTCAATTCTTCATTCTTCTGGTATGTTCCTACAAAAAAAGGTTTGTCGATTTTTCAAAATAGATAGACATCTTTTGAACCATAGATGCCTTCCCTAATGCAATTCGTTGTACTAAATAACAGCCTTGTATCTTATTGCGAAGCTTGGTCATGGCACTTTCTAAGTTTTTTTTCTGCAATACCAACCTTCCTTGGGTGACAAGACCGTTAGGTGAACAAAACTATTGTATTCTGTAGCAACATGATGAAGAGTATAGTATGACAAGAAAAACGTAACTTCCGCTGCACTGAAGCTAAAATACTATTCCTTATAGCCTATTTTTGTCAGATAAAAAAGTTACATATTAAATATTAACAACCACAACCGACTTTACTTGTCATCGTCTGCAGCCATCATTCAGCTTCTAATTGTCTATAGATTTATTTAGCTTGGTACCAAGCAGTTTTTGTAACATGTTTAGTCCTTAGGTAATCGAAGCATTAACAGTCAGACTCGGCCGATTCCACTATTTTAGAGATATTGTCGCGGTCTTCCAGAGCGTGGTATCATTTTGACATCAAAATTACCCGAACGGAATCGACAAAACCAAAATGGCGGTTGATCGGTTCTTACGGTATTGGAAATGTAAGAATTATTCATATTTTCAGCCGGCTGAATTGCGTTTTCGCCTTTTTTGAAGGAAAACTATAAAATAAGTCGTGTTTTCTCTTTACTGGTGTTGCTCTTTGACGCATGCTAAAACAAGCAATCGCGGTCTGAAAGGTTTTTTAGTAAAAAATCTTACCTTTCCAATGTCTTATAGCGTAATTGAAATTCATTCAATGCAGGATGCAGATTACTAAACATTTTATCTGAAAACAATGCGATTTTTAGAAGACATTTTAATCTCCTCCGAAAAGGAGGACTTGCTTAGGATAATGCAAACTGTGCAATGATTTATGCGTGTGATAAGCATATAAATGATTGCAGCTATTGCAGTTTGATTAGGAATGATGATTTCTCATTACTTCGGATATTTTGAGGTTGCAACGTGCTTGTTAGACAAATTGAAAGATCTTGCCTCTTCTTCAAAGCTTCAAGCAGAAGAGATTATTTAATTACTTTATTCCAACTTATTATTTTGATTACTACAACATGGCGGATATTTTAAATGTGGTCTTGACAAATGTAAATATTGACTAAATATTGACAGAGTCCCATGGGACTTCTAAACAATACTGAGAAAGTGGTGTCACTAAACAATTAACAGCAGGCCCATGCTAAAAGATCAGAACTTATTAATACTATTGATAATATAAAGTCACATACAAACGAAAGATAATACAATATTAATTACCAGCACATAAAAAACTTAGGCCAGATTTTGCCACAAAACAAATTAATATAAATGATACAAGAAAATAATGATGCTGCACTCCAAGCCGGAGTGTGCATCTCACAACAGACAGAAAAAAATTCCCTATGAAATGTCAAAATGACAGTTTTGTCTGTCGCTATCCATTTGATTGTTTATTTTTAGATTTTGTGAATATTTGAAGTATTAATTATATTGTGATTCTTCATTAGAACTGACGCAGGCCATAAAAAATAATTACTTTTTGATACTGGAGAGGTACGTAGGGTATCATTGATGCCGAACTTTGACCACTTTTTGTGGTGAGTATCCCACCGAAGAGTTTGTGATGTGAATAAGGGGTGAACGTATTGCCCGCACTTCTTGATTGTGAACGGTTACGTTTTTTTGGCTCTGTGTATATCGAAATCATGATGATGCAAGTATGTAAGTAAATGAATGCTAATTGTACACAAAATTCAACAGCATAGTGTATTCGCTAATTGTAATTAATGATTATGTAACAGGAATACAGCCAAATCCAAAAATAGCTTTATCGTAAATATGTAAAAAAGTACTTAAATATACATACATATGTACATACATGCATACATGTGTGTATTATTCGTATGTTGAAAAGAAACTGCTGTTTTTATCATCAATACTTTCATATTTGTTATGTCAGTCGTAAAGTTTAATTCAGTTATTAATTGACCATCATTATAATTATTGCTAAAAAAGAGACCCACGACTTACTATAGTTATGATATATGTATCTATGTATATAAGAAATGTACCGAAAAGAAAGTGTACACAATGTTTTATTTGTAACGTAACGGATTTTACTAAATTTTGCTTGTAACTTTTTTCAATAACAAATAGAAGAGTTTTTATCCACTTTCAATTAAAACTAGTAAAAAAATATTCTCTTAATTTATGCCGAATTTTTCGTTTAATTCCCTTTATTAAATTCTGCACACTTTCTTTTGTAACGGTTCGAATTTAATTAGCCAGTTTTTTTAAATTCGTCGACATTTTTGGCAACTCGATGATCGTTTTTCAAGTTCTGTTCGACAATTGCCCAATACTTCTTTATCGGGCGATGTTCTGGAACGTTTGAAGGGTTCTCCTCTTTTTAACAAAATTGACATTGTTATCCGTCAACAAAGCCAAAGACGAATGAGCGTAGTGCACTGTAGCTAAATCGTTCCAAAATAATGTTGACACGATGTGTTTTTTATAAAATGGTATTAGGCGACGGTTTAGACACCCCTTCTTATAATTGTCCGCCGATATAGTACGCTTGGTGAAAAATAGCCGCAAAAGCATACATATAGCCTACCAGATGAGTATCTTCTCCACAAATTTTTCTATTTGTATTTGTGGTTGACTTTTTTTGGGAGACTTTTGTGTTTTTATAAGTTTTTCAATTATTTCTTTGCTTCACTCTTTGAATCATAGTAGCATTGGTTTTAGCTTTTTTCGCCAAATCGCGCACAGACATTGATTTGTTTTGGTTTATTAAGGCCAACATCTTTGCTTCAAGATTTGGATCACTTGGGCCTTTTTTTGGCCCATTTTTTGACACATATTTAAGAGGACAAGTTTCATTGAACTTTATTACCAAAGCTTTACACCCTTTTGCTAGCTTTATGTATGAAATCCTTTTTTCAGTGCAGTAATAGTCACAATTTGTCTACGCACGTGCTCTTTTATTCGAGCCATCGCGAAAATGATATTACATATGACGGAGAAAGAAAAAATAATAGAAGCAGAACTGATCTAGCTATCTAACGGTAATTTACCGCAATGTAATCAAACAGCTACTTCATGGGTTTCAAGTGTGCAGTTTCTTTTCGGTACAGTCCTTATATGTATATGTTAAGAATGAAATAGCTGAATTCTTTAGGACTTTCACCGCAGACGATCAAATGAATAGTAAAATGTCAATATTTACGGCTTTTCCAAAACTAAATTTTGTATACTTGTGAAATACCAAGACTTGCTGTTAATCCTCGAGATAAATGAAACAAAGCATGCACCACGCTCCCGTAAATTATTGGGTTTAGAATAAAAGTGTAGATTTAATTGAAAATAGTAGTTTTCAGTTATAATAATTTTCAAATAAAAGTATATTTTTATTTTTATATAGGCATTATACGATTATGAAATATCCATGAATTGGAGGAAGACGTACGCAGAGCTATTGAGAGAAGCTAGCATGGAATATAGTGATGAAATTCATTGTATTTTAATTTGGGAAAATCGGTATTCGCTTATAATTGCTGACCCACACAATGCACAGTTGGTTTAACATTGTTCTCTCATTAAAAACAATAATCTGTATTTTCGAATACATATGAACATACATTCTTATTCGAATTGAAAAATAATAGAAATGGCGGACTATTCTTACAGAACCATAGAAATCACGAGCTGGAAATAAGTTTAACTACTGTCCCACGCCCATATACATTGTATTATTTTGTATGGCACATACCTTAATATGGTAAACACGGCGGCAACACTGTAGGTTGAAAAATTCGATTTTTACAGCGGGTTAAAAAGTAATTTTTGTAATTTTTCTTAAAAATTTAAGACGCTCGATGCTTGATACTTGTAAAAGTTAATGGAAGTATTACTACTATTAAATTAATTTTAGAATTTGAGTGAGAATAGACGTAAAGTTGTCCTCTTATTTAGGGATACCGCGACGTTATTCACAGATATACAATACATACCAAGAAGTTACATATACATACCTGTATGTAGAGAACCACCGTGAAATGATAAACTCAGTGGCGTAGCTAGGGAGGGGCAAAGGGGGCCGTCGCCCCGGGCGCAACGTCTTGGGGGAGGCAAAACGATCTTCGCAGTTTTTTGAATATTCAGAAAAATACTTCAACCAATTTTTTTTATAAAATTTATTATAAAAGATAAAAAGTTGTACATCACAATGTAATAATCTGAATAACACTGAAAAATATTAATTTTTACTCGAATACTCTTCAGTCTTTGAATTTGTCTTATATCTTTTGGCTTATATCTTTCTTAAAAATAGTGATAGAACTTAAAGATGCACTTTTCTCGCTTTCATATTCTATTGGGAGATGGTCGATCTCAAGTAAGATTTGATCAATTTAAGTTTGCTAACAGATCTTTCACAAGATGCAACTGATAAGGCTTCAAGTCCCATTGAAGAAATGTATAATAAAACTTTTTCAGGCGAAAATCCAATTTGTTCTTCGTTTTTCTTTGCTCTCTTTAATAAAAGTAGGACGTCTCGGATGTCACTGTTGTCACAAGTTGCTGGCATTTTTTTTAATTTCGACGGGTTTGTCATTATATGAGCCTCTGGTTAGTTCTATAATTTGTTCAAAAAGAACCGAAACGGTCATTAAGCTTTTTGAAATTTGTGAAACGGGTGGATATTTCCATTGATGGTTGGTTGATGGGTGTTTTCTATGGTTTTCAATAAGATGTCTTGTAAATTTACTATCAATATCCTCAAAAACCGTGTTGTGAGAATTTTGGAACTTCAGAATTTGCGTGGCTTCTAGTTCCTAAATTTTATATACTTAATATCGAATTTTTTTTTTTTTTTTTGCCAACAGGTGCTACTTCGGACTGAGTAGGCAATTGAGAAGCAAAGTCCTCTCTCGACAAACAGAAACCAAACTCTATAAGTCGCTCATAATTCCCGTCCTGCTATATGGTGCAGAGGCGTGGACGATGTCAACAACGGATGAGTCAACATTGCGAGTTTTCGAGAGAAAAGTTCTGCGAAAGATTTATGGTCCTTTGCGCGTTGGCTACGGCGAATACCGCATTCGATGGAACGATGTGCTGTACGAGATATACGACGACATTGACATAGTTCAGCGAATTAAAAGACAGCGGCTACGCTGGCTAGGTCATGTTGTCCGGATGGACGAAAACACTCCAGCTCTGAAAGTATTCGACGCAGTACCCGCCGGGGGAAGCAGAGGAAGAGGAAGACCTCCACTCCGTTCTAAGGACTAAGTGGAGAAGGACCTGGCTTCACTTGGAATATCCAATTGGCGTCACGCAGCGAAAAGAAGAAACGACTGGCGCGCTGTTGTTAACTCGGCTATAATCGCGTAAGCGGTGTCTACGCCAATTAAGAAGAAGAGAAGAATATCGAAGATATTTTGTAAAAATTCACTTTTGTTCGAACCACCTCATGAAACTTGTAGGTAGGTAGATAAATGGGGACGGCAGAACATGCTTGGCCCCGGGCGCCCGAAGTTGTAGCTACGCCACTGGATAAACTATTTTGGTTGTCATTTCCAAAGAAGGGAATTGAACTAATCTTTTCCAAACACCTCAGCTTTTTTACTGAATTCACTGAATACACTTATTCTAAACCGCGACAAATGGCCTAAGCCTTAAAGTTTGACATAAATCAAGAATATAATATGTGATAGCTTTCATCTAAAAATAGTCGAAATGGTTTCCGGTAGGCCCCTTTTATCCCAGTAAACCGGTAAATATATGATATATGATGATGAAATTGACTGGTAATGCTTTTTGGAGCATACTATACTTTAGTATAATGCTAAAAAGCATGGTTTTAGCTGCAAATTCATATCTACAACATTTTAAGAGAAATACTATATACATATGAACCAAGTTTATTTGAAATGTGAGCCTTTGTGGTTAACGCTAAGTACTTAGTTTAGTTATAACATTTTTCAAGACTTTCATTTGCGTAAACCCTTTCAGATCGGATTTCCAACTACGTTACGAAATTTCATTTTAGAGAGCAAATATTTATACATATCTGTATTTGTAACGTTAGAAATTTCTTGAAAAAATTGCCTCATGATTGCGAATGACATTATATAAAACTTAATAAATTTGCTATAGATTGCTTTGAAATGCAGTTCTTCTAAGTGTCAATACTTCAATACCACACACAGATGAAAAGGGTGCTTTTAATGGCGGTATGATTAAAAGCTTTCTGATTTTTTAAGCTTAGACTTAAATTGACGTTTCACACATGCCACAAATCAATCTACATATATGCATGTAAGTACGTAACTATATCGAAATCTATATACATATATACAAACGTATGAACATATCTATGCAATTACAATAGTTGATAGAGCGTACAACAAAACAAATGACAATTAAAACGACGTTCTGAAAACATAAAATGTCAGTCAATTGAAATAGCGTACAGAAAGCCTTTTTGTTATTATGAACCAAATTGATTAAGTCACGTAAATATCCACACACCTATGCACGTTCTAATAGCTTAACGACAAATATGCTGAATTCGGATCAATTATACTCGCCTTTAAGCTTCAAGCACGTTTCAGTGTGTTTTTTTTTCCAAAAACATTTAGACCATCGAATATTCACATTTGAATGTAAGAGTTCAATTGAAAAGTCCCCGGCCTGGAGGGCGCTACTAAAATTAAATCCATAAGATTTTTAGTTTAGTTTTGATATCTGTCGAATCATTAGTATGTGAAATATTACATTTAGAATAAACCAACTTTTGTTATTGTAAAAAAATGGATGGAATTAATAAAATTATGCATTTTGAAGAGAAAATTAAGGTGGAAGCGAAAATTTGACCTGATGAAAAGTTTTTGGACACTGCCCAAGCAAAATCAACCGTTAAGAATTGGTATGCTAAGTTTAGACGAGGTGAAATGGGCACTGAAGAGAAGAGTTTCATACTTACGTAAACATCAAAAAGTCCACAAAATTATTTTGAATAACGGTAAAGTGAAGTTGTTCAAGATAGCAGGCTCTCTAAGGAACGTGTACATCATATCATTCACGAAAATTTAGGTATGGGAAAGCTTTGTGCAAAGTGGGTGCCGCTCGAGCTCATTTTTGACCAAAACTGACGAGTTGATAATGTGGAGCAGTGTGATCTTCAAGTGTAATAAACCCGAGTATATGCATCGATATGTGATAATTGATGAAACATGGCTCTATCATTTCCCTCCGAAGACCAATCGAAAATCATCTGAGTAGACTGCACACGATGCTTCAGCTTCAAAGCGTGTAAAAACAGTCGGCTGGAAAGGTTACGGCGTCTGTTTTTTGGAACGCGCATTGAAATTTTATTGACTTCTTTGAAAAGGGAATAATTATCCACAGCCCCTATTACATAGCGTTAATAAACCGTTTAAAGAACGAAATCGCCAAATTACCCCATTAAAAGAACAAGAAAGTCTTCTTTCACAGAGCCAATGCATCGTGTCACAAGTCAGTGAAAGCGATGTCAAAATCCATAAATTCGGCTTCGAGTTGTTGAATATAAAGTTCTCAGATCACAAAAGAATGTTCGCTGGGAAGGAATTTTCGTCGAATGAAGCGGTGATTGTCAAAACTGACGATTTTGTAGCAAGGATAAATAGTACTACATTATATTAAATAAAAAAATAAGCAGAACAAGTAAGAAACGACAAAGTTCGGATGCAACTGAACATCTTCCCTGGGTTCATTAAAGTACCTCACATACAAGCACCAATCATATGGAACAAAGTCAGCTGGATGTTCGAAAATCCTAGTAATACTTATTATCGCCCAATTGTATCTATTTTACACCCAAAGGTATATTTTTATGAGTAAAACGTTTTCTGTAATTTTCACTAAGATAACTCGAATATTGGGAGATATATCCAGCATGAAGTCACTTGAAAGTTATTCTCTCTGAATTGCAATTGTGTATCTCCCGCATTAACCGATATTTTCGATCAAAGTCAACTATAGATACTGGGGTCCAAATATTCAGGCTATGGGCGTGAAAAGTTTTGTTTTGATTTGAACAATTTTTGGTCATAAGGCGGCATACTTCAAAGGAATTATTAGTACAAAGTTGAAGCCCGTTATATTAATTGCCTCCTGATTTTTGTATTGGAAAGTGAAATAATCAAGTGGAGTTTATAATTGTGTTATATGGGAAGTAGGCGTGGTCCGATTTCGTTTTCACACTGTGATGTAGGAATATGAGAAAAATGTCACGTACTAAGTTTATTCGAAAACGGTTGGTCGGGTCCCGAGATATGGGATTTCACAAAAAGTGGGCGGTGTCACGCCCATCGTGCTATTTTCACTCATTTCCATCTCCGATATAATATTTAATGTCTTTGGTGTATTTAGTTATGTATTTATTGCACTTTTAGTAGTGCCTTTATATGGGCAGCGAGAGAGTTATCTTCGGATTTCATCCATTTTCACACTATCGGTAGGAGTTTTTATAATATTTGCGCTCAGCAAATTTGGTTGTTGTAGCTTTAGTAGTTTAGTATTAAACTTATTAGTTTGCGGGACCACGCTTTTTCAAAATTTTTTGACCACAGATGCCCTTTACTGCCGCGATCTCCTGTACCAAATTACAGTTTTATATCTTAATTAACGTGCACCTTATAGGTTTTCGGTTAATGGTAATTTGTCGGCGGGGCAGTGGTCCGATTACGCTCATCTACGAACTCGTAATTTTTTTGTACTAAGAAGTCCTGAATAAAACTATTACACTCTGTAGCAACAGGTTGCAAGAGTATAAAAAGATTGTTATGCCATGGTAGGCCGGGGACTTTTCAGTTGACCTGTTACACTTTTGCATATTCTAAGCTGTAAGCGTGCTCACGCGAGTAGTTGTTACAACACAAGTGACAACGAACGCTTGTTTCGAACAAAGGAAGTCAATCGAATTAAGTCCGGTTTTCTGGCTTGTTTGCAACGATACATAATTACCAGTCATGGAAAGTAAAAGACAAAACGACTTGATACTTTGGATCTTCTGACTTGAACTTCGAAACGGTATCACATCCAATTTCTTACACTCCTTTTGCAGCTTTCGTATGTATTGGATTCATTCAAACGGCTGTCAGCTGTCACATAAAGCTTTTTAGACTTTTGACAGTTAACAAAGCAGTTAGCATTTTGGGCTACTGACTTGCAATAAATACTACAAAATTTTCAGCTTCTTGTAGAGCTTAATGCAATTTTTAAAACATCAGTTCCGCATTGATCTCTAAAATGCACCTCAGTTAGTGTTAATTAAAAAGGCTTCTTTATTTTTGACAGCGCTGCGGGAGGTGATTCTTGATTTGGGCTTTTATGTCGCAAATCTATACTTATACATACATACCATATATAGTATTATTATTTATTTAAATGCACATCTACCAAGCTGTAGCTCTCTAAAGCAGACATGTTTGTGTGTTATGATGTTTAAAAGAGTGTTAATTTTTATTGTATCATAATATTCGATCTTTAGTTTCAAGTTTAGTTACAAAATTACCGCAAAATGTTTAACAAATAGAGAGTATAATAAAAAATCGGGTGTAACCGAACTTTTATCACTCTCGCATTGTGCAATGATAAGCTTAAAGGATAGTTTAGTTATCATATTTTGCTATGCCTCTGCGATATTTACAATTAAACCAACCTACTTAACTCAAATGTGATAAAGTAAACTCAACCAAATAGTAAAAAAGAGATCTGGGATAGTTCGTGGACGGATTTCACATATCTTAGACAGATATCTTAAGTATGGATCGATATTTGTACAAAACCGACTGGACGTTCAAAATTCCTATACTAGGGTAGTTGTGATCCCATTTTATCCGTTTTCGACATTAGGACATTCAGATTTTCAATAAGAATGGGAGTGGTAAAACGCACTAATTTTTTAAGGAAATTCAAATGTTTTTTCTTCAATGTGAAGTAGAATCGAATTCGATGAAACCAGTTTTCGAATACTTCTTTCACTAAATCAATTTCAATATTGACTTCTAAAGCTTGAGCAGAGTCTGGTTTATTCCTAAAAACCAATTACTTCAAATATCCCTACAAGAAGTAGTCTAATGGTGTTAAATCACAACTTCTTGAAATAATCGCATCTCCAAACTTTTCTCGCAATAATTCGGTTGTTGCACGTGCTGTGTGGCACGTATCCTCGTCTTGTTCGAACCAGATGTTGTCAAGATCAATTGTTCTTACAATTGCGGCCATAAAAAATTGGTAATCCTCGATCCATACCACTCTCTATTAACAGAAACGGTGTCACTAGCTTCATTTCGAAAGAAGTACGGGCAGATGATTCCACCAGACCAAAAACCACACCAAATTGTCAATTTAGGTGATCGTAATGGTTGTTCATAAATAATTTGTGGAAACTCTTCGAACCAGAAGTGATATTTGATATTGATATCATCGGCCTCAACACCCGCGCCGTTAGTTCTCCTTTCTCCAGACTGGACTCGGAAGCAAAGCAAATGGGTCTGGTAGTGAACGAGGGCAAGACGAAATATCTTCTGTCAACAAACAAAAAGTCGTCGCACTCGCGACTTGGCTCCCACGTCACTGTTGACAGTCATAACTTTGAAGTTGTAGATAGTTTCGTATATTTGTGAACCAGCGTTAGCACCACCAACAATGCCAGCCTCGAAATACAACGCAGGATCGCTCTTGCCAACAGGTGCTACTTCGGACTGAGTAGGCAATTGAAAAGTAAAGTCCTCTCTCGACGAAAAAAGCCAAACTCTATAAGTCGCTCATAATTCCCGTCCTGCTATACGGTGCAGAGGCTTGGACGATGACATCAACTGATGAGTTGACGTTGAGAGTTTTCGAGAGAAAAGTTCTGCGAAAGATTTATGGTCCTTTGCGCATTGGCCACGGTGAATATCGCATTCGATGGAGCAATGAGGTGTATGAGATATACGACGACATTGACATACATAGTTCAGCGAATTAAAAGACAGCGACTACGCAGGTCGAGAAGGACCTCGGCTATAATCGCGTAAGCGGTGTCTACGCTAGTAAAGAAGAAGAAGAATTGATATTTTTCCCAGGTTGTGCATTAAACAGTGCCAATTCGTGAGAACATCTTGGAATCGGCAAATCGCGCTCTTCAGCAACACTTGCCTGAACGGCAGCAATATTTGCATTTCTTTGAGCAGTTCTTTGGCCTTTTGGCACTTGGACACTTATGTGACAAATAGCGGGGACTGGTGGACGATTATTAGACCATAATATGGCAAAATCGCACTAATAGTGGCAATTTTGATAATAATATTGAATAATTTGTAAACTAGTTTTTGCGTTTATCTTTACTGATGAAATTGCAATGAATAATATGAAAAATGGGCATATTAAAAATGGACAAAACGACACTTAGAAATCATATAACTGATATACTTACATATAGTAATACATACATATGTACATATATGGCATAAAGACAGCAGGAAGTTTGAAAATCTTTATTTTAAGTATATGGAACCACGACACATTACTTCAAAGACGTTCTCTAAATTATACATTGTACTATTGTATTATGCTCTGTAGTCACATGTTGCAAGAGTATACAAATTTCAACGAGTCAAATAATTAATATGAAATACTATAATTGTCAACGTAATGTCGAGATAAATATACTGAAATGGCAACCCACTATAGTCAAATAAGTTGTTTTGCCAGAAGTCCATGGAAGTGTATTCAAGAATAAAAGTACATACATACTTCATCATCTATTAATTCTGAAAAAACAGGAATCGCTACGAATGCGTTTGTTTGCCTGCTTCTAATTAACGCCACCGATCTATTCGCTAATATGAGTAATCTGTGAAGCATATGAACATAGGAGCATGCGAATGCGCTACGTTTCCACATTTTAAAAGCACTTAACTAGAAAATCCGCCCATTAAATCAAATCATAACCAATTAACATTTCCATGCAGAGATTAATTTCAATGGAATTTTCTAAGCGTTCGAGGGAATATTTTTTCCACATAGCTCACAAGGATAGCATACCTTAGCTTTGCTTTCATTGCGGGTTATGGACTAGGTTGCAAATGAAGCTGTGCAAAATTTCACGCCACTTGAGTTTTCAGTCGTTGGAAAAATTCTTGCATAAAAAAAAACACAGAAAACAACAGAATGAAAAAAAAAACTACGAAAGGATTTTTCTATGGCAATCAGCAGTCGAATACAAACAAACTGGTACAATATGTACATTTAAGAAAATAAAATTCGTAACTTTTATATAAAAAATATTTATTTAAATTTACGGCATACATAGTCAATAAATTAGGAAGAAAGGAATCAAAAAGAATTATGGTTCGCTTAACCGTCAGGTCAATGACCGGGTACCCGGGTATCCATTTCAATCTACATGCCAATTTTTCTTAACTCCTCCTCAAAAAAATTTTTTGGCCGCCTGGATCCCCAAAATTAAAGTTATTTGACACCCATTTTCCGTCAAAATTTTTTAGAATCAATTATTTAATAAAAGTTATTAACTATCAAGCTTGATACCCCCTCCGTTCAATAACCAGGTACCCGGCTACCCGCTGAGATTTATATTCATATATAAATGAGGGGTTTACACATACTTAAGAGAATATTTATCAAAGTATTCAGATAATTATATTTTTAAATTAATAATAGACAATATAGTTTACGACTTCTTTAATTTTAACAATAATTCTTATTATAAACAATAACAAAAATAGTTAGTAAGAACAAAATAGCTCCGTTTTTATTTATTTTAGTAATATTATTTTCTATTTTTTTACTATTTGTTTATTTATATTGTTTTATTTATTATGATACAGTGCTATATAAGAATTGAAGTATATTAAATTATTCTGTACATTCGTAGCCTACACCAGTAGTCTTTTTCCTTCCAGTTGAATCGCGAAAAAGAGATTCAATCGCCACTTTCGTTGAGAAACGCCTCATAATTTGTGCATTTTTTAACAAGCATTTTATTATTCTCATAATACAGAATATATGCTGCAAGGCAGGCAATATTGAGAATATTGTAAAAAATGCTAGAAGCCATCGTTGAGTTGATCTTTTTGTAGTATATCTACCAAGCAATTTATCCATCGTCTCTACTCCAGCTTGGACCAGTTATAAAACTCGTTGATTTCGGGTTTTTCTTTTCACTATCACTAATTTTTTTGGCACATAACTACATAGGGTTACTTTTTCATGAAAGCCAGACACAGTGGATAATTCTTCTCGAGTTTTTGAAACAGCCATTGCTGGTGGAATGTATGCTTTATTTTTCTTCAGAGTAAGAACAATCGTCAAGTTCCAAGATAGTAAAAATTTTGCTTGTGGAAGAGTTGTGAAGAAATTATCCATTGTAATGTTTCTACCGGATTCTTTGTATGATGCCACCAAGTCTTTAACAACTCTTTCACCAACATTTTTCTCACGACCATCTTTCGATTTCCCAGTGTAAAGCTGTCCAATAAGTGGATACGAATTTTCAGCATCACATATCCACCATACTTTAATTCCATATTTAGCTGGCATTGATGGAATGTATTGAGTGAATCTAGTTCGACCTCGGTATGGATAAAGTTGCTCGCTGATTGTTTGGTATTCTGTTGGTTTATAATGTTTTGCTAAATTACTATTTAACATTGTCCAAATGTCTCGTATTGGAGTAGCTTTATCACTTTCTAAGCGCAGAGCTCTAGTATTGACATCGTCAAATCGAATAAAACGAATAATATTCCAGAAGCGATTGATACTCATTGCTGCGCAATATAATCGATATGAACACAGTTGCATTTTCAGTATTTGAATTATTTGCGCCAGAAATTATCAAAATAGCCAAAAATGCATAAACTTCCTGCAGCTCAAGATTTTTCCACTCCAATTGTTTTTTTCTGGATTTTTTTCATTATATGCTATATACGTTGAGATTGCCTTTTTATTAGTATGGTGTATAATGATAATATTTATTTTGTATATTTTTTTTCACTTATCTCTATATACTTTCTACGCTGTTCACTACGCTTGTAAAATTCCAACTGAACACATTTCTTTCTTTTCGTCCGAAATGGAAAGGGGAGGGGGACGGCTTAGGTACCTAAATATCCCTTGACCTTGGCACTCCGCTTTCGTTATTTCTACGAGAACTATAGACTATGTCCCCATATATAGTTATTTCCTATGCCATGTAGCCAACTTATACAGAAAAAAAATTTTATTCAGTATACTAACGACTTCTACATCTGCTCCACCTGGGTACCCGGCCATTGAACGAAAGGTGAAAGTTTGGTCATTGACCGGACGGTTAAAGAATCGGAAGTACTTTGATGCTTAGAAGAAGTGTCGGATAATTGGAATTAGATCTGAGGAAGGCTGCATTAAAAATTGCAACAATATTATTTATTATTACACCTGAAGCAAGGTATATTAAGTTTTGATGAGCCAAAAAAAAAGTCGGATACCTTATCAAGTATACATACATGTATATCTGAACCAAAATAAAGACTTGTTATACCTTTTTATGCTAAAAATAACCAAATCTGAGGTGTATTATAGCTTAGTAAGACGAAGGAATAAAATTTAAGATCTAATCAGTTTGAATTGTAAAAATTGTTTAACCTTTTGTATGTACACAAGTCCCGAAACGATTCGGGCATTGATCTTTTTCCAACTCCGACTACAAACTATAGTCCAATGTTTTCAAATTTGAACTTCGAGGACCCTTAGATTAACATAATTTGCGGCTTTGAAAGTGTTTGCGTAGATTTCTTCGATTTGGTTATTAAAAAGATGTTTATGAGTGAAAATTTTGTCACCTGTAAAAAGGGAACTTTCATGGCCGTTGATTGCGTTTCACTGCAGAAGCCTCCTGCATCTATTGAGCCTAATATGTTTCAAGCGTGTTGTCAGAAGGTGACCGAAGATAAACTTTCATTATTAATTTTACTGAACTGATTATTTTATATGGGTATATACTACATAGAAGTTATAATAAAGCATAACAATATTTTTTTCTGAAAAATCTTTCCTCGCTGTATGCTTTCTAAACTTTGTAAGAGACATAATCTATATATGTATGTATATATATGTATGTACATAAAAATGCACATATGTACAAATAGTATACATTTGAAGCATTATAATTTGCTCATTTTGGTTGTTATTAATATTTGCCGTGCTAAAAATGTATGAATGACGAGCATTTTTGCAAAACATTGTTATGCTTGATTAACTCATTGTTGAACAGTATAAAAGAACTCGTCTTTTATCTTCAATTATATTTATTTGCCAAAACATGCATATTTCTCACATACTGAGTTATCGCCTTCGGCAATTTACCATGCTACGTCCAAGTCGAATCGCTGTCAACTCTAGCGTTAACTACATACATACATATAGCATCTTCAAGTTAGCATTGCCCACCTTGCCCACCATATCATTGTCCATTTGTCGCGGATTCTAATCTGAACTCTGACCTAAAGCTAACAGCGTCGTTTATTGCGACAAACATTAAAGATAAATGTCCAAATTTTCACTCCTTAGAAGTAAAAAAAGGCCTTTTCAAGCTATGGCAAGGGGAGCGAAAACTAGCCGCCCAATCAAAAACCATAAAAGATCTCAAATTATAAAATAAATACTTGAAATATGCATATGTGTGTGTATAGATATGCTAATGCTGTATGCTTGTGGCAAAAAAAGAAGACAACGAGCAAAACATTCACGAACATTTCTGCACACGATAACCTCAGGGCTTTACGAAACAAAAAAATAAAATAACATGCTTAAGAAAACAAAACACGACCAAGAACAACAAATCATAAAATGAATGAGAATCTCAATGAACGTTATCCTTGCGAAAAAGGGTACAAAACGTGTTTCTCCTCTTTCCCGCTGCTGGGTCTATGAATGGCATAAGTGTTGCTAATAATGCCACATTAATCTTCACACAATTGCGAACGTAACAAGTTTCAGGTTGTCAACTTTGCATTTGCATGTCCGCAGGCAGAAGAAGCTGAATGGATGTACGCAAAATATTCGGTGGGCTTAATTATTTGGCTGTATCTTTGCTGTCTCCTTTCTCATTAAAAATCAATTTGGCTCGGACAAGAATTGACTGACGCGTTAAGTGTATACGTTTACTTGAAACCCCTATGAAACATCAGTGTGGTCAGATCTTCAAACTATTTCCAAATTTTGCATATTTGCGAATGTATTTATGTGCCAGTTGAACCAGTTTCCCCATTTTTTTAATAGACCAATTGCCATTTGTATAGCGACCTCAAAAGTTTCCGCCTCAATTAATGCTTGTGTTTGTATTCGACAAGCATTCAATGAATCTCGAACCTCCAAGCTTAAAGGGTATACAAATGTATGCTTCCAGAGAGGAAAGTCTGCTTCTTTGAAACACCAAGAAATTATAGTTCCCCAGCTAGACAATGAATGGCAAACCATCGAATAAACTGACTTTAAAATTATGTCACATTTACTGCAATTAACTGTGAATGAAATAAAATGCAATAAATGTGATATAAGTTTCCTACACATTTTAAGCTTTGAAAAGATTTTTCACATTTTCTTTACTAGTGTATTGTAGAGATTATAAAAGGATATTAGTTCCTAATTTGAGTTCGTATCTGACTCAAGACCAAATATGAAACTGCAGATCTACAATGTGTTATACCCGTTAACGGTGAATAAATATATATCTATCAATCCATTTTAAACCAAACTTAAAAGACCAAGATAGGACAACTTTATCAATGGAAAAATTATCTCATTTTTAGATAAGTTGGTTTTAGAATTGCATAAAATAGCTATATCCGCCACTGTTTTCCGGAGTTCACAAAATGTGATCTATGTATATTGACTTTCTTAGGAAAGTACAGCCCGAGATCCGAATCATCAGGTCAGTTCAAAGCAAAATTCCACGAAAAAGGGTAAGATTTGGCGAAAAATAAAGCGCTATTCCTCCGTATTCTCTAATTTGGATCCGTACGACTTCTACGACAAAATGTACTTTCATATTGATTTAAAGAAATCGAAGCATCGGGAAGTCAAGTGAATTCATTTAAAAGTAGACCAAATGTGAGTAGAATTTTCGGATAAATAAAATTTTTTCGGACGTTATAGGACTGTCCTCGTTTTTTAATAGTGGAATGATATCAGCTTGAATATAACGATACACACTCATATTATAATATAAACGTGAATGCTTTTATTTAATACATGTTTTCTATTTTCATTTTCTAAACGATTTCATTTCTTCTTCTTCTTTACTAGCTTACGCGGTTTAGCCGAATTAACAACAGCGTGGCAGTCGAATCTTCTTTTCGCAAGGTGCCGTCAATTGGAGGTTCCAAACGAAGACAGGTCCTTCTCCACCTGATCTTTCCAACGGAGTGGAAAGCTGGAGTGTTTTCGTCCATTCGGACGACATGACGTAGCCAGCGTAGCCGCTGTCTTTTTATATCTCGTACAGCTCATCGTTTCATAGAATGCGATATTCGCCGCAGCCAACGCGCAAAGGATCATAAATCTTTCGCAGAACTTTACTCCACTCATCGTCGATTCATCAGATGTAGTCATTGTTCATGCCTCTGCACCATATAGCAGGACAGGAATAATGAGTGACTTATAGAGTTTTGCTTTTGTTCGTAGAGAGAGAACTTTACTTCTCAAATGCCTACTTAGTTCGAAGTAGCACCTGTTGGCAAGAGCAATTCTGCGTTGGATTTCCGGGCTGGCATTGTTGGTGGTGTTTACGCTGGTTCCTAAATAGACGAAATTGTCTACAACTTCAAAGTTATGACTGTCAACAGTGACGTGAGAGCCAAGTCGCGAGTGCGACGACTGGTTGTTTGATCCCAGGAGATATTTCGTCTTGCCCTCGTTCACTGCCAGATCCATTTGCTTCGCTTCGTTATTCATTCTGGAGAAAGCAGAACTAACGGCGCGGTTATTGAGGCTAATGATATCAATATCATCGACATGCTGGATATGTACACTCTTATAGAAGATGGTACCTTCTCTGTTTAGTTTTGCAACTCGAATTATTTTCTCCAGAAGTAGATTGAAGAAGTCACATGATAGGGAGTCGCCTTGTTTGAAACCTCGTTTGGTATTGAAAGGCTCGGAGAGGTCCTCCCGATCCTGACGGATCTTTCAGGGTTGCTCAACTACAATTTGCACAGCCTTATTAGTGTTGCGGGGATACGAAACTCAGACATCGCGGCATAAAGTCAGCTCATTTTCGTGCTGTCAAAGATAACTTTAAAATCGACGAATAGGTGGTGAGTGTCGATTCTCTTTTCACGGGTCTTTTCCAAGATTTGGTGCATTGTGAATATCTGGTCGGTTGTTGATTTGCCAGGCCTAAAGCCACACTGATGAGGTCCAATAAGTTTGTTGACGTTGGGATCTTTCATACAATACGCTTGATAGAACCTGGCGTTATATTTTCACTGTCATTCAGCAGGCTGGAGAAGTGTTCCCTCCATAATTTTAGTATGCCATGGGTATCAGTCACTAGATCACCTCTGGGGGTTCTACAAGAGTATGCTCCAGTCTTGAAACCTTCTGTTAGTCGCGGCATCTTTTCATAGAACTTTCGAACATTACTCCTGTCGGCCAGCTTGTCAAGCTCTTCATACTCACGCATTTCGGCCTCTCTTTTTTTTTGTCTGCAAATGCGTCCGCTTCCGCATCAGCGCAAATCAGCGGTATGTTGAAGAACTTCGCTTTGATGCGGATTGTGGCTAGACGTTCTTTAACCAGGTGAATGCCAGGCAACGGAGTTTCTCTTCCATAGCGAATTTGAGCTCCATTATATAAGCGCTGTGGTGAATGCCAGAAGAACCACTCGTCTCAATCCTTGTCCCGTCCGTAGCTCTTCTTGGATGGCGGTGATGTCAGCCTTTACTCCAACGAGGACTTCAATCCCCTGGGCAGCGTCACCTTCCCAGTTGAGGGACCGGACATTCCAGATGCATTCCCTCAAATCATAATCCTTAGTTCGCTTGCCATGGTCGTCATCAAAGGGGGGTCTCTCATCCGAGGCTGTTTAAGCTTTTTCAATGTGGGCGGTTTTTACGTGGCGAAACCATCAACACTTCCACCAAATATTGCAAAATGAATTGAATAACCGTTTTACAATGGAATTGGAGTGTGAACTCCTTATTATAGCCCCTATATATATTAATATTTTTGCCAAGATATAAGCATGCAGAGATTAAATAGTTCTTACATTTGCTTTTGCATGTTGGTTCAAACTTATTGATTTTCGCTTTTTTAGTTTTTAAGCTAACAATGCGAAAATTTATTTGACGTGGTCTGTCATAATTTTACAAACGTCATAACTCATCGCTAGCATGGAAGAAAAACGAATGCGCGAAAACGTTGATGCTGTACGCAGGAGTTCGCTTAAGCGCATGCGCGCAGCGACAGTGGCAGCACACCACAATACACCGATCATAAAGCATTCGCGTCAGTCGCGTAAACACGTGCATACTAAAACCCGTGTCCACCAAGCGCTTTATTGCCAAGTGTGAACAATATCCGGATAAAGGCATTTCACGATTTACGGGTTCCGTTGCGTTGTTCGACACTGCGTGCGGTGGGTCAGGATCACCAACTGTGATGCTGTGAGCTGCTGAAAATTGTTCTAAGAATATGATTAGGAGCCAAGCGTTGCGCCTCTTCACATTCAATATTTGATTTATTCCTGCCATTTTTATTGTTCCTCGTGGCACTGTGGAACGCGCATTTCGCATCTTTGCGGTTGCTGCCAGCCATAGCACGCTGCTGTGTTGTTGGCCTCCTACTTGAGATTGTGGCCCATTCTTCTCTGACAATTGTGGAAAATGCTAATGAATTGCTTTTTACTTTTCGTTCCGTTCTTTTTATTGAATTCCTTACACGACATAATAGAAGACCAAAAGACACTCGAGCATCAGTGCAACGCAATAGCAAATGTCTTTGTTCAACGGCGGGCATTGTAAATGTAACAATCACGCGTACAAGCCGGTATTCGAGTAGATCGCTGAATTATTACAGGGAAGACAGTTGCAGAGAGCCAATGTACTATATATGCCGGTCTTTATATAGTAGCTATGTCCTACACGCTTGCGTGATTTGCCCTTACTTTCTATCAAGCACTCGATGTCGGGACAATTGCGTCTTTAAAATATAAGACACTTATATGAAAGTAAGTAAATAAACTGTTTTTTGTTGATTTTTTCGTTCCTCGTTTACATATTTACTACGGTGGTGCGTTATATGTTCGCAAGGATAATAGCCAATATCATAAGGACATATTGGGAGGTCCTTTAGCCATCGTATATTTTGTGCAAACAAAAACTACAAATAATCGAAGAATGCCGAATATAATTGGAAAATGCTGAAAAAGATTTTGGAAAACAAAGACATGGTTATGCTGATTAGTGGTCAGCGACAATCACAAAGTATCGCACAGGTAATGTTCATACACATAACCCTCAGAGTAGCAGATTCGTTAAAAGCCGAAACAGATGTGCACTCACGACGAAGTTTTCTGGCAGACAGTCTGGCACCAGCCTAAATAGTACTTTCTCTTTGTGTATTTAAGCCCTTAAAGAAAGAGTCTTTTGTTATAAATGCAGATAATAAGGGTCCAAATATCTCTCTCCCAATGTATGTGAAGGAAGAGTAAATTAGTCAACATTTAGTGTGTATTATAGATCGCAAGCATTCCAGGTCTTATACGTTCTCATGACAATTGTAATGATACTACAATCCAGCAGACTCCGATTCATGAATGTAAATGACAGTTTTTTACGAATTACATAGGATTTCGTTTGATCAAGATTTCCATTTATTGAGGCTCCTCAAAGAAAGATTCAAATAAACGATTATTTTACATGTGTTCACATTTTAACTTTATTGGAAATTAAAAAAAAAATGTATTTAAACCCTTCTGTTACCTCTTTATGTTATTTTCTCTTATATTTCATAAAAGACACAAAATTTTGGCATTTTCTTTTACGAATTCCTGCGTTGAGAGAAATTGCTTCGAAATAGTGCAAAATATTTTGTATAACATTTGACCAATTAGTAGAAACATATACATACGTGCAAGAGACAAACTAATCGTTGGCCCATAGCTATTTCCTCGAATATTGTGGATGTCTCGCCGCTAAATAACTACGTTTTATGGACAGAAATCCACCCTAATTGGAACGCGTCAAAAACCTATAAGCGTAGACTTTTTCTCGAAAATCTTGGCCTAGACCTTGTTGAGGGTGAAATAACTCGTAGAAAACCGTTATCAAAATATCAAATGTCACCTTGTCCGATATGTCCGGGCAGAAGCAGAAGAACTAAGCACTTCAACGGATGTTGCTCCAAAAAAGAGAAAGGCAAGTCAGCGAACTACCTGCGCTGTCTTCTCGAGCTCATTTTGCCGCAAAACACACGAGCACAGTACAACATTGTACAACGGTAACAGTTTGTACATCATCTTGCCTTGAACATACGCGATGAATAAAGCAAGTATGCAGGAAGATAACTTCATTTATAATCAAAAAATCGAAGTAATGTTAATAACAAAATAAAATTATAATCATTAAAACTATGAATTGTTAATTCTCAAACTCACTCATTCTTAAACTTAATTTGTAGTCAGTAAAATGAAGAAATATTAGAAAAAAACTACAACTATAAGGTTTTTTTTAGGATACACTTACAAAACACTGAGTAGGTCACTCTGTGACCTAAACATCACATGTGAGACTTCTTATTAACATAACAGAGGGGTTAAAATAAAAAAAATAGCTACAAACATAAAATTATATTAACAAAAAATCAAGCGTTAAAGGAGTCTGTAATTATCAATTACTTAGTGTTTGTTCTTCTAGTTTTTCTATTTCGTTCCCTAAACTGATTTACTTGTCAAACCCCATGTGATGAATATTATGGGTTTACAACAAAATTTTTAATTGAGGAATTCACGCTCTAGCTTGTATGTTGGTTAAAATTTCATCTCCTTCGGTGTCATCATCATTATTGTTCTAAGTCGTTATCTGCCAACATACCAGATATAGCGAGTTCATTGTCAACGTCTACGTATTCCTCAAAAGTATCGGAATTAAGGGTGTTCTCAGAAATAGTCTATGTTTAATAAATCATCGTTTCGTATTTTACGCGAAACGCTAGCACAGAAGCAGTTTTGAATACAGAAGATGCTAATATTTTTCCACGCTTTATCAGCAAGTTGTATAGTTGTTAATATTGTGCAATAAACTTTTTTTCAATAATGCTGTTAACTGAATTAATAACCATTTCCTTGCGGTATAATGTTTTAAAATCTTTTAAATACCTATGCCAAGGAGCTGCTGCTCAATTTTTACATGGCTAAGAAGAGGGTAACTATTATGCGCCGTAGAATTGTCAATGAATAACAATATTATTCCATTATTAGCTGCCATGGAATCATTTAAGTAGTATTTGCAGTCATTCGTTAAATGTAGTTGTTGTCATCCACGCTGTCTTATTATGTCGATAATGGAAAGCTAGAAATGCTTTAAAAGCTTCTTGGTTTTGCTGACTTTCCGATTAGCGGGGGCTTACGTTTTTCGGTGTCATCCATAATTACAGCAAATGAGAGAGTCACTCTTTCTTTACTGTCTTTGCCCGAAAGATATTTTTCAATTTTGAGGCAATAGGTTCGATCAGGCAAACACTTGTAGAATAACTCAGTTGGGTCTGCATTGAATGTATTCTTTGATTCGTAATCCTTTATCACATCATTTAGCTTCTCCATCCATTCCATTTTTTAAAAGCGATTTGGGACTGGTGATTGAAACGACATAGGCAACCACTGCTTGCCCTGAAATCAGTTAAGTTCATGGCTTTAGGAAAAAAACAAAGGTTTTTCTTTTAATAACTTCCCCAATGGTAACATTGCTTTGACAACACTGTGTAAACTACACGAGTAGAGTCTTTTCTAAATCCGGGAATTCTTTGTCTCTATCGTTTTAGTTTACTAGAAGAGAATGTTGCAGAATAAACTCGTTTTTTGTCGAATTGATGATATGGTTGATGGAGCGATATTGAATATTTTTGCCGCTCAATACTCTAATTACACTAGTTTACAGTATTGAACTTTTTGTCTGTTGTCGCGAATTCTGCGATTGATATTGTTCACTTATTACTTGTTTTTGACGAATCTACCCTCAAAAAATTTGATTTTTATCATTTAAGCATATATATTTATCGAAAACAGGCGTATTTTACTGTGTTAAGATTAGTTTCTCAAGTTTTTGCGTCATGAGTAGTTCGAGCGTTTAAATAAACCAGATCATTTTTGCTACATATTCGGAGAATATGTGTTTAAAAATTGTAGACAAGTTATATCAAAGCTGGTGAAAAATACCTATTTTGAGTATTTTGGGGTGCTCTTGGATAAAAATTAGAATTCTTGGGCTCCCAATTGTGTTTGTAAATCTTGTGTGGAATATTTAAGATTATGGAAAAGTGGTGAAAGAAGTGCCTTTAAATTTGGAACACCGACTATTTGGCGAGAACCACGAAATCGTCTCGTAGACTGTTATTTTTGTAGTGTGAACATAAACGGTTTAAACACTAAAAATCAAGCTAAATGGCAGTACCCAAGTACTAGTTGTGTTCAACATCCAGTGCAGCGTTCACCTCACTCTTCAGAGCCTAAAAATATATCTGAACCATTAGAGCAAGACATTGAAGGACCAAGCTCATCAGAAAATGATGCTGATTTTGAAGGTATGTCTAATGAGCCAAAACGCTTTTCCCAAAATGAGTTGAATGATCTTGTAAGAGATTTAAATCTTTCTAAACAAGCTTCAGAATTGTTAGCATCAAGACTAAAAGAAAGAAACTTGCTATCCTCGGATACTAAAATAAGTTTTTATCGTGAAAGAGATGCAGAATTACGGCGCTATTTTTCCGAAGAAAACTTGTTGATAAAAATGGGCTTGAAGCGATACGAACCAAACGACTGGCGTTTATTCATTGACAGCTCAAAACGTAGCCTTAAATGTATTCAATTACATAATGGAAATAAATACGCTGGGGTACCTATTGCCCACAGTACAAAGTTGAAGGAGGAATATTGTAACATTTTGCTAGTCTTGAACAAAATAAAATACAATGACCATGAGTTGCAAATTTATGTTGATTTAAAAATGGTCAACATTCTTCTCGGTCAAAAAAGTGGTTATACTCGTACCAAGTTTCCCTGTTTTATAAGTCTTTGGGACAGTAGAGCTAAAAAAGAGCATCGGGTGAAAAAAACTGGCCCTTGAGAGAAAAAATGGAGCCTGGAAAGCACAATATAGTCCACAATTCATTAGTAGCTCCTAACAAAATTATCCTTCCACCATTGCATATAAAACTGGGCATCATGAAACAGTTTGTAAAATCACTAGATAAAGATGGGAACTGCTTTTCTTACATTTGCCAAAAATTTCTTCAGCTCACTATGGAAAAGATTAAAGCCGGAATTTTTGATGGCCCCCAAATTAGACAACTTACGAAAGATACTCAATTTAGAAATTCTATGACTGAGTCAGAACTAAAGGCTTGGACAGCATTCGTATCTGTGATACAGAATTTTCTCGGAAATAAAAAATCTGAAAATTATTTTGAACTTGTAGAAGACCTTCTGCTACAATTAAAAAATATGGGATGCAATATGAGTATAAAACTCCACTTCCTCCATAGTCACCTAGAGAGGTTTCCGGAAAATTTAGGAGATATGAGCGAAAAGCAGGGAGAGCGTATGCATCAAGACTTACGCGTCATGGAAGAGCGCTATCAGGGTTTCTGGGATACAAATATGATGTCTACAATGTCAAAGTCTACACATCGGAGAAGAGCTTTAAAACGAAGGTTTTTAGAACTTAATGATTAATTATTTTTCTTAATAGAATTTTTCTTAATAAATGCATATTTTTTTCTTTGTAATACCTACACAGCTGAAACTCTGAAACTAGAGCTGATAAAAATATTTAAATTATATTTTTGGAAATAGCATATTATACATATGTTTGTAGTCAGCAACAGCTAAAATTTCTTCGGCAACAAATGTACTGTAAACTAGTTTTATTTTTGTTCCATTATCAATGGCCGAAATATTAATTTTTTTTTTGGTGCGATTGATACCCTCCTATGCGTACGTTTTTGTGCCATTTTCCCGGAATGACGTTACGCTTGCAAAAAACGCCGCAAACTACGCGAAAACAGTGCTGTAAAAACAAGACTCCCAATTTTTAATATAAATTAAATTATTTTAAATATTCTTATGCAACATGTTGCTGCGGAGTAATAGTTTTATCCACTTAACGGTTGTTAGGTGAGTTGAAATCAAGTTGACTATCTGCCTGTCCGTGCAAGCGATAACTTGAGTAAAAATTAAGATATCTTGGTGAAATCGGCTTATAGCCCCTTCCAATCCTCATATAACGGTTATGTTGAAAACTACTAACAGTGCCCACAAAATTTTACGCTCGATGATACAAACAACTTATATAAGATCCAGTACTCAAGTTAAACAATGGGCATGGCACTACCCATCTTTAGGTGAAACCTTATATTTTGGGACCCGCTCGACGAATTTCAACCAAATTGGTACATCATATTTATTCTTGTATTACGGGCCCATGGACATTTCTATCATACACTGAATGGGCGAAATCGTACAACAACCTGCTTTGCATATAACCCAATTTTAATTTCCATCTGATTCTTTCACTTTCCAGTATACAAATCAAGCACAAATGAATATATGGGAATAAAATTTGCACAATGTGTGTCTAGTTAACTCTTAGCCGATATTTCGTATAACACTCTGATGATTTATGTTTACAAAAACAATTAGTCGTATATGGTTGGAGCAAATTCTGTGTAATCTGCGATTGAAATGTTATGCCTACGTGCCTAAGCTGGGAGCTCGTATAACATAAAACAAACGAAGATTCGTCAACGCAGGTTACAGATTCAACTTTGTTATTTAACGAGTATAGTACAACAATGAGAAATATATAGTACATGTGTCTTATAATCATCATATGTTCATCGATTTCTCGATTATTGCGAAAGAAGTGCAGACATTTAGCACTCGTAATTTGATCCTGCTCTTTTAGTGTTTTCTTCTCTTCGGCTTATAGTCATTACCTACCTATGTAAACAAAAATGATATGTGGTATATGGTGTGTAGTCGCAATAGCGAGCGCAGCTAAGTTTGTGAGATTAGGAATTCCGTTGTTAGAAAGAATATGATCGGACATGTGCTCAGTATTAACTCACCCTGCTAATGCTAGTGAGGGATTTGGAATTCCCTAGCATCGGAGACAAATTATGAATAGGAAATAATTCATTAAATCTGTGGTTGAATTTTATTCAAAATTGGTCAATTTAATAAAATTTGAAATATCTTTGGTATTAGCATTAATAGAACAATGAAATTCGAACAATGCGTCGTATGTTAAAACAAAGACGATATTCTCTCAAACAAAAGTTAGACCTTTGTTAATCTCTAAGAGCAAAGCTCATCATAACTGTTTGCAAAAGTGACCTATCTGCATATTGTATGTTCCGGTCTGTATGCATGGGAAAACCCCAAATACTTTCTGTTAAACGGAATTGACATTTGAACGCGCCGAGCGTTGGAATGTTGCAAGGCAATGCGAGATGAGTGTAAGAAACGGGAAGAAGTCTTGTTCGCATCTGTTTCCGTCAGTCCGAAAAGGTCATGCAACTAATAGTTTAAGAGCACAGAACGCCTTAAACTCACTCCTTCAATGTTGGCCAAAAATCACACAACGTAAGCACAACAATGACAAAAACAAATACACATTGGCTTAGAAGACATGAAGATGTTTCCATTAGTATGTATGCAGTATTTTCGTTAGCATGCAGTAGCCAGCCCTTGGCTAAGTAATGCGGGATTTACCATATACACTCGAATCCTCTTTCTTCAGCTCTACACAAAATTGAAAATATGTGCGATATGCCTTGTTGGTGTCCGCTCACTGTAATTAAAGTTTCTCTTTTGGCTAATTATGTTTGTACTATGAGCTCTTGTCTCTGTACTGCCTTTGTGTTTCTAATTGCTATTTACCTATCCCGTCGTTGTACCATACTTAATTTGCTTTTTTTGTCAAGCAAATTGCCGGAAAATTATTATTGGACATGAGAAAAGGCATCCTGTTGAGATTTTGTGTTTAGAGGTCACCAAAGGAACTGTGATCGCATCGAAAGAAATATCGCACCGACTGCCTGTTCAATAAAACATAGATATTTAAAATTGAAAAGTTACCCTAAATATAGTAGGAGTATCTATGTTAAATTTATCAATATTTTTATACTTACTCATCTTGTAATATATGTATGTAGACAATAGTTTGGTGTCCTTAATATTTCTTTTAACAGGTAAAACTCATCAAGATAGATATACATCGGAATTTTGTACTGTGATACAGTCACAAGTTTCTAAATTTGAGATTTTAAACTAGAGTAAATGTTTGCAACTTGAGACGAATTTGCAATTCAGTACGTGACAGTCACAAAAATCTCTCAATTGAAAACGAACAGTTCTAATAAAGAAAGAGAAGAATACAAACTTGAACGAAAATAAATATGTCGATAACATATATTATTTTTTGTATGTCACAGTCAAAAAGCATAGTTACCAATAAATTTAAAAATATTTGTCGGCTTTATTTTAGAATAGTTACGAAATTTATGTGAAATTGATTTATTTTAAATTTGTTCGTGTTTAAGTTGCTTTAAAAATATAAAAAACGACCATCGAAAAGGCAAACAAGAGTTGTTTTTGTTAATAAAAAAAATAAATAAATAAGTAAAAAATAGAAACATAACTTAGAAGCTTTAAATTTCAGAGCAACTATGGTTAGGCGTCGGTTTCATAATCGGGCAATGGGCGTCGACGCCCAACTTTAGGTAAAAATTTCGAGTTTGGCCGAAATTGGATTAAAACCGCGCCCTTACATCGGTTGTATTCAAAACTACTAACGGTGCGGTAACTCAATAAATAAGAAAGCTTTAGAGATACTAAGTTTTCCACAGGAGGTGAAACGAAAAAGCTATATAGCACATTTTAAGATGGAAACCTATATTTTAAATAAATATTGCACATAATATAACCCTGAAATTCTTGTATTACATTGCGAAAATAGAACATCGATCGATCTGATTTTTTCACATTTCAGTATACATAAGTATGTATGTGGCACAAATGAATGAATCGGGATAAAAGTTTTTAGGAATAGTAATTTAAAGTGTACCACCCCGTGACGAAATATTGACAAGATCGAACACGAACGGTTCCAGCCCCTAGATATATCTAATAATAGGTTTTCAAAAAAGTCTTGCGGTATTTTCGCTAGTTGGCGCTGAAAGCGCGTAGTTCTAGTTTTATTCGTCGCATCAGGTCATGCTATAACTTTTTGGAAAGCTCATTTCACGCGCTAACACGTGTTTGATTGATTGTCGTTTCTTTTAAGTCGTTCGTTATAGCGTCGCAAACATGGATCAAAATAAAGAGAAAATACGGCATATATTACAGTACTACTACGATAAAGGCAAAAATGCATCTCAAGCCGCCAATAAAATTTGTGCAGTTTATGGACCCGATACAGTTTCCATTTCCACCGCACAACGATGGTTTCAACGTTTTCGTTCTGGTGTAGAGGTGGTCGAAGATGCGCCACGCTCCGGAAGGCCTGTCGTCGAAAATTGCGATAAAATCGCTGAACTGGTCGAAAGAGACCGGCATAGTAGCAGCCGTAGCATCGGTCAAGAGCTGGGCATGAGTCATCAAAAATGCATTTCAATTTCAATAAAAAAAAAAATTCAATAAAAATACCGCAATACTTTTTTGACAACCCATTATTAAGATTTTAAAACAATCGTTTGACCTTGCTCCTTGTATATTGGTGATGGTATGGCAAGTACCTTATTTAAGCCCAGAGAACATCTATTTGCGTTGTAGTAATACGTTTGAATGCAAAAATTAGTAAAAATCGGGCCAAGACTGCCCTTATCTCCCATATACCTAATATCAGATATATTAGATATCGGTCAAAATGGAAAACATCTTAGCTAAAATAACTTAAGGTATAATATTGGATGTACTACAGTTTAATGTGGAGAGTATGTGAAATTGGTCTACGATACACCACAACTCCGATACACTAATTTTCGTTATTTTAACAATCCTTATGTCAAATATGCCGTTCTGTGTGTGAGTTATATGTTTATAAAATTACCTGAAAATATATATCGAGTATACCTAGGCAATGTTAAAATTAACGCGAACAGCCCGCCTTTCTGCCAGACTTTAAATGTGTGTCAAAATGTGTAATATTTTATTAAACTGAAATTGACAAGTTTTCTGCATATGAATGGAATCTATTTAATGTTTTCAAATAATCCCCATACCTTCAATTTAGTCTCTCTCATATACGTATTAATCATTAAGGGATGATTTTAATATAATTTTCGTGAACGCGAAGTAAAATTAATTAATATTAGCCCTTCCTCACTTGTTTAGTATATAGTTTGCCAACAGCTGAATTCTTGCGAGAGTATAAAATGTTCGGTTACATGCGAACTTATTCCCTCTCTACTTTTTACACGTCCAACAAGGTATATTAAGTTTTTAACGAAGTTTGTAACACCCACAAAAGAATGTCAGATCCCCATTTAGTATATATTTTTATATATAAGTATGTATATAAATGATTAGCGTTATCAGTTATGTCCAGATTGTTGTCCAAACCGGCCCAGTATAGCAATATATATTTTTAGTTATTAACGTGGCGAGAATGAACTAGCGTTATCCATTGCATGCAAAAGGCATGCATTTTGAACACATGCTTATGATTTGAAATATTCTTTTAACATAATTCAGATATACAGAGTTTGTGCGGAAAGTAATAGGACTGATTTTCTTCCGTCGCGACTGTACATCGGAGCGTGTGCGCACCGACTGGATTCGGTAGAGAGCGTTTCTAGCTAACGAACGAGCGGCTGGTCAGTTGTCTTCGAGCACCTGGAGAGTCAGTACAAACATTTTTGCGCGACGTGTTGCTGTGAGAGGTGCAAACCGAAAATGTTAGATGTTAAAAATGTTAGATGTTCGTTAGAGCAGAGGTATGCGCTTAAATTCTGTGTGAAACCCGGTAAATCTGCGACAGAGACGTTTGATTTGATCAAGCAGGCTTGTGCAGATGTTGCTTTAGTAAGAAGTAGTGTGTTTCGGTGGCACTAGGCCTTTTTAGAGGGCCGGGAAGAGTCGCTGATGAAATTGAGTCGCAAATCCAAATTGAAAACGATGCTCATTGTCTTTCTTGACATCAAAAGGTATCGTCTACCATGAATTTGTTCCTCCTGGACAAACCGACAACGTCAAGTTTTACATGGAAGTCCTCAAGAGACTCAAATCAAGAGTCAATCGGGTCCGATAAGGCATCGTAGCCGATTGGAAGTCGCCCCCGGCTCACACCGCCTTTCTTGTGAACATCTACCTAACCAAGGCCGGCCTCCCAACGCTTCGGCATCCGCCCTATAGCCCAGATGTGGCTCCCCGAACTGTTTTTGTTTCCATGCCTGAAAAGGCCGATGAAAGGCAAGCATTTTGAGACGACAGAGGGATCCAAGCAGCAAGGCTCTCAAGGCTATTCCGGAGAATGCCCTCCGTGGCGCCTTCAATGCTTGGAAATCGCGCTGGCAGAGCTGCAACGACGAAGAAGGAACCTATTTTGAAAGTTTTTTAAGAGTTGTAACGATTGGTTCAATAATTTTTTTTTGGATCGACTCAGTCCTATTACATTCCGGACAAACTATGTAAGCTATCATATCTTCAGTTGGATCAAATTGGAAACAGTGTGCTATATTTTACTAAAATCGATTATGTAAGTTAGAAGTTTACCCTGGACAACAACGTGACACATAATTTATATACCTAAACATAAATAAATAAAAAAAGCTAAAAAGGCAAATACCTTTTTTTGAAATCTTAAGTAACTAAATAGTGTAGTCTTTAAATCCGCTTTGGCTGAAAATCTCAATAGGACTTTATATATACTTATACAAATACTAACAATACGTATGTATATATAATTGGAGAATGGAGCCATGTGCAGAAGTTCACATAAGTGAGGACAGAGGCCGAAAACTATTCTCTTACATTAACTTAAGCAGCTCAGGTCTTTTGGTCTTAGACCAAGTATCCTCTGGGTAGCCAATGAACATGCCTCTGAAGGCGAACTAAAGTCAGATCATGAGCCATCCTTAGCCAGAATTGTGCGCTTGCGACATATGTATGTTAACGATAGATGGCGCCACCAGGGGGCGCTGGATTCAAAAAGTCCTGCTCACTTTGGAACACACCTTGTACATATATAATTCATACACCTTATTGAAAATAATCCAACATTAACTTTTTCAATAAGTTCGCCGAACCCCAATGATCCCGAAAGGAAGCAATTAAATAAAAGATGCCTTTTAAAAATCCATGTGTATTGTTCTATTGTATTATATTCAGCTAACGTTCGCTTCTATTTATATACAATTACAGTATATAAATGTATTTAAATGGTATATAAACTAGATCTGTGTATCTTCTCATTGTAGTGTGTTTTATGCCTTCTATGTAATTTTTTATATTGGTTTTTTGCTCAATGTTCATTGTATGTTATTGTTTGTATATCCGGTTGCACAGTATCCTGTACATATTTATTCATTGTTACTGTTGGAGTTATTTCTGTTGTTTGTTGCTGCATTGTGTGGCAGTTGAGTCCTCTAGGTATCGTCCTTTTGCGCAATGCTCTATTAAAAGGTTCGCTTCTGGTTACTGGAAAGGTTGTAACATACATTGATTGCACAGGAAATCTAATGTAATTATGAAGGTGCAAAATATATACAGGGTGTTTCAAATACGGGTAATGTCGGAAGCTGGTAGAACTCACTCTTATTATATTAATTTGTTACAAGAAAAAATCTTTGATAACGAGCAAAAATGATCAATCATGAGACTAAACAACATTTTATAATTATTATGATTTTTTACTCCAAAGAGACGCTTCTACGATTTTCATATCTCTGGGACTATTGATACGTGAAATATTACAAAATAAAACACTAGGTAAAGTTGATAAAGAGATAAAAGTTGATTCAAATAAGTTGTTTGATAAATTATCTGTGTTCTACGAGAGACAAAGCAACGTAATTCTTAAGAAGATGGCTAAATTCCGTACTGGCCACATGAGCATCTGAAAATTGGATGAAAATTTTAAATTGTGCATTTGTAATGCAATCCACCCTAAAATAATGCTAATTTTGGCGAAACATTTTTCGTTCATAGACTTAAAAGGCATGATCGCTCGAAAACATTTAGCAATAACGAAGTGATAATGACATCGGTCTATTCTAAAGCTTGTAATTTGTTTCTTGTCCTGGAAACATGATATCCTAAAATCGATTTGGCAAAAAATATTGCTTTGTTTTAAAAAGATATGAGCAGTTCATTCTGACAGGTGTGTTATTCAATCATTAATGTAGCTCTTAATATCCCCTTTCAGTATTTATTTATGTATATATTGTCATATATGGTTTTTTTAGTGATTCTGTATTCGATTCTCTTTACTACCTTAGTTATTCATTTAACGTATACATATATATAGATTTTAATAATTGTACTAATTACAAAAAAAAAAAATAAATAAATGGAGAAATTATTGATTTTCGAGGTTTACTCAGGAAACCACCTAAAAAACTCAGTGTGACCCATATGGTCATACATTTTAAAATACCTACATAAAATAGAGTGTAAAATCGCATAAAATTATATTCTTCGTTAGAAAAAATTTTTAAATTTTATTAAAATTCCTTAAAACTTTTTGTATTTCCCTCATGCGAGCTGCCTCTAGATGTGTAAACGATATTCGCTGTTTCATGTTTTCCACCCGATTAAGTGCGAATAGTATTGTTGGAAACACGGATGATGAATTTGATGTATCGCCGCCACGACTGATATGACATTGACGGCATCTCAACACATTTGTTTTTGCCGTTACACGAACATCATGGCTGGATGTTCTAATGCTGCTTGACATTCATGATCACTTTTGTCCACTGCCTAAGCTCTATACGAGTATAAAGGTTATTTGTTGTTATTGCACGAAATAGGGGGATAAAGGCTGACTCAAACGGATACTTTGTGCAGTATTATGGATTTCCTTGATCATACCGTACAAAAACTTCCTTTTATGAAATGTGGTCGGTTACCTTTACCATTATTGTATAATACTATATGTTACTCTTCCTGTTGTCAGTTTCGATATGACGAGAGTGCGTAGAATTTTTCGCAAGCACTCGTACCATACAAAACAATAACAAGTACCCAATGCGCTTGGTTTTATTTAACCGGCGTTTGCTTGTTGAAGATTAACGCTTTACGCTCGCTTGAATCTCAATCCTCTACAGTTTAGGATTTAAAGTTCGCTTATTTTTTATTTGAAGTATTTATAACAATATGTACACAATATTATATCATCGATTATAGCAATTGTTACTGTTGTTCGGCGATTGTTGCGTTCAAAACGTAATAGGGGTATAAAAGGAAGAGATATTACAATCATGTGCAAATCCACAAGTATCTACACTGTGCGGATATACACAGCGAGGAAATAAACTATTGCAGAATTGGTTTGGTTGTATTATCATAAGAATGTGAATGTACAATGTTCATAGTTGGTTTTGGTTCTGAACCAACTTGAAGAAACGAAAAAAATTAGAAATAAACTGGGCAGCTCAGGACATAATAGTTTCGTTCTAATGGTTGTTTGAGCGCCTAAAACTAATCGATATGAATATTAGGGTGATTCAAAAAATTTTTTTTTCATCATTCATAATAATTTTTTTTCATTGAGTTATAAAATTCATAAGAAATAAAAAATGTTTCCAAAAATAATCAAACTTTAACTGTTAATATCTTTTAAACGTTTGGGTTTACGAAAAAATCTTAATGGACCTTTTTTGTACAGCACTCAATTTCCTACAAAATCTAAGGAACAAGGTATTTTTTCAAGTAGTTGGAAGCGAGATATAAATTTTTCTATCTGATAATAAGAAAAATTAGAAAACTGTATGTAGGAGGACCTTCCCGTTACAATTAGGAATTCATGCTTGGATAGGCTTTCTTAGAGGTGTCTAGGAACCTATTTTTCCGAGTACCAAACGAAAAAAAAATGTTTTTTTGAATCAACCTAATGGATATACATATGTATATATATTATTCATAAATATCAAACTCATCCCTAGCATGAATATATCCATATAGTACTTTTCAGCTGATTTTTAATGTCAAATATACATATATATGTATGTACATCAGCCTGGGAGACTTTTTAGGGAAAGTGAGTAAAATTTTTCTACGAATAATGATCCTAAATCTGTCCATTACTTTTTCCTATACCATATACATATGTATATTTGTTTTTGTTGTATGTGTTTAACAATTTGATGTTAAAAGTCAATGATTTCGAACTAGACTTTTAGTTAACATCAGTATATCAACTGATTTGAAATCATCGCTACCATTATGGGATATATGTATACTTATAAAATTGAGTGGAAATGTTTTTTTTTATTTTTAATATGGATTAAAGCCAAAAGTTAATCAAAGATATTTTCTCAGTGTATAAAGACAATGTTCATAAAAATATGTGTTCTCTATCTGCTTATATGCATCTCATTATGAAACTCTAGGCACACTGCGTGCACCACTAAAACCATATGTACAGGAGGGTTGTTACAAAGGTCATATTCATCCAATACATATGCATATACTGTATGTACCCTACGCGAGCGTGTAAGCTTTGATAAGTTATTTCGGCTTTGTTTGTTGAATTCAAAATCATTGTCGACAGTTGTCTAAGCGCACTTATACTTAAATGAGTTTTAATTTCCATGACTGGATTTTTATTAGCGATTGTGCACAGTTTAGTATTGGCGCTGTTAGCTGCTGCAGCAGTTGGTCGCAAATCCCAGCAATAAAATATTGTTTTTGTAATTGTTTGCATTCTTCTTTTAAGTTGATGATGGTTGTCATAATCTGCCACATTTTACGTTCCCAACTCAAGTGCCTCCCTCTGCAACTGCACTCACACCTCTGTGATGAACTGTGATTGAGGCGGTCGAAAGCGACTGCCAACGCGTTATGTGGTTCGATTTGTTTCCACTATTCAGCTGCTATATCTTTTGATAGCGAGCTCCTGAGCTGGTTATTTAAGTTTCTTTAAGATCTGCCCACGCGCATTGTTATTAGCAATTCAAAATTATGTACATGCAGACATGCCCAGGACTACTTTTACTCACCTCCGTAACGAACGTACCTTTATGTAAAAACAAGAAAACACGTTAACTTCGGTTATACCGAAACTAGAATACCCTTCACCAATAAAAAAAAGTCTGCATACCAGAACATGTTTCGCTCGGTCAGTTTGTATGGAAGCTGATATCCGACATATTGCACTGTTGCCTTGGAGAATAACCTATTCCAAATTTCGTGACGGTATCTTGGCAAACAGAAACGTGTTCCTTACAAGACCTTGATCTTGATCGATCAGTTTGTTTGGCAACAATATGCTATATTGGTCCGTTTGCCTTCAAGAAAAATCTATTATATTGAGACGGCGAAATCTATTATATAGAGACGGCGATGGCTAAATGGACTCACCCCGATTATTTATATATACAATTTATAGGGTCTCTGATGTTTCCTTCTGGGTGTTACAAACTTCTTGTTAGACTTAATATAATCTGTTCAAGGTATAGTTATTAGTTAAGCCTGTATGTATGCGGATGTCATGTATACCGAATGACGCCACTCAAAATTATCATCTTTATGATCATAAAATTCTATTGAGCGTCTCTGCTGCGACCGTCACATGTAAAATGTAATTCGAACGTAGTTATTTTATAGCTACCTTCTAAAGAGCTCCGCCCTTCCAATTCTCGATTTCCGTCGCATGATATTACTCGTTTTTCTTATAGTTTATTTGTAACAATTCGCGTGATAATTGAGGTGTGTCTGCGCTGCTCCTTAAGTATTGCCAGTGCTTATTTAGATACATAGATACATACATATACATATGTATGATAAATAAATAAAGAGCAATTGGTGCTTCCAGTCAATTAAAGAAAGTGAGTACCTCTTATATTTTCCACTGCGTACAGATCCTACATATTCTGTGAAACACTCTCTCATACTCATGTGCATGAATAGATGTAAATAGTTAAGAATCATGCCAGCCAGACATTGTGGCACCAGAAGTATTTGCATTTGTGACGTTTGTGTCTTGAGTCTTTCTTCTTGGTATTTGCTTGCCTCCTTAGGTGTTTGCGTTTGCTTGTGATGGAGTCTTCGGCGTCTTCGTATTTTAGAATTCTATTCTTAAACGTAGATATTTCTGTTAATGAAGCAATTTCAGTTGATGACTGAACATGAATTTTTCGCTGTTGCCGACAGGAGTACATAATCGGACGTATTTATATTTACAATGATAGATATATGTATATGTATGTTACAATGTATAGAAATATACGTGTGTGTACACGACTGAAGCATTTCTCTGCTTCTAAATAAATTTCTGCAAGCAAAGGCAAACAACTATTTGAAGGATTGATTATTCAAGACCTAATTTTTGCTGTTATCATAAATTTTATAAATCAAGGAAATAAGCGGGAAGAAATTTATTTAGTTCGAAAAGTTATAGGAATCCATGTTCCTAAAACTAATAAAAGCAAACTTTCAGGCTAATGTTCCAAGTTCTAATGACGGTCTGATTCACGAACACAGATTTTTATTCGGACAATCCCTTTTAATTTCGCAAAACTCTCAACACTATTTGGAGAATGCTTTCTGTTACCACTGCAATATTTGCATAACTTAGACAAACATGGTTAAGGACCTTCCCAACTGCCTTCAGCGTGTGTCCTGAGTGTAAAACTGCAACTATATGAGTTCGAATAATGTCGGAGCCAAAATGTCAATCTATATAATCATATTTGGATCTCATAAAATTCCACATATTTACAAGACGTGCTAACTGCTTTAAAATATCAGAAACTTTTGAAACAATGTAAAAATTCATAACTGTGACTACACAAACATTAGAAGACATTTTTAAGTAATATAAGGTGAAATTTAGGAATGTGATGACTGATAGATTGAAATAAAAATATGATACGAAATCAATTATCGGCGGCCAAATGTATGAATTTCGAGAATTAAATAAATCAAAATTCAAAATAAAAATAACATTCAAATGAAAACTCAAAGAATTGAACGAAGAGCTGAATTTTCGTTCATGCCGAAGAGGCCATTGTTTCGCTTCCACTGTACTTTTACACACATACATACATATATAAATTTTAAACTCTGCTTATGTGTGTTAGTTGTCAGTATCCTTTATAATTCATTGACGTTGACTGTGCGATTTGGTGCGGGCGGCAGTTGGCCGGGTACATAGATCTTGAACAAGATCTACAAAGGCCAAAAGTAGCAGTCAGCATTAGAATGAATGGAATAAATAAGATGAAAAGAATGTGCATGGAGAAATTCTATACATATGTATATATGTATGTATTTTTGAATACAAATATGGGTTACGGCTCAGGTGATTGCTAAGAGCAAACTATTGTATATAATGGAAATGAATAAATGGACAATGATAGCGAGAGCCCTTGCCGATCGATGGCGACAGGCTGTCTGGCAGTATCGTTGGCAGCCGTTTTACTTTGTATCCGCACGGCATGATGTCTGGATCACCCTATGCACAATGCCCCTTATATACAGACTCAAACATATACACTTACGCACATCTACATATATGCTTAAATGAGTTTGTTTCAAACCATGATACTTCACATTTCTAACTTGAATTCTATTCTGGACGATCATTTCATTGCGTATTGGATGTATTTTGTATTTTTTCCTTTTGCTACATAATGAACGAAATCTCATTGATGGTCACGTCTCCGTTCTAAATCTGCTAATAATGTTTTGTTCCCTCTGGTCTTGAGTTTCTGTACAAATCGAATGACATTTGGACTGTATAAACGGAAAATCATTTTATTATTTTCGATAACACGTATGTATGTATGTGCGTAACGCCGTCGGTAATAAAAGTGAGAATTTGGCTATTCTAGTTTGAAATAAATAGGATTTCATGGTCTATGCGCAATATAAAGTTACTAATTTATAACTACAAACCTATTCCGAATGTACTTAAGTGTACTGAAAACATGCGCACATACACGTATAAACTTGGAAGTACATATACATACATATACATATATGTATATATTTACGAGTATATTTGTTAACATTTACTTATAAATTTTTTAATCATTAGTAATACAGCCGTTTATAAGACTATTTATTACTCCTGGTTCCATGAAATGAAAGCGTATTTTCTTAATTTTTTGTTGTACAGAATTTATTTTTTTGTAAAAACAAAACGTCATAACAATCAGTTAATTTATAACTACCATACGCAGCATGTGTCATCTTGTTTAAACTTATTTCCGTCAGAAATATGAATAAAAAATAATGGTAATAATTTTTATTTATCATAAAACAAAAATATTAGTTAATCGCAGCAGTTACTATTGACCCTAAACTTAGTGGTATATTGATACCCTGATTTTGGAAGCAAAGGTGTTCTTAGTTTTGTTAAACGCTGAGGTAGAGATCCGTGTATTCTATATTCTGGGAGCTGTGGTATGGAACCCTAGTTACCTAGTCCATTCTTACAAGTTAGAGTCTGTTTAAAAAAAATTTACTTTTTGCTTTAAAACATTTCCGAGGTGATTCCGGGTTAAGTGTTTTCCTATACATTAGTCGCTTACTACTATAAATCTACTTAAATTTACTAGCCATAAAGTAGATTTTTCAATAACTACGGTAACATGCCAAGGAAAGTTTTGATCAATTATTATCTTGTGTTCTATAAATACTTGGTGTTCTGAATTTGCTATTAAATATTAAAGTAATATCTATGTCGAAAACAGAAATGTAAAAGTATAAGATATCTGTTGCTAATTGGGTTTTCATTGAAGGTTGGTTAACTATTATGAAAGTGTTAAATCCCTAATAATAATAATAATAATAGATGAAGCCTTATTTCAAAACAACTACATAACTTATAACAATTTTGAAGATATGGCGCGCCAGGCAGTCCTCTCTATGTGTGCGCATCTACACAGCTAACGAGTCGGCCACACTGGTGTACATATATGTATATGTATTATATGTGGACGAGCCAGACAGCCTGTCGCCAGCAATGAAAACAGGTACAAAAGATATAAATGCTGAATTGTCTGCCAGAAACCAAATCTCATCTATAACTGAAAACTATGCCGAACACAGCGAGGATCACCAACTAATAAGCCAAAGACAATGTGTGTTCTTTTCGACTTATAGGTAAACCGGCTAAGAATTCTGCAATTGTCATATGACTTCTACACGTTGCTGGCTATCTTGGCCGTCGATGCTCGATTCTTTATTGGGAAATTCCCTGCACACAGGTACACCATAGTAGGTGCAGCGCAAAGTAAAAACAATTGGCTCTGGACGTACAGTCAGCTCGCACTTGTATATGAATACTCCTGGCATACTTACTATTTATCCACAGCAGGACTCTGGATTGTGGATAGACAATGACAATTGATTTTTACTTAAATATGTATTCAGAAGCATATACAATGTATTTATATGTTTATATAAGTAGGTTGTTGTTGGCTTTTGTGTATTTTATTCATACATTCATGCGCTGCCTATTTTCATATTTGTTGTATTATCCTTTTCTCTTGTTTGTTGTGAGCCAATTCAAACCTCAAAGAAGCTAAGAATGAGTTGAAATACAACTTTTGTAAAACTATGTAATTTGGTGGGAAATAACAAAAAGATTTAATAAGCATTCGTGTTGGTAAATGCCCAGTAGGAAAATGTACAGTATTTGGCCGAACAAAAGCGTACTCTTACAACATGTTGTCACTGAGTATAAGAGCTTGTTTGTATTAAAAAAAAATTATCGATTTATATGTAGAGCTATCTCTTATATATAAACTTTCAGAATGAAGACATGAGCTTATTTCGGAGTGACTGTCTCTCTGTCCGTCCGTCCGTCCACGCAAGCGATAACTTGGGTAAAAATTTAAATATATGGATGAAACGTGGTACATGCGTGTTTTGGAACCTAAGGGCGGTTAATATTGCAGATTAGTGGAATCCGACCAACGTCACACCCGGAAAACGCAACAAATCGCAAACATTTAAAAAGCCAAAATTAAGCTCCGCAATACGATAAAAGACTGCTATTTCGTAATACCACTCGCATTAAAAAGGGGGGATTTCAAAAATTAAAAAAAAGGGCGCCCTCTAATAGATTTGATGTATGTTCATATCTCCTAAACCACTAAGCTATATCAACCAAATTTAGGACCAATCTTTTCATGCTGAAAAATAAAATAATTGCGATAAAGACACAAAATTTTGCTGCCGAGGTGATGCCAAAAAGCTTTATTCCTATGCTCACGGGATTAAAATTGTAAAATTGGCGTCGCACGGACCCATATCATGGAAAACTCCATTAATTTCAACATCATTTGGCATATAATAGTAACCGATTATTCTGACATTACATTGACATTACGTATAATACACCGCGAAAATAGGCAAAGAAAGACAACCACGCCTTCTTCTTTTTTACTGGTGTAGACACCGCTTACGCGATTATAGCCGAGTTAACAACAGCGCGCCAGTCGTTTCTTCTTTTCCCAACGTAACGTCAATTGGATATTCCAAACGTAGCCAGGTCCTTCTTCACTTGATCTTTCCAACGGAGTGGAGGTCTTCCTCTTCTTCTGCTTCCCCCGGTGGTTACTACGTCGAATACTTTCAGAGCTGGAGGTCCATACGTACGTCATGACATAGCCAGCGCAGCCGCTGCTTCTTAATTCGCTGAACTATGACAATGTAGTCATATAGCTTATCGTTTCATCGAATGCAATTCGGTGTGGCGAATCTTTCGCAGAATCGTTCTCTCGAAAAATCGTAACGTCGACTCATCAGATGTTGTCATCGTCCATACCTCTGCACAATATAGCAGGATGGGAATAATGAGAGACTTATAGAATTCGACAGAGGACTTTACTTCTCAATTGCCTACTCAGTCCAAAGTAGCACCTGCTGGCAAGAGTTACTCTGCGTTGGATTTCGAGACTGACATTGTTGTTGCTGTTAATGCTGGTTCCAAGATGAAGAATATCTGGTCGGTTCTTGATTTTCCAGATCTAAAGTCACACTGATAGGCTCCAATCAGCTTTTTGACGGTGGGCTTTATTTTTTCACACAGTAGGCTCAATAGACCCATATATGCTACGCTGAGCATGATTATCCTACGGTAGTTGGCGCAGATTATGGGGTCTGCCTTTTTGTAGAGCACACTTAAATTTCAATCGTTGGGCATGCTTTCGTCCGACCATATTTTACAAAGAAGCTGATGAATGCTCCTTATCAGTTCTTCGCCGCCGTTTGAATAGCTCCAAACACAAGTTGAATGAGGTGGTTCGAACAAAAGTGAATTTTTAGAAAACATCTTCGATATTAAATACATAAAATTTAGTAACTATAAGCCACGCAAATTCTGAAGTTCAAAATTCTCGCAATACGGGTTTTGAAGAAATTGATAGTAAATTTACAAGACATCTTATTAAAAGCCATAGAAAAAACCTATTTTCGCCCTATATATTGTACACTTTTGACACAATTTGCAGGAATTTTTGCCCGAATTGGAGTTTTTAAAAACCATTTTTGAAAATTTGGAGAAATAAAAGTATTTGTTACATTCAAAGCATAGGGTCACTGTGAGAGTGACACGTCGCTAGACAAAGCTAGAAAGGTGCATCTTTGAGTTCTATCACTATTTTTAAGAAAGATATAAGCCAAAAGATATAAGACAAATTCAAAGACTGAAGCGTATTCGAGTAAATATTAATGTTTTTCATTGTTATTCAGATTATTATATTGTGAGTGTACAACTCTTTATCTTTAAAATTTGTTGAAGTATTTTTCTGTATATAAAAAAATAGCAAAGATCGTTTTGCCGCCCCCAAGACGTTACTCCCACACCGAGTTTGCACTCCTTTATATGGCCACTGCAGTAAATGCCATAAGGACCAACTCGCATCAGTTCTTGTCCCGTCAATCGCATTTCTTGGACGACGATGAAGCCAGCCTTCACTCTAACGAAGACGTCAACCAGCTGGGCAGCGGGACCTTCCCAATTAAGGGGCCGGACATTCCAGGTGCATGCCCTTATATCGTAGTCCTTATTTCGTTTGCCATGGTCGCCAACAAAAGGGGGTCTCTCATCCTCTCATCCGAGGCGGTTTTCGATTTTTCATTGGTAGTGTTTTTTACGTGGAGGGTCCCAAATCCAGCGCACAACCCTATGGACGGGATGCTTCGCCTCCTCATTTTAGCTCGCCTTCATGAGCCATATGTAAAAAATCGTTTCTTGCCACCCCCAAGTAAATGGCAATCAGGGAACTTTCCTCATTTGCGTGAACTTCTACACATCACTCTTCCAATTTAGGATTTATGATCCTTTGCGCGTTGGCCACGGCAAATATCACATTCGATGGAACGATGAGCTGTATGAGATATACGACGACATTGACATACTTGCAGTTCAGCGAATTTAGAAGCAGCGGCTGCGCTGGCTAGGTCATTTCGTACGTATGGACGGTGTCTACGCTACTAAAGAAGAAGAAGAATTGCTATTCGAACCTTATCATAGTCGGGCAATGGAACATCTATTTCATCGTCATCGATTTGGGAATCGGTTTCGGCATCACTAGATGTTACACTTTCAGCGTTCAGCAGGCTGGAGTTGTTTCCTTCATAACTTCAGTATGCTCTGAACGTCACCACTTTGGACCAAATAGCATTTAAGTATACCAATTAGTATAGATATACTATATAGGAAAAATAAAGTGCCTATTCGGTTAGTTAAGCAACTTATTCTCCTAGGTTAACCAACCACGTTCTATTGCCATCATGCCTACATAAGTTCTCTTGGATTTACCTGACATGTCTTGCAAATTGAAAGATTCCAACAGATGTTCAAATATACAAATCCATCCATATAAATACATGTCGAACATATTGAATTACTCTTGCAGCTTTGCAATCCTTTAGCACAAAAATCTTTTCGCGCACAAAATCAATCGCAATTTACTATTTATGTCCTTCATGCAAAACCATACGAGAATTTAACATTTTGCGAAAAATAATATCAAAATTAAAAATTTATTGTTCGCAATGCAAAAACGGAAAAAATTAAATAGGAAATCGAACAAAGGTCACAATAACGAGCTCAATCCCATATTTCTTTGTTCAGGATCAACCCTTTTCGTAAATAAAAAATTATTAGAACTTTCCTTTCGGCAATAATTGTCTCACCTGTGTGACTTCTGCACCCTAGTATATCACAAGTATTGAACTCATTTCAACATTTTTAATTTTGTTCTGTGACATCAGAGGATCGGGTGCAATGATGTTCTCTTCAAATTTCAAAATTCCTTCAAACTAATCTTCGAATGAACCTTTGGCATTATTTAGTGCTGCGTATTTCAATTAAACAATGTGACAATCTCTTGCCTTCACCCATTTGTGTCCCCTTTGTGTCAACCCTTTCTTGCTATCACTCTATGGGTCAGAGTTCGATCGTTCGCTCTTTAATTGTACGTATGTATGTATGTATGTATGTATATTTTGATATTGACGACACTTTTGTTGTGACCCTTTTCGTTTATGTCTCCTTGCATTTGCAGAAAGGTTCATTGGGATAAAGAAAATTCGCAAGCATGTAATTGTCTGAAATTTAATGTTGCTCTCAATTGCGAATTTTTCGCGCCATTCACTGCGAATAAAGTTTCATTAAAAAACCAAATATTCTCCAGATGTTTAAGTAAATCAAAATTTTTCTTGTACTCATGAATTTGTTGCCATGTGCGTTTATATCGGTAGAACTTACCTATATTAATGGAAAATAGCCTGAATTGAAAACTAATTGTAATTTATTGAAAAAGTGAAGATTAATTGCGTTATTTCTCCTAAGACCTTATAACTGAATGTCCACTGATACGAGTTAAAATATTTGGTTTTTAATAAACATTTTCTCTAGAATACGCGTTTTCATGTAATCTTTCTATGCCCAGGGCTTCTTTTTGTCTCTGGCGACGACTAGAGTTTATTTTAATAATTTAATGTTCTGTTGTTTTACTGGCATGGCATGAACCATGTCAAAAACAAAAAAGTAAGGAAGAGTTAAGTTCGGATGTAACCGAATATTTGGTATTCTCGCAATATGCAAAGACAAGAAAGGCATCTTCAGGACTTTATATTCAACAAGTAAGGAAGAGCTAAGTGTAACCGAACCTGATATACATCTTCTTCTTCTTAATTGGCGTAGACACCTCTTACCGATTATAGCTTACCGATTATAGCCGAGTTAACAACAGCGCGCCAGTCGTTTCTTCTTTTCGCTACGTGGCGCCAATTGGATATTCCAAACGAAGCCAGGTCCTTCTCCACTTGGTCCTTCCAACGGAGTGGAGGTCTTCCTCTTCCTCTGCTTCCCCCGGCGGGTACTGCGTCGAATACTTTCACATGACCTAGCCAGCGTAGCCGCTGTCTTTTAATTCGCTGAACTATGTCGATGTCGTCGTATATCTCGTACAGCTCATCGTTCCATCGAATGCGGTATTCGCCGTGGCTAACGCGCAAAGGACCATAAATCTTTCGCAGAACTTTTCTCTCGAAAACTCGCAACGTCGACTCATCGGTTGCTGTCATCGCCCAAGCCTCTGCACCATATAGCAGGACGGGAATTATGAGCGACTTATAGAGTTTAGCTTTTGTTCGTCGAGAGAGGACTTTACTACTCAGTCCGAAGTAGCACCTGTTGGCAAGAGCAATCTTGCGTTGGATTTCCAGGCTGACATTGTCGGTGGTGTTTACGCTGGTTCCAAGATAGACGAAATTATCTACAACTTCAAAGTTATGACTGTCAACAGTGACATGAGAGCCAAGTCGCAAGTGCGACGACTGTTTGTTTGATGACAGGAGATATTACGTTTTGCCCTCGTTCACGGCCAGATGATATACATACTTTAAGGTAATTTAAATTTAAATTTGCAAGGTTAACAACCCGCCAAATACTTTCAGGTGTTGGCAATACTAGGAAATGTAGCGAAAGAAGTTGAACCTCATGGTTTGGGGAAATCGTGAATGGATTACAAGCAATTTTATAGCCAATACCACATATTAATATGCCTCTCTGGCTTCCATTAAGGTAACAGGTCAATCGAAAAGTATGATTTTTTTTACTTTGCTTCATTTGACGAAAATTTCTTCCCAACGAGCATTCTTTTGAGATCAGAGAACAAAAAATAGTCGCTGGGGGGCAGATCTGACTGCCGCGACTGTTGCGTTTTTTCACGCTTTGGAGCGAGTTCATCGTGTGCAATCCACTCGGATGACTGTGATTGGACTTCGGGGTGAAATTACGGATATATTGAAGTGTTTCCTTCAAAAAGCAATTTTTTATCAATACGCGAAATTCATTTCTATCGACCCGAAAGGCTATTAAAAGAATACTTGCGTCTTTCGAAGGCTAGGGCTAACTAAAAATCATATTGATTCAATTCTAGGAGTGCCATCTATGTGTCAGATCGGGTCTTTTTCATTTGATTTGTTACTTCACATACCACCACCAATCGATATGAAAGTCGGAAAAATGTTCAAAAATTCTGATATTGGTTAGATATATAGGGAATAGATCAAGTTTTCACACGATTGTAATAATTTTATGCACAACAATGCAATGTTATTCGTAAAACACGCTGCTCTCTCTTTTTCATTTGTTTATAGGTGCTTAGATATACCATTATCGATAAATAATTATCTCCGAGTTTCAATTATATATTTCACACATTCACCGATTTTTTTACTAAAAGATCAACTGAAAGCATCGGGTTCTCATATTCGGTACCTAGGAGCTACAACAGTTTCAGTTCGATTTGGAAAAGTTTTGGTCATAGATGGTAACATTCGAAGACATTATTGATGCAAAGTTGTTTTCCATTATTTGAATTTGTGCTTTATTTGTATGTGAAAGAGTCAGAAGAAATTTCAAAAATGTGTTATATGGGAAATAAGCATTTTGCACTGTAACATAGCATCAATATAATGAACTGAATTCGGTCCCGAAATATGGATTTTCTCCTAAACATTGGCTCTTCCGCGCCAATTGTCCAATTTCCTTTAAAGCTCTCTCCAGGCCCACATCTCAAATTTAATGTCTCTTGCTTGCTTATTTATTGATTTATCGCGCTTTCAGTAGTTTTTAATAGAACTGTTGTATGGGCAGGAGGCGAATTTATTATCGAAGCGAATTGTGTTGTTGTGTCTTAAGTGATATAGGAGATAGGTTAGGTTAGGTTAGATGGCTGATCAGAGATCACACGTGGACTGATAAATGTAGTATTTGTGAAGCTATTGAAAATAAAAACTGCTGTGTTCGGACTTACAGATTGGCAAATCGCTTAGTAGCCAATACAAATTTGCAAAAATGATTCTAGGATTCCTTTCCTTGCCAGTTCATCAGCTTTGCAATTACTTGCGATTCCGCTGTGGCCCGGCACCCATACCAGTCTTATCAGAAAGACACCTGCTGCTAATGATAGCGACGTTAGACACTCGTCGACCAACCCTGAACACACTGTAATTGAGTTCAAGGCTAGCATCGCCGTTCTGCTATCTGAGTGAATGGTTACTTTTCAAAAGGAGGACGCTCTCCGGAGTAGCAAATCTGCTGCTTTCTTGATGGCTGTAACCACAGCTTGGAAGACACTGCAATAGTCAGGAAGTCTGAAACTGGAGTTGATAGAGAGCTTCCGACAGTAAACCCTTGCACCAACCTTCCCTCCAAGCTTTGACCCATCGGTAAAGAAGCTTACTGCCCCTCTCCTCTTCCCACCCATAGCTCCCTCGTAGGTATATGGGCAGAGAAGGAGCCGCCAGAGTTCGATTTGGCGACCCCATGATCCAGATGATCCGGTATGCAATCAATGTATGTGAGAATATCCGAGTGTTCAGATACGCGTTCCTTTAAGAACACAGATTCTCTGAGTTTAATTGCCGCCTTCGCGGCTATGCGCCTTCCGGCGATGTCCACGGACATTATGTTTAAGATTGCATTAAGTGCCATGGTTGGAGTGGACCTTAGTGCACCACACATGCTGATGAGCGTAGCCCGTTGAACGTTCTCGAGTTTCTTCGCAAGTGTGGTCTTCTCTGAAGCCTTCACCACTTAAAGAATCCATACAACATAATGGGCTTGACTATGGTATCATAGAGCCAGAGGACCACCTTCGCTGAGAGACCCCACCTCTTGCCAATGGATCCTCTACAGCAGTATAGGGTTATGGATGCCTTTCCTTTCCTACCCAGGATGAGCCCTAGATAATTCACTGTACCCGACGGTTGCAAGCGAATACCTCCCATTTGCGGCAGTGGGGCCACCGGGATCTTATACCTTCTAGTGAGTAAAACCATTTTGGTTTTATTTGGGTTGATATCGAGACCTTTCCTACCGCTACAACGCTGAGATACTCCTGCATCAACTTCTACACGGTGCTAAGGAACTTTCCTTTGACCATAAGTTCTACATTGTATGCATAAGCAATCACCCGACAGCCACGATCCTCGAGTTTCTCGAACAGGTCGTTAACTACCAGGAACCATAGAAGAGAAGAAAGAACCCTGTGGGGCTTCCCCCATCCTATTGCCTGATGAGGAGTCCTACTGGGGTCTTGGTCTTATTGCTGCAGTTACCCAGCTACGGTTTCGTCGCCACAGGAGCAGCAGTCCCGCCTGGGATAGATCTAGGTGTCGGTTTCGACATCCCTTCACCTCCCTTCGTCGTCTTTTTGTGGATGTTTGTGTTTTTCTTATCCATGTGAAAAGGGTCCCCACTCAGAGCCGCTATCCGTCCCCCGCCAAGGTAGTCGCCTTTTATGGTCCCAAGGTTATCACAGTGACGATGTCAAGGCCCGGGTTGACGTATGCCCTTATGAGACAGTACGTTCAGACCGACCGTAGTAAAGAAAGAATCGTCCCAACTTACAGCCATTTCTGATGAGTGTCATCTCATCATACTCAGGTGCCAGAATGCCGCCGCCACCAGCCCAGGGTTCTGCAAAATCCTAAAAAGTTTCCCCTATAAAAAAAAACCGGTTCCAAAGCCGAAAAGTCGTTCAGGAGTTGAAAGGCCGTGAAGGTCACAGGACATTTAGCGTTACTCCAGATGCACCAGCTCGGAGGCGACCTGGTATAGGAGATACATGTATGTAAATTAAGCATCTTAGAGAGTAGGGATACTTTAATTTTATCAAAATTTTTGGCTCTTGCCTTTGCTATTTCAGTTCTCTCCTTCAAATTAAAGTTTTATATCTTAATTTTGTGTTAGTTGTGGCTCTTTATAGATTTTCGTTCAATGGCGTTTTGTGGGCGTGACAGTGTTCTGATTAACACGTGCACCAAGTTCCATTCTAGGCAGACGGACAAACGGGCGAACGAGTCTAGATTTCAACTCAGCTCTTTATCCTGATCATTGAACCCAATATCAATTCCCGTCGTTTTTGGGAGAAACAACCGTTAATAAAAATATAAAAATAATTGATATTATAAATAAATTGCAATACATAATTTTTTGTTCATTTGTAGTGGGGAGAAATTACGATAAATTGTTCCTAATTTCTCAAAAATATTCGGTACATGTGCTTATATGACGTAAAATGATTATGGATTAAAATGTAATATCACTCCAATTATCCAAAGCCTGTTATTATAGTAACGGAAATGCATTTGGATTTATAATTTCTTGTATACAAAAATACCCACACACTACTAGCCCTGGCTATGCTTCGAGTATTTCATCAAAATACAATTTTACATGCCCAGAATCCAAGTACAAATTGATTGCAACACAGTAACGGTATAATTGCTTGAGTGGGGTGTTGGTTATGAAAACAACAACACAGAAAGAGTTAAGTTGACACATGATAAATCCAAGAGGTAACATCAAAATGCATAGATGCTTAATAACAAAAATGCCAAACTAATCAAAACTTCAATCAAAATGATAGATTGCACTGTTTGCGAATGAGTGCCTCTATATTTTTTTTTTTGTTGTTGCAACCGACTTTACTTGCCTACGTAAAAACCGCAATAGACACGACAGATGCAAATATCAGTGCAGGGATCAGCCCGTATACATATATACCCACATATGTATGTGCTGCTTCTAAGATGTGCAGCAATTTAAAAAGCCAGTGGGACATGAAGCAGAAAAACCTTAAGTAAATATATCAGTTCGCATGGAAATTCGCAAAATGTCAACTTTGAAAATGGAAATTGACATATGAAGCAGCTACAAAATAGAAGTTGAGCTGGAGGTGCGCTCGAGATGCGTTACATTGAGTGCGGATTATGTCAAATTCGGTTTTCTCTTTAATACGCAAATCAAAAATAAATTAAAAATCAACAAATAAAGAAACGACTTATGCATCGACTTGCATTTTATGCGCGAAAGATTTTAATTGAATTGCAAAGCTAGGCACAATCTTTACAGGGATATGTGCATACATGAGACGCATACTTACAAACGTGTGTAACTTCTTGACAGGCATGCAAATTCGTTTCTTAAAAGAAAAGGCACACAATGAATTCTGAATCAGGTCAGTAATCCAGCTAATCAAGTGGAAAAGGTAGTATTGAATATTTTTGCAAGAACTGTGCAAAAGAAGGGGAGAACGGAATACTTGTGAATTTATGCACTATATACATATGTGTACATGCATACATATAAGGATTTATATCGCTTGAAGCGATCACACGCTGTTATGTCAGCGCTAAAAGTGTCATATCCACCCTAAGGTATATATGAGTTTGCACCCCTCAAGAAGTTCTACTAAGCCCTCGAATGGTTCTTACAGCAGAAAGATTTATTTGCATGCGAATTTCGTTGGTTTCCCAAATCAACTGAGCATTGCTACTTTTTGCAGTTATTGTTATTTGTTTATACATGCGCAACCTCTTTATGGTCTCAGATGCACACGTGGTGATCGTATCGATCATTTTCAGCACATCTTCTGAAGAAGAAACTAATGCATTGGCTCTTGTGCGAATTGAATATCGAAAATTTGCATATTCCTAATATGGAAGTTATTTTCCTTTCTATTGCTGTGAAATGTGATCTCACATATCCCTTCTTAGTTTTTTCTCTACCGATATACGTTATTCAACTTAATTGAGTGAAAACTTGCAATAAACAATTTTAAATTCATATTTTGAAGAATGCGATTCAAATTTCTTTCGAAGAGAATTTCTTATAGCTTGGGAAAATGCTTACACGAGTACATACATTTCGTTACTTTTGCAACTGGCCAGGATCAAAGCCACGGAAATACCTTCGGTAAATTTGTAGGTTATATTTCAGCTTTTTACCAAAACCCTCGGTCAAGAGTTACCAATAGGCACGAGGGTTCTCTTATTTGTCAGAATTTTACAATTTTTCCTCATAAGGTGGTTTAAATACACTATTTATGAAATGTTTTATCACAATATCGATCGACTCCCAAGAAGTCCTCTTATATTTTCCTAAGTGCAAAATTCAATATGCCTGGAATGTTTATTTATTGATTATTTATCGGAATGGGAGGAGTTACCCGATTCCATCATGTCAGTTGTGATGCTTAGACGACTTTTTCTGAGCGTATTTGGATATTTCATCTTAAGTGGCTTATGAGATGTGTACATACATTAAATCTTTTTGAGGGCGAGATTACGACCATTTTTTCCAAATAAGCCCACAGATGTTTCTTAATAATTCGATCCTATTTGTCAAATTATAGTTCTATATCTTCATTTCTTGCTTATTTATGACACTTTATAAACTTTCGTTCTTCTCTTTTTTTGACCAGGAACACGTGTACCAAGTTTCATTTAGATATGTGAGTGCAAAAACATACAGACAAACAATCACTCGGAATTCAACCCGCCTAGTCATCCTTCCTGATCATTTATATATTATATACATATATGTATGTATTTATACAAGGTCTGTCGCAAAAGAAACAGGACTGTTAAAAAAAAACAACAAAAAATTAATATCTTTCAAAAGTTATATTTTTTATTCAAAGTAGTTTCCTTGTGCTTCGATACAGCGTTTAGCTCGGTCAATTAGCATTTCAAATGAGTGTTTAAGGTAATTTTTCGGAATGCTCTTGAGAATATCGGTCGTCGCCTTTTGGATAGCTGAAATGTCTTGAAACCAGTGTCCTTTCATGGGCAAATGAAGTTTTCCAAATAGGTAAAAATCACAAGGTGCCAGATCAGGTGAGTAGCGTGAGTGATTAATGGTTAATATGAAGTTTTTTGTCAAAAAATCAGTGAAACACGTCGACCGATGACACAGCGCATTATCGTGCAACATGTGCCAGGACCCTGCCTCACGGTATTGTGGTCGAGCACGACGAATGCATGACAAAAGACGCTTCATAACACACAGTTTCATCACCAATCACAATCGAATATTTGTAGTTTATGTCCTTTCTCGACTCCTTAATCAAATCCTTACAATGTTTGATTCGTAGCAATTTTTGCTCTTCATTCAATTTGTGCGGAACAAACTTGAAGCACACCTTCCGTAGACCCAATTTATCTATCAAAATGCGATGAATGGAGTCTTTGGTGATATTGAACTCCATTTCCATGTAACGCAAAGAAAATTTCAGCTCATTCTTAATAAATTCCTGCACTTTTTTAATATTGTTTTGGGTAATCACTATTTTTCAATATTGTTTTGGGTAATCACTGATTTGGCCGGCCCGACTTCTGATCGTAACAGAGGTCCTCACGGCCTTCTTGGAATCGCTTAAACCACTCATGCACATTACTATGGGATAGACACTGATCACCATTAACATTTGAAATGTTTCAGTAAACGTTTTCCCAAGTTTAAAACAACATTTAATATTTGCTCTTTGTTCAAAATGCATTTTACGACCGATGAAAAAAAGCTGCTGTCACTTTTTGATCGATAACATCGATTGTAGTTATCCAATTGTCTTAAAGTTTTTACGAAATGTCAACAAGAGATCAAACTTTTTATTTCATATATCCACCAATAGGTGGCGCCACCAGAAACAGTTATATTTAAAAAGTTCTGTTTCTTTTGCGACAGACCTTGTATATATATATATATATATATATTCTATATATATTATATGCTTATATCTGTGTCGGATTCAGAGGGAGGAAATAGGGGAATGGATAGATAACTTGAAGTAGACGCTGCATTCAGCTCCGTCTGTGATATTCTCCGCGGTTTATTCTCCAAGTTTTCCAACATAGAAGAAATAGTAACTGGAAAAATAAGGAAACAGCGGGGAAATCAACGATACTCATACAGCTGTGTACAAATTTCAATTTATAATTGGGATATTCTATCTCTAACTCATTCACTCAGCGTGATTCTTCAAAAAGAATCGATCGATCTGGCAATGGCATCAAATATGATAAGCTGAGGAACATTTCCAATTCATTTATTTAGACACGAAAAAGTAGTGGCAGAACTAAAAGTTGACGAAGAAAAACCAAGAATCTGCGGCCGACAAACAAAACGCGAGAATTTCTGCGTGAGAACTTGCGATAGTATACTACAGGGTCTCAGTGTACAATGTACACTGTACATTCCTCTGTTGAATATAATCGAAGGTATTTGAAGTATTAGATGGATTTCAACTGATTTTGCTGCTTCCAGAAAAAGTATGTGCTTTGAAAAAAAAAGAAATGGAAAATCTTATTGACTGGTATTTTTAGGTCCAAATGCCTTTTGATAATGACAGCGTCCTCCTACGTTTGAAGCCCAAAGGTGAACTTGATCACTATCAGTGCCATTGGGAGCAGAAGGAAAAGTCAAAAGACAACAAGTATCGATTATTGTTATGGAAACGTTGAAGAACTGCATTGTAGGCCTATATCCCATAGTTTTCTTCTTATATTCTGCACACTTCCTATGACGAATGCGAGCTCTGAAAGCTCTTTTTCGACACTTCGTCGCATGAAAACGTGGCTGAGGCCGAACATGCTTCAATATAGATTGCTGGATCAGCACACGCATTATGATATTGACATTACTGCAGAAGAAGTTCTCGAAAGATTTTCAAAACTTTATACCACATCGTTTTGTTTTGTGAAATTTTTCTATTCAATACACGAACTGACTACAGTATTATACATTGCAATAAAGTATGCCACCCAAACATCTACGATTTATATTGCGTTTTTTTATTTAGTAGGACTTAATATTAGAAGGTCGATTTGAAATTTTTTCACCATGATAATAAACTTTGTAAAGACTACTATATTTGATATAATAATCTTCATGTTTCGTATGATCGATCGGTGTCAAGTACTTATGTGGAAAATTTTTCATTTGAGGAGATGAGGATATATGTATAATATGTCCTAAAAAAATTTATCATAATTTATTATTTAAAGTGAACTGACTGAAAACAAAAATTGATATATCACCAGTTCAATGTCAAGACTTATTCGAGATGATTTCCACATGAAAGCCTACCGTTGGTCAACTGATCATCTTCTGGCAGCACACTTGAAACAAATTAGGCTCAGTGGTGCCCTGTCAATGGCCAAGAAACTATTCTTTTTACTCATAAAATAATTGTGAGTTTGGTTCCGAATTCTATTAGGATTTATATATATGTGTGTATATATCTCTGCTACTGCTAATCAACTAAGCTTATTGGAATCATTTTATTTCAGTATTCTTAAACACAGTATGAAAATGGGTAAAGTCTGGTAGTAACACCGGCCATATCCGAAACAAAAATTGTATTGAAAACCACTAGAGGCAATAACTGATTAAAAATGGATAAATATTCTATACAGCTTAGAAAAAAAAGAAAAAAAATTGGATTCAGTTTCGAGGTAGCGATCACTTTACGCCTGAAATTGTATCTCTGCAAACGCCCTATCAGTTCTTTGCATATTGTAGATTTTGTATCAGACGATATTGTTTCAAATATGGTAGAGCAAAACAGAATACAAACTATTCTATACAGCAAGATATTGTTCCACCAACATCCATACCACACTTGATGAAATTAGAGGGTCTATGATATTAAATATTTCATGTCAGTAATCAAATATTCTAACGTGCGTATGTTTTGGGGAATTACGGCAGTCCTCGTATCATTGCAGTTATTACACGAAACCGTCATGAGAAAAATAAAAAATTTCGTTATTGTTTTTGAATTCTTCGTGGTCGTAATACTGAGCAGCAAGAAGACAAGCAACCGACAACAGCAACTAAATTATCTCACGAATCCTTGTCAGCAAATATAGTTGATCGTCCGTTCAAAATTCGGCCCTTGAACGGCCTTGCGATGCCGAACACATTTGTTCAACCAAAAAAATAATTTTAAGAAATTTTGTCCCAACATTTTTTCCCAAAACTGAAATTTGGTAAAGTGAATCATATTAAGAAGTGGCACTTGTGGTTGAAAAACCTATAAAAAGTGGACGAGGCTGCGCCCCTTAATAGGTTTAATGTACATATATATTTCCTAAACAATTTCAGCTTTATGAGCCCAAATTTAGTACTAATAACTCATTCCTAATAAGGTAATTATTACCTAAAAGTGTTCGAAATCTGAACTGTAAGTTTTCAACATTCCCATATACCGAATATAACATTTTATACTGAAAACCAATCAATATGTATTCAGTAAAGTTAATTACGATAATTTTCAAAGCTAAGAAAATAATTCATAAAATATACGGTGCACTCACCAACTAATTTTTACATAACATAAGTTGTCTTCTATTTGTCATTTCTCTGCTCGCTATCTTCTCGAACTGTTCTCTTGTCAAAAAATTTAAAAGGCAAGACCAAAGTTATTGAGTTTAATTCGTCTAAGAGAGTATGTGAATACCTCATAAAAGTGGTATAACCGCTATCTTCAATACTGCCAAGTTTTGTTTGGCATATTTGGAATCAGCTATGTACGTAGTTGGTTAACACCAATATCGGAGAGCAAGAAGATTGCTTATATGCTTTGTGGAAAACAATTTCCTAGGATTTTATTGAACTACTCTTTCCAACAGAGTAATATCAATTAGCAATAGCAACAATTAGACAAAAATATACTCACAAATTCGAATTTTCGATTCTTATTTCGGAAGGTGATTTCTAATAACTGAATATTCTAATTTGTGAGACGACCGTATTCTAATGAAATTAGGGGAAAATATTGTCTTTGCCATTATATGGTTCAGTTAAACTCGAATCTAGACGTTCCTTACTATATCTATTGTTACATTTTTTATTGTTATTATCACATAAGAGATTAACATTAAAAAAACGAATTGTACAATTTCGTAGCTACGTTTGGGAAGTCCCAAAGCTTGGAAGCGTAGATCTCTAGTTATTAATATTGTTCTAACTATCCAATCATGTTTCGAAAATCTTCCGCTGCTTAACTTATAGATCTTAATCTATAGTTATATTCATTCATAAATAAACATACATACATATAAATGATACATATGTATATGTAAATGATTTTAAGTACTCCTACATGCGTATAAATTGCGTTTGATATAAAATAGCTCAAAAATAAAATTTGTTTTAACGCTTGTCAAATTCACAACCCAAAAGCCAAAGACCACCCGAAACAGCGGAGTGAAAAATTTTCCAGCGACACGCGACCAAAACTTCAATTCCATCGACGTCGCCACCAAGTCTGTGTAACAGCAGACAAACTGGAACCTCCAGCTGTGATCGCATTGAATGCATTTATCCCATTGAATTTACAAAATGTTTTTACATGCGCACACTTACAGTGTTGGTAAAAATAATAGAAACAAGCTGGTCGCATTCTTTGTCTTCAAATATTTCATTAGGCACTAAAGTAATATTTTTTAAATTTTTTTTTAACATAGATATGTGAATACTTGATTATCAGGAACAAAAGGATTTATTTTAATTTTCTACTAACAAAAAAAAAAGTTCAAGTATTTGCCTTGGAAAAAATAATAGAAACAAAACGTTTGTAACGAAGTAACATCGAGTTTTTTCAATTATCTCATTAAATTAATGTTTAGTGGTGTAGCATTTTTTTTTGAAACTGCAGATGCCTACGAGGCAACGATTTAACTAGACTGGCACAAGGTGAAAGATACCACTCGGATTTTACGTTTTTGCAAAGTTATTTTTAATTTTTTAGTTCAAAGCGACCATTTCTTTTTGTCAATATCCCTCGCAAGTGTTCTATCGGCTGGAACCATTCCTTAACAAGTTTTGAGAAATGTTTAGGTTATCCGGCATGAACTCCCACTTTAAAGTCTTTTTACCGACATATCGGTCAGTAGGTGAAATATATAATGCATGATATGGCTTATTGTTATTTTTTCCAATTTAAACGGTTTTAAGTACAAGAGTGGATGTTGTCTCTATTATTTTTTCCATCAATGTATCTATACACTGCATTTTTATCTACATGCGTACATATGTAATGTACCCTTTTATTGGGTCCTCTAGTGTATTGAGCCGCTCTTAAGTGCTTGTCACAGCGGCACGCTTCGCGGCTGCCACTTGGAGCTGAGAGACTTTTCTGCTGCGCAACAATGCAACAATTGCTGACACCAGCCGGCCAAGTGACCGCAGCTTTAGAGGAATGCGCCCATATCAGTTTCAATGCATTCGTTTGAGCAGTTCCAACGCCTTTGTTAAGCGGCAGCCGCAGCCACTTTGCAGCACATAGAATTGAGCGGCTCACCTCGTTGCCCGGATGCGTCACCCTTGATATTCAAATTTTAGATTCGCCGCAAGGTATCCGCGCCATTGGTTATGACAAACGTCAAAATAAAAAACTACATTTTCATATAGTTTTAATTTTAAATTCGTCGAATTCGTTTCTGCTTCAGTTGTCTTCACACCTTTCGTACTTTCGACATTATTATTAATTTGAATATACAAGTACGAAAGACGACCAAATTCCTAAGAAAATGAACTTGAAATTAGACATTTCTACTGAGTCATTGAAGACGTAGACTTAATTGAGCTATTGCTTATTGTTATTGAGAAATTATTTGGAAATGTACATGGAGCTGCACAAGCACAGAAAAGCAACTTCTTTAATAAAAACTTGCCGCTCCCATTTTGGACTCCGCACAATTGCCCGTAGTTGGTCGCAACGGTGGCAGCTTTACGTAGGTTGTTGCTCGTATAGACATAATTACAAACCTAACTTGGCGGAAAATTGGTAGTTCATAAATATCATAATATTTGCGTCATTATGTCTCCATTGATAAGTGGAGGAAAAATTGTGGATTGTGTATGAAATTTACATGAATTCTTATTATTTTCGCACAAAAGCAATTACTTGTGACTGTCAAGCCCACACGTGCACATAGGATACTCGTACAAGTAAGAATCCTACTCATATCAGAAGGAGTGCACTCGTGCTTATGTATGTCCTCATCATCGCAAAGACGGATGCTGTACATGCAGGTGAGCATGCGCATGCTTACATTTAGATTCAAACGTCAGCTACTACTAACAGGGTTTTCAAACCGACTGATTTTTAAAAGTTTGAACAAATTGTTTGGCAGAATTTAATGAAAATATGTGTGTAAGAAAATACCGTTTTTTTATACTCTCGCAACAAAGTTGCTCTTCGTTTGAGTCTCTTAAGGGCTAAATCACAGATTTGGATAAATTAAACATCTGGGCAATTAAACGAATACTTAGTTGACGGTCTGACACATTGTCGGTGTTTGTCGAAGTTGCAGATCTCCCAGCATGGTCTTCATCAGGGACCTCTTCCCGGCCCTCCAAAAAGGCCTGGTGCCACCAAAATACACCATTACTTGTTAAAGCAACATCTGGGTAAGCATGCTTGTTCATTCATATCACACAGAATTTAAGCGCGTACCTCTGCTCGAACGAACATCGAACATTTCTAACATCTAACATTTTCAGCTTGCACCTCTCACAGAAACACATCGCGCGAAAATGTTTGTCCTGACTCTCCAGATGCTCGGAGACAACTGACCAGCCGCTCGTTTGCTGGCTATGAACGCCCTCTACCGAATCCAGTCGGTGCGCGCACGATCCGAAGTACAGGAGCGGTGGAAGAAAATCGGTCCTATTACTTTTCAGACAAACCCTGTATGCATTTCTTCGTTTGGTTCTTTTTTTCAGCTCTATCGCACACCATCTCCGATATACTTACATACTTTCGCTCCTTATACCTAAATAGTTAAGGACAGAGTCTATATTGAAAGGAAACAAAATTCCAAATAAGTTGAAATGTATATTTATATATGGTTTGCTCAATCATGGCTCCCTCTTGCTTTTCCTTTCCATTCCATATACAAGTATATGGATTGCTTCGAAAAAAAACTCAGATTTAACTAATATTTTTAAGCAGGTAAGTTAAAACGAATTTTTTCACGGCCGTGAGAAGTGGTCTGAATATTTTGAAAGTTATGGTTCTTTACTATCATGCTAATTTTTTAATTTAAGAACCTCGTTTCATTTGGTACTTTAGAAACCTACATAATACGAGTAGCATACCTGTGCGAGTCCGCATTTAAATTATCAACATATGTAAATTGCAAAGTCCATAAATGGCAACCCTCCTCTTAAGATGTTGCTGCTGAACAGTAGCTGGCCAGAGAGCAACCCACGCAAAATGTAAACTTCCAACTATGTCATCTTTGGATAACAACAACAAAAAGAGAAAGAAATATGTCTTATTTTTCATTATCTTTTTTTAAATTGTCTATCATTTGTCAAGCTCGATTATTATGCAAACAAAATTATTTTTCCCCCCTTCCAAATGTATTGGTAATTCTAATCCAACTAGAATTTCGCAAACGCTGAATATTCTTCTGATCATAAGCGGATCAAGCTCAGATAGCGCGTTCAATTGCATACGTATGTATGTATGTTCATATATATTTGTATGCAAATTATTCAAATCCAAATCTAAGTATTCGCTTCTAGTAATCTGTGAAATGGGACAATGTTCAGATTGAAGCAGTGCCATTGGAAACTGTCATTGCACTTCCGTAGCTGCAACAAGAATTCGAATATGCTTCCGCATTCGATATTTCAGCCCAACTTGTAAAATAATAGTGGTACTCTCAAATACTTAAATTATGTAACTCGTTTTCGAAATTCTGCTTGACACTGTAAATTAAGAGAATAATTATTTAAAAATTTGTGTGTAGTGAATAATTTTTAGCCATAGACTTACAAATACTTACACAGTTTCTCAAATGATGTTTTCAGAAACTACAATGTGAGAGTGGCCTACTTTGAGCCACACCGTGTACACCAATATGCAGAGGCAAAAATACTGAAGTTAAGCATTCCACCTACCACAGCCTTTAGCAAGATCGGCGATTTAACTTAATTCCTACTCGACTTCGACATAATGAACTTTTGTCCTGCATGCAAAGAGGTTTCGGATGACCCTTTCCCTCAAGTTTGTACTCCTCTTTTAACAAGGTCTAGATATGCTGTTACACCAACAAAAACATAGTTAACTTCGATTGGAAAATAATATAGACCAAGTTTTGGAAACATATCCTGTCAAATAAAACAATTTCCTTATAAGAACTAGATTTTAATTGTTCATTTTTTATTGTAGAGATCCCGTTTTTGGTTGTTCCTTGGGGGCGTTTTTTACGTGGCGGGTCCCAAACCCACCGCACAACCCTGTGTAGGGGATGTTTCGTCTTCTCACTTTAGCTCACCATCAAACGGATGTTCCTAGGCTACCCAGACGATACTTAGTCAAAAACCGGAAGTCTTGAGCTGCTTGAGCCATATGTAAAAGAATCGTTTCTGGCCACTCCCAAATGAATGGCGATCAGAAAAATTTCGTCACTTGCGTGAAATTCTACACACGTCAAACCACGTCAAGTGGTCAATGAAAATTTCGAAAAATCTCCGATTTTGAAAATTAGCAGTTCATTAGGAAGGGGATCAGACACATACCCCGTGATATCAATATTTCGTAAAAATTTGTTTTTTTGTTGAAGTTATTGAAGGTTGAAATTTAGGGAACGATAAAATTGTAAAATTATTTTCTCATAAACTACTGGAGATAAACCGATGAAATTTTGTGAAGTCAAACAAAAATGTTCGTGCTATATTATAAATATTTTTTCATGATCCATTTGTTTAAATAATAATATTCTACATAATTTTTTAAGTGTTCTTCACGCAAAAAAAAAACTGAAAAGTATGTGACACAACGCGGAAAATATTCACCAAAATTTTTTTTTCATTCATACCATTCCAGAGATATTGAATTTTTTGTCCCTCTACCGCTCTTAAAATGTATGGAGCATCGATTGTTGCGCAGTGCGCTCGTAAGCTCCCGACATCTGTGCCGCAAGAAAATCATAAGCGCAACGATCGCATATTGCGATCAGCAACACCATCAACAACGTCAGCCTCGAAATGCAACACAGAATATCGCTTGCCAACAGGTGCTACTTCGGACTAAGTAAGCAATTGAGAAGTAAAGTCATCTCTCGACGAACGAAAACAAAACTCTATAAGACACTCATTATTCCCGTCCTGCTATATGGTGCAGAAGCATGGACAATGACAACATCTAATGAGTCGGCCTTAGGAGTTTTCGAGAGAAAGGTTCTGCGAAAGATTTATGGTCCTTTGCGCATTGGCCACGGCGAATATCGCATTCGATGGAACAATGAGCTGTAAGAGATATACGACGACATTGACATAGTTCAGCGCATTAAAAGACAGTGGCTACGCTGGCTAGGTCATGGACGAAAACACCCCAGCTCTGAAAGTGTTCGACGCAGTACCCGCCGTGAGAATCAGAGGAAAATGAAAGCTCCACTTCGTTGGAAGGACCAAGTGGAGAAGTACTTTGCTTCGCTTGGAATATCCAATTGGGGTCACCTTGCGAAAAGAAGAAACGACTGGCACACTGTTGTTTACTCGGCTATAACCGCGTAAGCGGTTTCTACTCCAGTAAAGGAGAAGAAGATCCCGTATCGACTGCTTTAACAAATGAGCAGCTCTTTGAGAAGAAGAAGATGTGAGCTAAGTTGCTGATTGATATATGGGAAACTGCGAAACTAGTTCACCTATGTACAGACAGGCGGACATGGCTAAACCGACTCAGCTCGTCACGGTATTCATTTAAAAATATATTCGTATCTTTTCTAAGGTCTGTGACGTTTCTTCTGGATGTTAAACTTCTTGGCAAAGTTAATATATACTGTTCAGGATATAATAACACGTTACAGTGAAATCAAAAATTGGCGTAAAATATGGTACAACTCATTTATTGAACCCAAATGCTGCACTCTCTGTTGAGAAATTAATAAGATTTATAAATGTTGTAAAAATGTTATTAAACGAACGAAGATCAAACTCTACAAATCGCTCAACATTTAGGTCTGTATGTTGCGGAGGTGTAGTCAATGACATCGAATGATGAGTCTGACATTGGGGTGTTCGAGAGAAAGGTTTTGCGGAAATGGACCATACATCCATACATTTGAAGCATTAGCAACGGCGAGCATTGCACGAACGATGACATTGACATAGTTCAGCTAATCCAAAGACAGCGGCTAATCTGGCTAGGTCATGTTGCCCGGACGGAAGAAAACATTTAGAACCCGCCGGTGGAAGAAGAGGAAGACCTCCTCTCCGTTGGAGAAAACAGATGGACCTGGCTGCACTTGGTGTCTCAATTTGGCGCCAAATAGCGAAAAGAAGGAAAGACTGGCGCGCGGTTTTTAACTCGGCGTAAGCGGTGTCTACACATAATAAATTTTTGACAAACCGTACAAAGTTTTTACCGTCATTTATATTTCTTCTACAAAAATAAACATAGTTCAGTCATTGTTGACCAAACTGAGTAGTGAGAATGACTCGAAAAAAATATTTAATATTAAAACAAACTGTTATCAAAAGCTTTGTTATTTATACGATGGGAGAGCAACAATAAAATTACGACAGCAGATTATGTAGCACAATACGAGTACTATCGAAGATGTACTATATACAAATGTACATATAACGACAGCAATAACACAATGGATGACAATAATAACAACTGAGATCATAAAGAAAGGCTGAGAAGAATCGAACCTAATGAGTTGACCCCAGAAGTGCCATACATCCATCCACGCCACTTTGCCAGCATCCCATGTGTCTTTGGATACATATTGACACACATACATATGTACTTGCACCCTTACATATTTCATATTTATATATTTATTGCATCCAATCTGAGCTGAGACTGAATGCGGCAACATTAGAATGCAACGATCGTGGCAGACATCGAGACGACTTCGCTGTGGTTGAACACAGCTACGCACACAGCCTTATGGAATAAAGTTAATGAATGTATTGATTGGAACGTAAACAAGTACAATGTGTACATACATACATACATTTGTATTGGTTGACTCGCATAGTGGATTAATGAAGGTGGGCACAGCGAGGCAAATCAACCTCATACAGAATGCTTGGCTGAGTACACTTGAAATTGGCCATTCTTGAGACACGCCAACGGTGATGATGTTCTTAAAAGAACGTTGAACATCGTAAGGCACAATGGCAACAACTGACCACCGAATGGACAGTCGGACAATAAAATCAAGATCAATCTTGTGGGCAAAATCTATTAAAGGTATCACCTCAGCGGACACAGGTGCAAAGAGAGACGAAGCATCGAGCGCTTGCGAGTAAAAGAGACCGCATAAAATGGGACTACGATGATTTTCTCGTAAACTGCTGTTATAAATTTAGAAATTTATTTCTCTTCCTTTTTCATGCAATTCCCGCATTAACTCAACATATTTTATGGCGGGATTACCATAAACGAAAGTTTGTAGCCGGACAGTTTTTCGAAGGCAACATTTGGTCTCTATATCGAATTGCGGCGCTCGTTTGCTTTGATAGCACAATCCACGGGGGGTGTTTAATTCATAGCGGTCAGAAGCCACTGGAACCAACCAACAATGATTGCAGCCCTATACAGCGGCGCATTTCAAAATGTTGCTTTATTTCTCAAGTACAGAAGGGAAAAACAACAAAGCAGAGTCTTCAGATTGTTTTTACTTACACTTCCACATATTTTTAAAAAACAGTTACTATCGTATTAATTTACAGTTTTTGAATTTTTGGGTAAAAACACGAAGCTACTCAAAATAAGAAAGTAACAAATGTATGAGAATTGTAAAGAATTGTAACTATTTTTGTGACACTGCGGGTAAATTTATTTCATCTTTCACTCTATGCACCCAGTAACACTATACATATTTGCAAAAAGATGAATATAATACTGACTTTACTTGCTGCAACTTCCGCATAACTCAACACACAATAACTCCAGTGCTGCCGAAGTTATCGTTTTTTTGTATAAAGCCAGCTGTGCTAATACAAGATCATTTTCGGTTTGGAGGATAGAGCAAAGGACGGATTACTCATGAGGAGAGGATTACCACTTATTAAGATCACTATTTCCGCTCGATTTTATTTGGATATGCTTAATTTATCTCTTGTGAAATGAAATCATCGAATGGACTTTGAATTGATGTCATATTGGAAGAGTTTGGATAGTTTTAAACTTGAATCTAAGATGAAACCAATGAAATGGCATGCAAATATGCACATTGTGGTAATTTCTAAAAACCATATATGCTATTGTTTTATATATTGTATAAAACATATTACTCTCCTAAATATCCTTCATTTAATTAATTCAGATGCGCATTTGGTTGGTTTAATTCATAAACGCCTTTTTGATCTTGGCTTGATTGCATTAATATAGCATGTACTTATATAATATATGTATGTCGATACATGTCGTTGACAATTAATAAAATTTTCTGCCCTTTTCAACAAGTACACACATTTGACAATAAATGTTTCGTTAACTCCAGAAGATTAACTGCACTAACTAATATTTGTACCGAATACAAAAGGATTAACACCCACATATGCCAATCACCACACCCACAAATTCAATTAGACACACTTCATGGGTCATCAGCATCAGAAAAGTGAACGCCACTAATCGTTGCCAGACCCGGTTGATTTGGCTGGTATCTACCAACATTTAGCATACAATCGAAGCATGTGTTCGGTGCGGAAAGGAACGTGTCGGCATCGCGTGCTCATTTAAAGATTAAGGAAGAGTAAGGAAGGGCAAAGTTAGGATGTAATGAACGTGAATCGCTCAAAAGTCGGGAGTAAAATAAAAAATGTTCACATTCATTGTTCGATGAAATTGTGAATTGATTTTTATCATATTTGGTGTGTTATTAATTTATATCAAAGGTTCACTATCATCATCACAATTGACTTATGTATAAACAATTGACGGTATAAAGTCTGCTATAATAACAAAGATCATATGGGTATATGGGAGCTACCATAATTCGAGGATTGATTTCACAAATTTTCGGCATTAAACTACATTAGAACCAAGCAGCAGATCGAATATTTTTAGAAATAGGAATTAAAAGAAGAATTGACCCGATTTTACCATTTTGGACACATGAGTATTTGGGCCTTGAAAAGTTATTTTTCCGATTTCGCGATTTTTAGGCCTGAGGTGGAACGTAAAGGCACAATTTGTGCAGGTTGTTTTTTCGATAACACTATTATCTCTCGATTTATATACATTAGAGTGATTCAAAAAAAAAATTTTTTTTCGTTTGGTACTCGGAAAAATAGAAAGAAACCCTCTCCAAAAATCTATTCATAATATTTTTTTTTCATTGAGTTATAAAATTCATAAGAAATAAAAAATTTTCCAAAAAATAATCAAACTTTAACTGTTAATATCTTTTAAACGTTTGGGTTTACGAAAAAATCTTAATAGACCTTTTTTGTAGAGCATTCAATTTCCTGCAATATCTTAGGAACAAGATATTTCTTCAAGTAATTGGAAGCGAGATATAAATTTTTCTATCTGATAATAAGAAAAAAAAGAAAACTGTATGTAGGAGGACCTTCCCGTTACAATTAAAAACTCATATTTGGAGAGGCTTTCGTAGAGGTGTCTAGGAACCTATTTTTGAATCACTCTATTATACATACGTTTAAATGAAAGAAACAGATGGAGTTTAAAAATGTTATATATGGGAAGTGAGCGTCGTTTTTAGTCCGCATTTTCACACTTTAGAATAAGAATATTGGAATTACGTAATTCACCAAAATTGAGATATAGCATTTCCCCTAAAGATAGGCGGTGTCCAGTGGCATAGCAACCTACGGCCTTACCAGAAATCTCGTTCGAACTAAACTTTTGAAAATTTCTCCCACATTCAAAATAAATATGACAGATTGCAGCCCCACCCGAATCATGACAACTCAGCTGAGAGAAATTCAAAAGTTCTGCCTAGGGAGTTCCCCTTAATTCTTTCTATAGATTGGAAGTTTGACGGATGACGAGAACGGTTAAAAAATTAATGCTGTATCAGGACTAAGTAAACTAATGCCAATAAACTTCTTTGTAGTGGTTAATCTACAGTTGTATTTACCACTCTTATTGATGTCCGTTAAGTCAATAATCGTGTCAAATCTATAGAATGCGCCAACAACATATTGTATAACGCGAAATATCGTGAAAAAGCGCAAGTCAACTTCGTTCTTTTGATATTATCATGGCACTATCAGAAACAGTTCTAAAGAGTTCTAAAAAAGATGGGCGTAGTGAAGCAGAGAGTATTAAAGCAAAAATGCTGAAATTCGATTTCGTGTTGCATTGCGAACTCATGCACAGTGTCTTGAAGAACGTCAATAATGCAGCCAAAACTTTACAAAAATGCGACCTTCAATTTAGGCGAGGCAAGTAAGTTTTAGCAGAGGCAAAAGCAAAGTTGCAACTTTATAGAAATGATTTTGAATTAATCAATTGCAAAGCCAGTGAAACTGCAAGAAAGTAAGATATTGATAGCCATTTAAAAAAAAAAGGCGAAGAAAAGTTAAAAAACATTTTGGTGAATTAGCAGCTGATTACCGATTTCCAAATCGAGAAACAATATTTATTTGATTTTTTAACACCAACATTTTTGTTACAATTGAACCAACTTCATTATTCAGAAATATTCAGATATAATAGGCCCTAATTTTTGACTTCAATTTATTAATATTTATCACCTATCTCAACGGAAGTTATACTCGACTCCAACTTTTAATTAAAAAAAAAATTTACAAAAATCAAGCCTGGATTTAAGCAAAGTCACTGATACTATTGCGAAAACTAAAGCTAGGAAAAAATTGTAAAAATAATTGTTATTTAGTCAGTTGGTAGGCCCCCCGGCCTTTATATAATAAACCCTTGAATCTTCTATATTTCGTTTCATTAGCCAAACCTACAACAAGTATTAATTGTATTTTATCTTGTTACTGTTTTACATCTGCCCTGTAGTGCACAAACAAAGCTAGCATTTTTAAGATATTTCTATATTTCATACTTGTTTTGATAAAACCTCATCAGTTTACATGGTAGTGTGGCCCCATTTCTTAATCGCCAAAGGGACCTTGGTGACCTAGCTACGCCACTGGCGGTGTCACGCCTATTGCGCAATTTTACACCGGCTCCGGTGAGGCATTTCTGTATTATTATTTCTGTTCTTAGTGAGCGAAACTATTTGCCGATTTCACGAATTTTCAGGTGTCGAAAATTGTCCTGGGCAAATACGGTTGATATAACCTTGGTTTTTTGTAAGATACATATGTACACTACAATTATTAGAAGTGAGGCCACATTCACTTCTTAAAAAATTTTAAACCGTAGGCACCCCTCGTCACTGCGATTCGCTGTACATAGTATATTATTTTATGGCTTTAATTTGGCATTTTATAGGATTTTAGGGATTTTCTGTACGTGGCAGTGGTCAAAATCAGCCCATCTGAACTGGTTGGAATGGTGCAAGGAACAAGTGTACTAAATTTCATTAAGATATCTTAAGTTTTACCCAAATAACAGTGTTTACGAAGAGACAGTCGACATCTCATCATCGTCATTTTAATTCATGACGTCATCCTAATCACGTATTAATATATGAAAGTCTGTGTTTATTTATATAACTTTATACCTATCTCGTTTTAGGTGATTCAAACAACCGCTAGGTGAACAAAAGTATTATAATCTGTAGCAACATGTTGCGAGAGTTTAAAAATTATGAATCTACATATGAAAGGTGTGCGTGTTTGGCTTTCGTATAAGACATAGAGCATCCACGTAAACATAAATAGAGGCAACTGGTAAAACCACAGTTTCTTAACAACACACAATTATACATATATGTTTATGTGTATGTGTTTATATCAATGAGTTTGTTCGCACAGATTGGCGACTGATTGGCTGGAACTGCCAGGCCTAGCTGTTATGCTTGCTGGGCGACAGTGCGACAGGGCAAGATAGTGTGGGTACTGTTGTGACCATGTAACAAGGTGCTAAATCATTGCTTTGACATTAACCCAAAGGAATGGTGCACTTAATCAAAGCGCTTACTCGGCGAATGGAAGTGCTGTTGATGAGGAGTAAAGAGTAAATAGGCGAAAAAATACAAGTAGGGAAGGCTAAGTTCGGCTGTACCGAACAGTTTACACTCTCGCAATTTGCAACGATCAAACCCGGAGAAAGAGTTTCACGTGTTAATTACACTTTATACCGGAAATTAGAAAATTGATTTGTTGGCTGCTGTATTATGGACCGACTTCGGCAATGTTTAGACGGGATATGGTATACCTTAAAAATACAATTTCTGCAAATCCCCCCCAACAACAAAATTCAAGCAAGCTCTATAAGGCACAATTAGAAACGCATTAGCCTCTAACATATATATTTAGTAAGTAGCAATATTAAAGATAGTTTAATGAAAGATTGATTAGTTTTACTACTACTAGTCCTCAAAAGTTTGAAAACTATTAGTCTCATTTTGCAGCTTTTCCTCTGAAAAGCGATAAGATGAAATTATTGCCATCAAAATTATCTAATGGGCGGTCAAGTCGTGGATTTGTAATGTTTAGAGATACATAGGAGTGTCAGATGTTTGGGATTTAGCTTGCAGGCAAAAAGGTGATTAGTGTCATATGTGGACTCTGTTTTGGGTATGCCAGAGCCAATTATGTATAAGTTGGAGTTGAGTCCACTATATCCAGAACGAAGCACCAATTGTGTGATTAAGTCTCTTGGCTTTCATATGATAAAAAAATATATCATGCTACAACAAGTTTAATCCTGTCTAATACAGTTTTTACATATTTATAGTCTCTAATATACTTATATACATATGTATATAGTATATCAAATGCGCTTATTGCTAGAGTTTCTTAAAATTTTACATTATCTACATTTATGTAATAGATAATAATTTTGTAATTAGCTCAGTTAATTGAGTTATTTTCTTGATACCGTTTTTACCTATTTTAGACTTTATTTGATTTCTTATAATTATCTTAAAAAACTCCTGTCTTCGAGCTTGCAAAAGTTGAAATGGGCATTCCACACCGCATACGCTTATAATTTTTTTACATGGGCGTGAAAAATGTGCGTTCATATGAGTGTCTTTCGAATGCCATTGTGGTCGACTTGTTGTGATTTTTCACTGCATTCTCGTGTCTGTTTGGTGGCAGTTTCGTTGTTCTCTTTTGTGCACTTTATTTTTATTAATTTGTAGCATAGTTGAGCGCTTTTCTACACTTTATTTGCATATTGCTGCTGCCCACTGTTGCTTTAGTGGATTTTGTTGTGGTTGTTGTGCATTTTTGTCACGCTTTTGTCAATGGAGCGGCAAATGGATATGCCTCGGAGTGTTTCTTTCTTTTGTGAACCCATTCACATACCGGTCGTAGGCCCGTATACCTACGTATATGTTAATAATACGACTGTGCACGACAGATTTCTGTAACAGTCCATAAATTATAAATTCCTTTTTTCAATTCTGTAACTATGGGAATGAATGAAAAATATGGAGTTTTAAGTTTTTTTATTTGGTAGCCCTTTATTTGGCTGGGACTTTTTAGCGACTTTAGTAAATTTATGGAATTTGGAACTAAAACTTAAAAGTGATACAACTCATAAAAGTAATAATTTTTAGCAACTAATAGTGGAAAAATACATTGAATAAGAGCACAAGAAATGAGACTTGATTACCTCCTAAAAGTTTGGAAGCTACTAAATATTAGCGATATTATAGAAACAGAGTGTAAATAAAGAGTACATATTTTAACAAACATTAATTCAATCATTAGAATAAGTACAGCAATAACTGGGACGACGATCTTAATGTGGTAAACTAGCATCAAACCTGGAATCCAAAAATTTTTGAGCACGTCCACCTTCCACATGTAAAGAAATTATTATAAACGAAGTTGTGAAAATCTTAGTTCGCTTACTTAGGTCTAATATATTCATCTTTCTGTTCTAGGAAAAGGTATATATGTACTCTTAATTAAGCTAATTATCCCAAAGTTTTATTGATTAATCTCAAATATTGATAGATTAATGTTGTTGTACATGCATCATACCTTTGCTAGATGCTTGTCCAAGCTTCTCCTTCTATATGGGGCGGCGCCTCTATGTTAGTGGGGTAATTGAGGTTTAACACGATTACAAACACTAACACCGGTCAACATCATTTTTTCTAACGGATTATACATACCTTACTTTTGTTGCTTTTACAATTCAAAATAAAAGTAATAACAAAAAAAAGTTTTGAATTTTGCTTTGATGTATAGGCAAGTAAGGTAGGGGTAAATTCGGGTGCAGCCGAACATTTTATACTCGGAGTATCGGAATCCAAGCAATTATATATACAGTTGAGCGTCCCCACCTCAAATCACCACAGTCCACAAAAAAACTTAGATTAATATATAAATACTATATTGTATATACATACATATATATGTATATAGTATGGGTTGTCAAAAAAGTCTTGCGGTACTTTTATTGAATTTTTTTTTTTATTGAAATTGAAATGAATTTTTGATGACTCATGCCCAGCTCTTGACCGATGCTACGGCTGCTACTATGCCGGTCTTTTTCGACCAATTCAGTGATTTTATCTCAATTTTCGACGACATACCTTTCGGAGCGTGGCTCATCTTCGACCACCTCTACACCAGAACGAAAACGTTGAAACCATCGTTGTGTGGTGGAAATGGAAACTGTATCGGGTCCATAAACTGCACAAAGTTTATTGGCGGCTTGAGATGCATTTTTGCCTTTATCGTAGTAGTACTGTAAAATATGCCGTATTTTCTCTTTATTTTGCTCCATGTTTGCGACGCAATAACTCAGGAACGACTTAAAGGAAACGACAATCAATCAAACACGCGTTAGCGCGTGAAATGAGCTTTCCAAAAAGGTATAGTATGACCCGATGCGACGAATAAAACTAGAACTACTTGACAAACTATTATTATATCGACATATTCGACAAAAGGTTTGTTAAGAAAACGAAAATCATTATACATATGTAGTATATGGAATTTGATGGTAGTAAATAACCGATTTCATCTATATTTGCCAATAGTACCTTCTATTAATAGGTCACATACGAATAAAATTTTCATTAAGAGGACTAGGACAAGTTTTCGGTCAAAAGTCAACTATTTGTACTGTGGTCCAAATATTCGGTATTTGAGAGCTTGAACCGCTTTGGTTGGGTTTGGTAAATTTTTGGTCATAAGGTGGCATACTTCAAAAGAATTCTTAGTGTAAATTTGTATCCGTTATATTAATTTTTTCTTGAGTTTTATACTAGAAGGCGTAAGAATCAAATAAAATTTAGAAATGTTTATGTGACTGTGATTTTACCCATTGTCTAGTTTTTACACCTGTTCCTTTAAAGTCCTCTCCTAGCATCTCGGAATCAAAGTTTAATATTTCTAGCGTATTTAGGGGATTTTTGTTTATAGTAGGAGGAAGCATCGAAAGCCAAAGTGCAGGTTTTTAATCCGCTAAATCTAATCTACTCCCATTTCATGACTTTCCCACGGGACCACTGGACAAAGAAATACTTCATGAACCTTTGGATGAAGTTTATCACATTGCGATGCTTTTGGTTCTCTCCTCTTGTTTTGCTGCGGTAGACGTCTCTGATAAGTTATGTATTCGCGCGAATCCGTCTCCCCGGCAGTTGGCGCCATACTGGCTAATACATCAGCAGCGTCCTCAAATATACTTAGTTCGGAAAGCATTTATTGCAGAAAGCATATGATTTTATGTCTAGCGCCTGTATCTATATTGCAGCTGCATACAATGTAACTGAACTCATTATCTTAGCTATTAAAAATCGTAAGCTGGAACGCACACCCCCTTTATTTTTCATCATTCTAGATAAAGCATTATAGATTTTATTTGCTTTACATGTCGTATTTACCAAGTGCTCCTTGAATGTGAGTCTTGAGTCCACTAAGTGGGTGTGAAGTAATCTCACATTCTCCTATGGTGAGCGATATCTTTTCTTCAATTTTCCTGGAGCTTGGTAGCAAACCATCGGCGCAAACCATTTATGTAGTCATTGGATTTAATCCGGAGGTCATCCAGATCTTTAGCCACTGCTACCACCAAGAGGTTATCCACATATGCGATTGTTTTCACATTTTTTGATTGCGGTATTCTTAGAACCCCGTCTAACATCAGGTTCCATAGTAGTGAACCTACAACCTTGCCGTGCGGTACTCCACTGGAGCTACATACACTAAGCTCTAAGTGCCACCGTCCGTGTCGAATAACAATATCCTATTTTAAAAGCAGCTCATTATAATATTTTTCGGATAATGAGGATCGCGTTTTTCGGGTAGAGCTTTTATAATATTTGCCCACTTTGCGGAGTTGGAGGGTTATTAACGGGAAGTATTTTTTTGTATCACCTTTCCATCTTTTCCCACTTATTACACACTTCGCAGTATAAACTACTCCTCTTAGTGTGTCAATAGTGGACTCTCCTTTTATAAAGCCGTATTGTCTCTCTGATAATCCGCCGGCTTTTTGGATTGCTAACTCCAAGCGGTTTCTTACAACGCTTTCGTACACTTTACCAATCGTGTGGCGCATAAAAAGAGGTCGATATGATGAAGGTTCTTCTGGTGGCTTTTAATTTTAGGGAGTAAAACCAGACACTGTACCTTCGACGGATCGGGGAACACCTCTGTGTCTTAAGTCATGGCTTCTTTTAGGCCTCTATTTGTTATATCATCTCTTCCAGGGGCTTTGGAGTTTTTGATTGTGTTCGCAATAGCCAATAGTTCTTCTTCTGCGGCTAATAGGTGTGGCTCTGTAGGTTCGTTTTGCTTAACATAGGAAATGGGGTATGTGCCGGGAATAACGCTTCGATGCGTAATAAATGATGCGTTCTTAGGTTGCTGCTTCGTTTTCGGAAAGGATTTCTCTGGGATTTCTTCTTGGAAGAACGTAACTTCAGCAATTATAGTTATATGGTCACTATTTGTGCACATACCTGACACCTTCCACTTGATATGGCTGGTAAGCGTGTCGTTAGCAAACATTAGGTCTATGTTGCCTGCAATTTATGACTCATGGTTTTTTCACATTGAATATGGGATACCTATGACGCCTTCCCTACTATGACTCTTTTCGATGAAACTTACAACATCACTCATAGTTTGATTTATACATCATTGACCAGACATCATGCTTTTGAGCTCTCTAACTTTTATACCTAGTTTACAAAATATTGGCATTTTGACTATTCGGCAGCTGCTCACATTTTCCGCTTTTGCTGTTTGGTCGGCATTTTCGCATCTTTTTGCTGATCCAGCAGCGATGGAGTCTTCATTTTTACCTCTTGGAGGCGTTCTCAAAATTTTTGAGTTCCTCCGAAAAGGTTTCTCTAGTGTGCATCTCAAACACTTCTCAGAGGCTAAAACTCTGCCAGAAAATACTTGGGAACACCTGTTAGTGGGTACATTCAGCCCTCTGCTGTCATAAACCGTACTTGCATTTTAATGGTTGGCAATGCCGTAACCAAAAGCAAAAAAAAAAAACGAAGATGGAAAAACGAAGATGGAAAAACGAAACGGAGAAACAGCTGATAGACCAAATCATTCCCCAAATTCGCTGTTGTTTGGGGAAGTTCTTATTTAAGTTTAATTTTTTTATATAAATTTGCCAAGAAAGGGGCCTTTAAGTGGAAAATAAATCCAATATGTTTAGCATCCAAACAATTAAAAGCCCAGTTTCAGTCTCCAGTGAGCCTCAAACAAAAACAAATTTGCTATCACTACAAAGTGCTATACACTTCTACTTTCACTGGCAGTTACACTGTACCAACTTAGTTGCGAGTTTATCGAGCTTCATGTAGTTTTTAACAGTATCGTTATATGGAGAGTGGGCGAAGTAATGATCCGTTTCCATCCATTTTTACACTGTTGGTAATAGTTACTATGGGAATTGGCTTAACTATTATAAAACTATTATACTCTGTAGCAACTTATAGTATAAAAATGGAAAAATTCAAATCAACAAAAATACACAAAATAATATAAATAATTTACTAAATGATACCGATCATCCATTTAGGATTACAATAGATATTTTAAAATATATTCCGAATGTTTGAAAGTGAAGCGTTTTACTGTTCCTGTCATGTACCGTAGAAGTTTCTCTTATTAACTCTTATTAGCTTATACTTACTTACTCATGCTTTCAGTATACTGTCCTTGATAAGGTCTCTCAAATTCCATTATATCTTGATGGAAGTGTTCTCCTCGTTCTACCGAATAAGCTAGTATATTAAGTATCTTGTAACAGTTGCATCTTTAGAGACGATGATGGTGGAATTCGTAATCATGTCCGTGATCAGCCATTTGATTTCCAAAGAATCCATGCACTACTGCCTTACCCCTGTTCCAGGCTTTTCTCCACAATGCTTAGTAACTTCTGGAAAATATCACAATCCACAATTACTTTATATGTATGCGGGTTACAAAGATTCACACCTTTTATTTCCACATAAAGCTTTGGGAAATAATTATTCAAATATATGAAAGATGATAACATGGTTCCCGCAAAATGCTCGTCATTGCAAACTTCATTACTTTTTCCACCTCGGTACCAGCGTGCAATATAACTAAATTTGTTAAAACCTAATTAATGTTATCAACACTATTACGAATTTTGTGAAAAAATAATACATAAACTCGTCATTTAGAATACTACATATACACACCTGCTCAAAATGATAGTTACACAACACTTTTTCAAGTAAAGCACGTCAATAAGAAAAACGCAAACGTACTTATATTTTTCAAATATTTACAAGCAAAATTAAATATACTTCATTTTTAAAAAGAGCATATCGTCACCTGAAATGCAAAATAACGTAACAACATTTTCGGAAATTTACAGTGACATGAATGAAACACGAAATCAAATGGAACATGAGTGAAAAAAACTTTTAATATCGGTTTATATCTGAGCGCAGAACCTGAAAATGTTGGACATATGTAATATTATTTATGCAATTTGAAGTAGTCAATCTTAATTAATAAGACACTCAATTTCGAATTTTTTGATGATACGTTATTTTGCATTTCAGGTGACGATATATATGATATACTTGATATATATTAATAAGACAATTATTATGACAAAACAAACCTCCACTCCGTTGGAGAGATCAGGTGGAGAAGGACCTGGCTGCACTTGGTATCTCGGATTGGCGCCAAATAGCGAAAAATAGAAACGACTGGCGTGCTGTTGTTTACTCGGCGTAAGTGGTGTTTTACATATATGTATTAAAAATTAATTATTTTAGAAAGCTCAGTTACATCGTTTATCGGTTACGTAAATTTATTTTTTTTCTTCATCCTAAGACAGTAAGGTAACTGTGCCTAAGCCTAAACGTAGCTAACAACATTATCTTTTCCACACATAAATAGTATTAAAGAGAATCCGATATGTTGCTAACAAAGCATAGCAAATGGCAAAACTACAGCTGCCGAAATTACTCGGCAATTTTCGATAATCTAGAAATTCCAAACCAAAAAGTAACTGCATTCAAGTGGACTTGAAAAGCAAAAGTAGAAATAAACATTACGGCTGCCGAAAATTGGGTCACATGGCACAAATACTGCAACAATAAAGCACTCAAGAAAAGGCGCGTGTATTGAAATAATATTCTGTTATTTCAGTTATTGAATTATCAAAACGTATAAAACGTTAGACGAACATAACTAACAAGTATTCGGAGAAAGAAAAACGCAATACCGAAATGAAAGAGAGAAAGAATTGGCAATCAATCAAAATGATTGCTTAATAATGCGTCACAAAACCAATTGAAAACTGGCTCTTGACAATGTTGAATTTTTTGTTTAATTTTGAGTTGACCAAACCTTCAAATTCATGAAGAAAAAAATTTCTGATAAAAGAGTCAAAAATCGGCGAAACAAGCGTTCAACATAATTGCAATAATTACGTAAATAACAACAGACATAGTAATGGTTAACAACAATAACGACAATAACTGTATCTAAAAGTGTAATGACAATGTCAGTTGTTGAGCCAAAAAATGGCAGTTAACTATGAAAACATTTGTTGGTACCGCCGTTCGCAAGAAGTACATAAAGCCAACAAAACCGTAAAATCTTGGCCGTTCGTGTACTGCCCGACTTCTGCGCATACTGAGCCGCAATAACAACAATCCAGCATATAGCCAAATGTAACACTCACATCCAAGCCAATTAATAAATAGATGTGTGACAATCGCTAATAAAGCACATTGCCGCCACCAGGGCCGTAGAAAGAAAACCGGGTCGCGGGGAGCATAATGGATGCGGACCTCCTTATCCATATTTATTGATATTATATTCTGTTTATTTTGCGAAAGAATATAAAACACATTTGTATTAACTATTAAAATGAAATGTTTAGTTATTCAGCTTGCCTTACAAACAATCACACAAGAACTGGCACGATGTTGCCTTTAGCTGTAGAAAAAGCTTCGTTGATATCTCCGAAATTTAACTTCTCGCTAATTCAGATTCCAAATAAATTTGGTTTGAACTATAACAATGATAGTTCTTTATTCTTAACGAATTGCAGCTAGAAGGTCTTCTACTTCCATTTTTGGAAACAGAAACATAAATGGAAAAAATGTAATGTCTCTGGTTACAGAGAAGTTGTTCGTGGTTCCCGCAATGATCGAGTCCATGATAATAAATGAAATGTTTCATACATCAGAGAGTGATGAACCTGTGACCTGTGACCTATCGAACCTTCGGAAACTGTTCGATATTCACTCAACAATAATTTCGATGTTATTGTTGATTTTAAAATATTTAACTATTAATAGTATAAACTATTGTTCCAGAATAAAAAATTACAACAATTTGAGAATATATCATCATATTATTTAAATACATATGTGTTCTTAGAGTTTTTATATGAACCCCACTGGAACCCAATAAATTTTGATATAGTATAATTATTTCACTTGACTTTCAAAAATACGTTTCTAAAACCACTTAATTTGTAATACTGTTCAATCATGTTTAGGGAACACGTTCGAGCTTTTTATTGAAGTTCTTTTAAGTATAAGGTTCGAGGGTTCAAGTCACACAGGTATCAGGTGATTTGCAGATAAAAATGTTAAAGTTGGCATTTGAGTTAAATCTGCGACTTTTTCTTTTAACCGCACTCCTATTAATAAGAACTTTTATTTATTTACATACAATTATTGTTAAAGACTGATAGTAATATGTAATCTCAGCGATCGTAGTGAAAAATTTTTCAAAAAATGGTACAGAGCACTGGGCCCCCCCGATAACTCCAAGTCCGGGAGGAATTCTCTGATCTCCCCTCCTCTCCTCTTTCGTTCGCTGACCGGCACCGATTGTATATTGCTGTGACAGTTGTTTCTCTAATCATTGTTGCGGTGAAATTGCCAATAATGAATAATGAAACTACCTGAATATCGGTGTATAGAAGAGTGGAAATCTTATTACATTCGTATACGCATTTTAGCTTTTGTGGTTGCCTTGACAAACATTGCCACTGTCATGTCTATTCTATTGTGTTCCTCCGTAAGTGGTATAAAAGTCATTTGTATGTGTGCATGTAGACATGCCTTTCAAGCCAATGCCCAACTTAAGTAAAAACGACAGCACATATTCGGAAATTACTATGCGTGTGTTGTCTGCTGCTGGTTACAGTTCTCACAGTAAATAAACGAATTTAATGAAATTATTAATATAAGTATATACAGTGGAGATCTTATTTTTAGGAACTATATAAAAAAAAACACAGTTCTCAATTTAATTAAACTCCAGCTACCTGATCAAACAATAAGCGTTTCGAAAAACGAATGAATTTGTTTTACCTCACTTAATTCAAGATTAACTGGCTATTTGATGAGAATCGGATAATCGATGTGGGAGGGAAAATTAACCTTAGAATATGTTGATAATGCTAAACAAACACAAGCAATCAGTTTAAATTTAGCAACGAAGGGTTCTTGTTATTAAAAAACAAACACCAAAAACTTTAACATTTCATCCGTAAAAGCTGGATATTCCTTGATACATAAATAGTATATTGCGTGGTACCTAGCAACTATGTTTATTTGCATCAGCTGTTCATTGTGGAAATATGTACACGATGTATTTAGAACAACATTACAAATCGTATAATCTAAAATTAACGAGCACCAGAAACAAACACCGTAAGAGTAGTTTTACATAATGTTTATTAACTTTAAAAAATTATCAACAAAAATAACATCAAAACTACTATAAAGGTGTTCTACGTTTATTGAACAACACTCGATTTCGCTTTCCAGCACCTTTTTATCAAACAAGCGGCTTTAAAACAATCTCAGCATTGTGCGTTCAAATAGAGTGTTCTTAATTGGTTAGATAAATAACAATTATGTTCCAAACAAAAAAATTGTAGTTGTATTAGATTTCCATTACACTCCAGAAACCTCAGTTCAGAAAACAAAAATAAATCGGCTTTTAGTACGTACTTACTACGAAATGATTGTCTGTTTGTCCAACATTCAAAGGGTAACTGAATTTTGTGCGGTGCTTCATTTATTTAATTCACTATACGCGGACTTTTGTGTAACGGCTATTCCAAACATAACATTACAACAATCCGATTTGAGGCTTTCAAAAACCTTTGATTATGGTTTCTTTTATGTGCCGTTTCTGTTGCCTTTTTCTTGCTTTTGTTCGGCTTTTGTAGCGGCCATTGTTCGTTATTGTCACGCCTTGGAGCTTTTACTCCACTCATACGCGTATTTATCATTTCTCAAGCATACTTTTGTGTGAAGCTTTTCATTGCGGTTAATTAAAAAATATATTTATATTTTCTATTACTATTATTATGTTTACCAATTCTTGTTAAGCCGAGATCGCAACTACTTTAAGCCCAACAGTAAACAATAGCAGCCAATTGTCAAATAACTGTCACCGTAAACTCATTTATCAATGCAACTTACATTGAGTTTTGACAGTTATGGTGATGATAGTGACTCGACGATATGTGCTAGTAGGTTGCGATGCAACAAAAATATTATATTGGACATAAGTATGTATGTAGTTGTTCATACATTTACGATAGTGCGGCCTAAGTGAGCTCCATTTTTTAGGGTGATTTCAAGAAATAGGGCAACACAATATACATAGTATAGTACATAGATTTCGAGAGCCATATGAATTTAAATGGGAAGCTTTTGCATATTATTATAGTGGCAATGATTATCGATATCTACGGTTTTTACGTTGTCTACAAACCTACTTATGGTAGTTAAAGTCGATGAATCAATATGGTTTTAAAATACTGCTAACTTTTGCAAACTGCGACAATGTGATCAATTTTATCAGAACTTAATTAAAACAAACCTTGTCTGATTAACGCTTTTGAGGTATTTTTGTTTGGTTATATTTTTTTAATTTTTCGACAAACAATCACATATACATATATATGTATGATCAGGTTGACGAGAAAAGTTGAAATCCGGTTGACTGTCTATCTGTCTTAAACCTAATTTAATGTACAACAACCTAAGCACAAATTTTAAAAGAACTCCTACCGACAGTATGAAAATGGATCAAATCGTATGGTAACCCCGCACACTCGTTATACGGTACTGTTAGAAACTACTTAAAGCGCGGTCATATCGTCCGAATGGACGAAAATACTCCAGCTCTAAAGTTTTTGACGCACTAACAGGCCTTACAGTTGCAACGCAATTGCGTATGTTTGAATTTCAATTGTCAAAATTTTACTTTTTATTTGGAACAGAAAAATCCAAAATTTGTTTATCAAATCTTCGTTTACCTCGAACAATTATTTAGTTTTAATTAAATTTTTTTCCATTTTAGTCAATCTACAATTTTTTTCGGGTGGGATGCTGCCGGAAGTAACGAAAATCTTTTGTGAGCGCCTTGTCTGACATCATTCCAATTGAAAGTAGTAGATATTCTATTGTATCTGCTCCATGAGTTAAAATTTTATGGACAGATGGAGGCATACAGAACCCCCAATATGTGCTGACGAATAGGTCTGTATTTTCACATGTATAAGTGCGAAAACCCCCCCTATTCACTGCACATCCACAGCTCGTAGTGCGCCAAATGACGGCAGTTACTTCAGAAGCCATTATGCTCGAATGGGATGACCATTTTTAAACATTTTGATGTCATTTCTGGATTAAGACCAACCACCGATACTAATTGCGAATCTTTTCTCTTTTCACTGTTGTATAAACGGCCACCATCAACTCTTTACACGGACTTAAATCAAAAATTGCGCAAACCTTTCGTCTTTCAGTCTTCAAATGACCTAACTGGATTTCCAGATGGAATATTTACTATTGGCTAACACAAAATTTCCGTTCAACCACTCCATGTTTCGCTCTTGAAACACTTCTAATATTCCACGGCTAGTATTCCAGTTTTCTATCAGTTTGCTAACAAAATTTCGCAAGTTTTTTGATATTTACCTTCACAAATAAACTCATTTAAAACATAATTTTCAACTGCAGAAAACTTCTTTATTGGTTTACATTACGCCAAATTAAAAATCTTTAAATCTTGAAAGCAACTAGAAGTTAACTATACTAATTTAACATTCAAAATTAACAAAAGAAACGATCTCCAGTCCGAACCCAGAATCAATCTTTTATTCTATGGAAGACAGATATGTCAACTTGGAAATGCTGCTGAGAGACAGTACTATCCAGTGATACACTGACGGCTCAAAAACACCCGAAGGTATTGGGTCCGCGTACCAAGTTGTCCATACCAATGGGACGCTTCCCAAGTATCTTTCATGCTTAAGTTTTTGCTAAAAATCAGTGCGACTTGGAACAGGAAACACCAGCACACCTAATTCTGGATTGTACAGCAATTTGCAGAAGTAGGTTTAAGGCCCTGGGTTCCATATACATTGAGAGGGATCACGTCACCTCAGTAGCGCCCATCAGGCTCCTGGAATTATTCAGGCTGCTGGAACTTGGTGAATATAGGTGATATAGGAGAGGGCATAAAAGACCCTAGGTCGCGGTGCGATAACTCACTAACAATATCTATCTATCTAGAAATGTGGTTATTTAAGCAAAATAGGCTTAGAAGGGGCGCAGAATTTGGTAGGATGGTAAATTTACTATCTCAACATTTTCAAATAATCATTCCAATTATCACTAAAATCGTGATTAGAAGAATAAATGCATTAATAGATACCGTAGGATTGTCAATTTGGAGAATACTTTTGTAAATTTAGTTAAAAGAAATGTTAAATTCGTCTGCACCGAAGCAATAATACACTTTACAGGTACTCGGAAAATACTCAGCTAGTTCTTTCTTTCAACCTTGTTTGATATAAACCTTCAAGTCGTTAAGGTTACTTAATAAAGAAAAAAGATCTTTTACATTATCTCGATTTTGATCGGTCAGTTATTGCGAACTGATCTTTGCAATTTGTTAAGGGATTGTAGTGGTGCAATAAATCATGCCAAATTTCGTGAAGATTTTCTGTAAAATAAAATATTTTCACATACAAGAATTTCAGACGAACGGACGGATACGGCTAATTTATCTAAAGTGCCACATATTCTGTTTTAATTGTAATCTTGTTCCCTTCTCTCATTTTTATCAGTAAAATGTTTAAAACAAATTCTTCAATTGGACTAACGATCCCCGTATTTAGTACAAAAACCTGTTTTCGTTGCTCTTGCCGTTGCTGTTTTATTAAAATGGAGGATCAATTTTTTATTGAAAACTTAATACATATGAACAAACCAACAAGTAAGCAAGGGCTAAGTTCGGGAGTAACTGAACCTGCAACTTGCATGAAACAAAAGCAGTCAAATAACTTCAGGTGTCAACAAAACTTGAAATTTAGCTTTTATCGCATTAATTCATCCATTCTTTCTGGATTTTATTAAGGGATCGCCTCTTTGTGAGATTTTCGAAAAAAAAAATCGATTTTTTATTGCATCATCAGATAGTACACACTATAAGAAGTATACTCTCAAACTTTGAAATCGAAATTAAATTTATTGCGGTCGCTATAGCGTTTATTATAGAAAGGGAACAGAGTGGGGAACGAAGCCACTTCAATTTTTAAAGGGTTTTTCTGAGAATTTTTCAAAATGGTTTCCACCCTCAAAGGAAGAGTTTAGAAGATATCTAGTTCCAATTTGGAGAGAACATTTTTAGTGTCATTCCCTATCGCGCTATGCGAGTTTGTTTTCAATCGTCCTATTTTATTCCTTCGAAAAATCATTTTGTCAAATTTCATGAAATTTTTGTTTTAAATCGCGGCCGCAATCGTAGACATCGTACAGGACCCTTTTTTCGTGTCAACATAAAAAAAAATTATTTTATTATTGTCAGGAATGCATTTATTTATAAAAAACCGGACCGATTAGTTAATTTTAACAAAAATCGCGAAATTGAGTGACGTTTCAGAGGGTTACACTAAGACGATCCCTTATCATTTCATATTACATATTGATTTGGTATAATGTGACTTTATTGATGTTTAATTTGTAAACTGTAAATTGAAAAAATCATATATAATTTTAAAGTATGTGATATATGAATGCAGCATGTACACAGTGTGTGCTGAAGATACTTCTTTCCAGCAAAATTAGTTCAGTTAGCTTAAGTGGTTTGGAAAATATGTACCGTTAGCCATTTAGTAGGCCGCGTCTACTTTCAAAAACATTTATATCACAAGTACCCTTCCCTATTCCGACCACCAGTATCAAATTATAGATTCGGAATGACGTTTTGAGGGTGTGGCTGGGATCAGATTACGACTATCCACGAACTCGTCCTCATTTCTTTTGTCAAGGATCAGGTGTACCAAGTTTCATTCCGATATCGCAATTTTTACTCAAGTTACAGCTTGCTTCGGCAGACGAACGAACGAACAGACAGACACTAAAAACGTGTTAAGACAATAAAAAAATTCACCAAAGACATTAAAATGTATCCCCAAATTGGTTTGAGACAGCTTTTGAGAATCCGATGTCAAAATTGGACGGCGTTTGGCAAATTTATATAACATTCGTTTGACATACGTCAATAATCTGCGTCACATTGCTAAAATTATTGAAATATAATATGCTACGGCCATGCTTACTTTACAAATAACATATATGGTACACTAGAGTCACTAGACAGTATACAAATCAAGAAGCAATTAATATATCGACCAAATACCTTATGACCAAAAATTGTCCAAATAGAGTCAAGACTGTTCAAACCCCTAGGTACCAAGTATCTTTAGTTGTTTCTGACCGAAAATACCGCTCAATGTAAGAACAATATACAATTGAAATTTGGAGCGAATCTTTTCCTGATAATAGTATCTTTGTGTATCAAAAATGGGTTCCCTTAGCCCCATATTCTCTTAAAAAGATTTTCGAACTTCCGGCTGACTTTATACCATATTTATCGGTCAATATGTGAGTTAACGTTATTCTAATAAGTTTTATGTGACCGACATATTGGTGTGTCATGATAATTAATACAATCTGCCCTGATTTCCTTTTGCCACCTGTATTTAAACCGTTCAGGTTGGTCGGTTTTGTGATATTTTAATGAAACTAAATGTATAATTTTTCCTAAAAAATATATGACTTAGCGCTGAATTAGAACGGAGTTAGGTTAGGCCTTATGGTATATAAGGTCAAGAAGATTTGATTTTAATTTATTCACGATTTCATTGAACCGGCCTTTGATAGAGAATAGGGGAGAGAGGAAGTAAAAGGAAAGTTCAGGTTACTACATAAAGTCTCCGTCTTTTCCTTCTGAGTGTAAGAGACTTCGTGGCATACAATATATACCCTGCCAAATTATAATTAACTAAACAATGAAAATAATATAAAGATTAGTCAAATTAAAAGAATTAATTATTTATTTTATGTTGATATGTGTCAAAATGCATAATTCGGTTGAACGATAACAACAACATGAGTCATGGACTTTATGTTGTAAACTTTCGTTTTGAGTAAGCTGTCATCACTCATCAGTAATGCATTGAACTTGAAGTTGATGAGCCGAACATACATACATACACACATACACGATGATGGCATTCCTGTAGCCCTGGCGCATCGTCAAAAATGCTTTTAGAATGTTTCAATGTACATATGTACATATATACAAATACCTTTGAGGGACAATAACATTTACCACAACAATTGAATAAATGAAAACAATTGAGTGAGAAGAAAAATTGTTAAACAAACAATGCTTAATAATGACACCAACAACATAAATCGAAGCAAAAACTTCACAATAAGAAACAGCAGAGTACAATAGGTGGAAATAATGAGTGAAGAGAATTCCACGTCGCTTTTAAAATAATAAATACATTTATTAGTTTAAGAAAAATGCCGAGAAGTGGAGCCAATGCGCTGGAGAAGCGAAAGGAATTTCATTTCGTAGCGCTAAGTGGCAATGATTAATGTGAGGAAACGTGCAGAACATATTTCAAAACAATTTGTTACGAACACATTTAAACCATTTTACCAGCAAAATCAACATCAACATATTTACATATTCCTGTACATACGAGTATGAAGGTGCGTAATACTATGCTCGTGAGCTGAAAGTGTTATGATGCCAGTGACGGCTACGCATCAGCCATAACCAATGTGAAGACGACCTATGGGGATAATTTTAAGGATTCGATGATTGGGCGAAGTCAAAATTTTGCAAATATGGGTAGTCGAAAAAGTCTTTTCGTATTTCTAATCAAACTTCAACTTATTTTTTATATTTATAATGAACTTTAATGAACTAAATATTTATCAATTTGGGCTACTACTTTTTGCCATTTTTACGTTAGAGACATTATTCCATCCGTGTAACACTTTTCTGGGTTCTCAGCAAAAACTGCGACAAGTAATTTTCACAGGCTTCTTTTTAAGCCAACTTTACTCCCTTGAGGGAGTTCTGCATTGGCCGAAAGAAATGGTATTCCTGTGATGAAAGGTCAGGGCTATATAGTGGAAGCATCAAAACTTCCCAGCCAATTTCTCTCAGTTTTTCCGAATCATCAAAGATGTGTGTGGTCTAGCGTTGTCCTGATGGAAGCCGAAGCCCTTTCTGTTGATCAGTTGTGATTGTTTTTTTCGATTGCTTGCTTCAATCTCATCAGTTGTTGACAATAAAATTGAGAATTAATCGCTCGACCAGGTTGGAGCAGTTCATAGTGAATGATTCCTTTCCAATCCCACCTAACACTCAGCATAACCTTTCGAAGCGTCAATCCTGGTTTTGCGATCATATGTTGAGCTTCACCACACTTGGAGCATGTTCTTTTTCGCACATTATTGTCGTATTTGATTCGATTTTTGTCTCCTGTTACCACTCGCTTCAGAAATGGTTCGATTTCATTTCCTTTCAGCAAAGCATCGCAGATGTTAAATTGGGCGATTAAATTTTTCACGGACAATTCATGTGATACTCAAACATCGAGCTTCTTTTTATAGCCAGCCTTTTTTAAATTGTTTTAAAACCGTTTGATGTCGAATGTTAAGTTTCCCTGCGATATTACGGCTGCTTATATGACGTTCCTTGTCTATCTTTTCCATAATTTCATCGAATTTTTCAACAATAGGTCGACCAAAGCGCGGTGCATTTTTTGCATCGAAATTTACAGAACGGAAGCGACAGAGCCATTAATGTGCTACACGAACTAATCCAGCATCGTCTTCGTAAACTTCACAAATTTCATTGGTGGCTTGCGTGGCATTCTTCACTTTTCATACAAAAATTTTAAACTAAAGCGAATTTCTTCATTATTTTCAATCATTTTTGAACAGCTATAACTATTTTTCACCTACTCCGAATTTAATTTTTTCAAATGAAGCTTGAAACCTCACCTTTACATCATGATGTGATATGACATATGTATGTGCTTGGTACCATTGGAAATATATGACGAAACATACGAAAAGACTTTTTCGGCTACTCAATATTTATTTACTTTCTGTTAACCGTAAGTCACTTGAATATAATATACCCTTACCTTAGTAAATAAGGTATTCGGGTGATTCTGAACATTTCGAACTCTTGCAACTTGCAAGAATTAAAACCGGGTTTATACCTTCAGGTACGTAAGGCTTGTTAGTCCTGTGAGGTCTAAGATAAGGTTTTATTCGATTTTATACATTCTAAAATGTGCTCCGCACTCTCAATTTGTTTACGATAACTTGCATTTTGGTAGCGGTATTAAATCAGCCGGAAGTTCGAAAATATTTATATTGGGTATATGGGGGCTAAGAGAAGTATTGACCCGATTCAACCCATTTGTGACACTCAGACATACTACTATCAGAAAATGATACTCTCCAAATTTCAGTTACATATCTCACACATTGACCGATATTTTCGGTACAAAATCAACTATTCGGCATACATATTACCTCTGTTACTTAACGAAGCCTAATACCCAGTAAGTAGTTTCAGATCGACCCAGCCCTTCGGTTGATATCCGTGCTGCCCCATACTGTGTGGTGGGCATTGGACTCGCATCCAAATATAATCTGTCTGCAAGCTCAGACCCCGATGTACATTCACCTTGCTCAGTCTTTTCCACATAGCTTGAGGATTCCGTTGGATCTTTTTCAACTTCACCAAGTAGTCAACAGCATCGGTATCCGAATTCATGAACTTTACCTTTGTGAATCTATAGTTCATTTCCGTTTTTTTTTCGTCAGCGGCTCTGTGGATTTTTTTGCAAACATCGGGGTCTTCAAAGGACTTAACCTATCTACATCCCTCAGTCGGTGGATTCATTCATTGCAGGTTTTGATGAGCTGCATTATCTGGTCCGGCTGCGATGGTGTAGCCGGGATCCATACCCTTGCCCTTGGTCGGTATGGGATATTTTCCTCTCTTGCGCTATAAGTTTGGTCATTCTTTGGCAAACATACTACTAGCAGTAGCACTCCCTACTCCTAATGCTTTGCAACCAAACTTTGGCATCAAGATTTGGTACTGGCTGCCGCTGGTGCAGTTGCTTTCCTGGAGCCAGCCTTGACTTCAACTCCCTTGCCAGTGCTAGTGTTTGCGCGTAGACCAAGCTTTGCCCCTGTCTTTGCGCTGGTCATTCTTGAGCTCGTAACAAACGAGTTTCCCTTTTGGGAATAACTAGGTCTTTCCACTTTTTTACAGGGGATGAGGACGCGTTTAAATTTATATTTATATTTTTAATTGGGCTCACATTTTGGACCCATGAGTGTAGGGGAAAATACGTCCACTTCCGCGTAGCTCTCACTATCTGGTAGATAGGAAGTCTGACCTTATCTAATTATGTCACTACTACAACAGGGGCGAACTGTTGCCAGATCTTCTCTGCCCACGTCATGATACTGTTGTATCGATTACCAGTCGGCACTCGCAGGGTTCAGCGAGGGATTTTTGTCTACCAAGAACTATAGTAACATTTACAGCGACAAAATATTAGTAACAAATAAGGAGACTAAGGTCGGGTGTAACCGAACACTTTTTACACTATTACCCTGCATTGCATTGAACTTGAAGTTTTAAGGTTATGTTATATGGGAAGTATGAGTGACTGACACCGCTCCCTATAAAGCCTTTTGTACTATCGTGGATGTAAAATTCAATGTCTCTGATGAATTTAATCATTGATTTATCGCACTTTTAGTACTTTGTTAACAAAACCGTTATGTGGGGAGTGAGTGGGTTAGCAGACAATTTCTCCTATTTTTATCCTATCGTAAGAGCTCTTGTCCGGTGAAATTTTTTATAATATAGTTTAAATGGTTTGGGAGATATAATTATATTAAATCTATTGGGGGTGAAGCAAGCTCACTATTTAAAGAGTTTTAATCTAGAGATGTCCTTCATTAATGCGATTCGTTGTACCAAAGTACAGCTGGGATTTATTTATGACAATTTATGTGTTTGTGATTAATGGCGTTTTGTGGGGCTTACGCCCTACTGCAATATCAAACTTCTTTTGGCGTGAGGAACACGTACACCCAGTTCCATTTCGATATCTGAGTGTTTATTCTAGTTACAGCTTGCACGGATAGATGGAGAGAGACTCACCAGGATTTCAACTCGTATCTTCATCCTGATCATTTATATATACATTTATAACCCTATATCTAACTCGATTAGTTTTAGGTGATGCGTAAAACCGTTAGATGAACGAAACTATTATACTTTATAGCAACATGTTGCAAGAGTATAAAAATACTATTTCATGATTCAAAGTCTACAAAAAGAGTAAACTGCATATCACAGAGTTTAGTAAAATAAATACTAGAAAATTCCATCCAAAAAATTGTGTAAATCCTTGTTCGTATGCATGTACTTGGTCAGTCATTGGCTAAAATTATCATATGATTTAGTTTCTTCAACAAAAATAATATTTATTTATTTGGCTAAAAGTAAAATCCACCGAAACCACAAATAGAACCAAAGTGTGCTCAACGTACTTTGGTTCCTATTTAGCTATTGCACCTCTTCTCTAAAGATATTTAAGGAAATATTTATTATGGAATCTTGATTGTTTTTTCTGAGTCACGCTTAGAAAATTTGCATGTTTTTCAAAGCGAACAATTTCCACGAGATTTCATCCCTCATCCTTAAGTGATCAATAATGCTCATAATGACACTTTGATGTATGTAAACATGCAAATGAAGTATTTGTTGGATTGCTATATGCTTATACAAGTACTTGTACATACATACATATATTGTATTAATGCCTATTGTAAAGACTATAGTTGTGAGTACGTACAATGGCATTTTTATGTAAAAACTTTTAAAGAGGGCTTATATTCTATGATCAAACTGTGGTTAATACTAAAGCAAATAATGAAGAAAAATGAAGTGATAGTAAATGAAGAGATATGCGAGAGCGCTCCAGTATAAACACATACGATTTTGATATCTACTTAATGCCGAAAGTGCCGCTCACATTGATAACAATGATGATGATGAAGCTCTTGTCGGAATCGTGGTCATTTGGGCCGAATTCCCCGGAACGGATAAGTATTTATTATTATGCTGTTAAGGTTTGAAATTTGTACTAACTCAAAACAGAGGCCTGTATTATTTTTGAAGAGGGTTCACATTTGAATTCATTGGTTTACGCAAACTCCATATGTTGTATGAACCTCTTCATCAAATAAAGAGAATAATAACGAAGTAAGTGTGAAATAAAACATTTAGAAACCATTTAAGACAAAGGCAAAGATATGCTTTAGCAAAAAAAACAGAAATTAATATAAATTTAAAAGAAAACTTAATTTAAACTCTCGGTTAACACAAGTTGTAAATAAGTTTTAGCCGAGTCTTATTGGCAAAGCCGGCAATTAGGCAATTTACCTAATATATAACGTCATAAATACTAAAAGCAAAGCAAACGATATACATATGTATGTACATACATATATACCGCAGAATACGAGAAAACTCCAACAA